>NC_137930.1:26941102-27541102 GCF_963969265.1 Rhamphochromis sp. 'chilingali' | reverse complement strand
TTTGTTGTGAAATGAGGTAAAGAAACTGAAATTTGTGCTTAAAACAAGTGAAAAAGCTGAACTCTGAAATCCTGCTAAAACAGCAGAAGAGGCTGATATTTTTCAGCTACTCATTGAGCCAAACTGGTTCTCACGTAACTGAAAAAAGGTGGAAAAGCTTAAAATTCTAATGAAAACAGCAGAAGAGGCTGAGATTTGTGCTGATAAGAGGTGAAAATGCTGAACCAATCAGAGGTACTGCTTCTGTCTGCTTCATCAGGCTGTGTACTTGTATGTATTTCTGCCACAGACTGTTAACAAGAATCTGAGGTCCATATTAGAAAAGCTGGTAAAATCATAAAACTTTTCAGAATTGTAATAAATTATCAATACGAATTACCGGTCTGTGATAGTGTATAAATTTGTAGTTTAAAAAAACATGTTGACCAAGGTGGAATCCAGGACCTTTGGTCTGAAGAGCCGTGTCATTATCAATCGCGCCACCTGAAAAGGGGGCGGGGCGCCTTAAAAAACAGGGTGATCAGCAGTCAGAATTTGATCGCGGTGAGCGGTGAAAAACGCCGTTTTTTGGAGTTACAAAACGTCGTGTAACTCAAAAACTAGGTGGGATAGAAGCATAATTCTTGCACTGGGTGAATCAGCGGACTTTGGTGTACTTTTGTCGTGTCCAAATTCATGGGCTGCATTCTCCTGAGGCCGCATTTGTAGACCGATTACGTCACAGCGACGCGCCGAAGGCTGTCCAAATTCGTAGACCCCTCCGAATGCAGCCGACAAATGCGTGCTCCTTTTTCCGAATTTGAAGGATGGGTCGGGTGTGTCCTTCGTGGCCCACCATATCCCAGAATTCATAGCGCGGCCCAGCCAAGCTCCAGTTTCCGGCTAATGGCGGCCGCTACTAAGTTTTAAAATTACTCTTATTAATCTTTCTGGGTCACAAAATAAACTTTTAACATATTTTCAGGCGAGAAAGTAGCTGTGTAAACATCAAATATCTGCTCGGTTTATCAAGATATCGCATCTTTGCTAAAGTGCTTCGACGTTTTCGGAGACGTCTGCTACCCACCAGCTCGATAGCTAGCCGGGAGCTCGAGGGTTACTGATGCGGCCGAGAATGGCACAACTCCCGGCACATCATTTTCAGATCACCGCGGACTTTCGCTGCTCGGGTTAAACGTTGTCAGCCGGTGATCAGCTGATCACGGGGCCGGGGTTAAAAGAGAGACGCCAGACATCATTCTCTTCGTGTCAGGAGCTCCGAAACTCTGCCGACGTCAGTCTCCGCCTGATTCAGCAACCGTGAGTGATTATCCCTTCAATCCTTTTTCTCTTCCTGGCTCCGCTCGCTCTCTGTCGGTAACGACCGTTCCGAAGCCACGCTTCGTGCACTGATCGTTACTAGAATAACTGCGTGCCTGCTCCAAACCCACCGCTAGCCTTCGCCGCGCTTGGGTCTAGCCAACACGCCACACGGGCACGCCGAATTACTGTGTGTAACCCGCCCGGCCGTGACAAACGTAATATATAAGTCACTTAGACAACCTAAAAATGTTATTGTTGGGCTTTTTTCAGTGTTTTGTTTGTTCGTGAGTAAATCGGTTTGGCTGAGATTAAAGTTATTAGATTAGATAAAATAAAACTTTATTAATCCCCAGGGTGGGTTCCTCCTTGGTTTTTACACAGCTGACTAAACGTCAAACAGAAAACTGATTAAACAGAAGTGTGAGATGGCCGAGAGTTTACTCCAGTGTCCTGTTATATTTTAGACAGCAAGGAGCAGACGGCTGAGTTTATTAAACTCCACCGAGACAGCGGTGACGCTAATCAGAAGGCTAGACCGTCCAATTTCACGGCCGTTTACTTCCGGCCTACCCGATCTTCTGAGGACCCGGCCCACGTAGACCGCGAAGGCCGGGTCCTCAGGAGAATGCAGCCCATGAATTTGGACACGACCTTTGACTGCGATTTACATAGCTCTTTGTATCTCCGTCGCGGAGATATGACGAGAGAAGAAACTGCTTCATTTTCGGAATTTGAAAAATGAGAGGAGGACAGATTTCCACCCCTCAAACAAGTCTAACTCATCTCAGAACGGTAATAGGTGAGAAAATAATTCTTGAATTGTGAGCCTCAGGAGTGTCTGAAGATATACGGGGACAAGCCTCATGTCTTAACTTTGCTTCGTTAAGGAGATATGACGATTTGAAAATGCCTTCAGTTTCAGTATTTCAGCTCTGAGTTTCACAACCTCCCCATAGACTTTGAATGGGGAGTTTTTAGACCATGTGTCACTTCGAGGCAAATTGTGAAAAAACCGTAACTCTCACAATAATTATAGTGACACTGTCTTAAAGCCAGCAAAAATACCTACGTTTTGATGTATAATTTGTGGAAGTTGAGTTGAGAAAAAAGCAGTCTGCAGAAAAAAGCTGAAAAAGTTGAAAAAAAAAAATGTTGCCCTGATGAGGATTTGAACCTGGCCCTCCTGGTCTAAGGGCAGCTATTTAGCTCACTGAGCCAATGTCATTCTCACAAAGAAGAGGTGGAGAGATTGACAATTGGGCTGAAATGAGCAGAAGAGGCGAAGAATTGTGCTGATAGGAGGTGAAAAGGCTTAAAATGTTTCAGAAGAGGTGAATAAGCAGAATTTGGGCAGAAAAGAGGTGAAAACTCTGAATATTTTGCTGAAAAGAGTTCAATCAGCAGAATTTCTTCTGAAAAGAGTTCAATCAGCAGAATTTTGCTGAGAAGAGGTTTTTTCTGAAAACGGCAGAAAAAACTGAAAATTTTGTTGAAAAGAGTTCAATCAGCAGAATTTTGCTAAAAAGAGTTTTTTTTCTGAAAATAGCAGAAAAAAGTGAAAAACTTTTCTGAGAAGAGTTCAATCAGCAGAATTTGTGGTGAAAAGAGTTCAATGAGTAGAATTCTGCTGAAAAGCTGGTATTTGTGCTGAAAAGTGGTGAAAAAACTGAAAATTGTGCTGAAAAGGGGTGAAAAAGCTTAAATTTGTGTTAAAAAGACTTAAGAAAGTGTAACTGTTGACTGAAAGAAATGTTGCCATAAGCGGGATTTGAACCCGGGCCTCCCAGTCTGAGAACGGACGCTCATCTCACTGAGCTAAAACACAGGTCAAGCCGGCAAGGAAAATCAGTGAGGCCACTGATAATATGCAAAAAAGGGCAAAAAATATTGAAAAGAAAAATCAATATCTCAAAAAGTATAGACGTTATGAGCACCAAAAGTCATAGCTGGAAAGAGCAGAATTTTTTAAGATTTGAACTGAGAAAATCGGTTGAAAACTGAGGGAGTAGTTAAGCGCCGAAAAACGTACGGAAGCAACTTGAAGATGAAGAAAAGATAAAGAACTAGAAAAATTTGCATTTCCTGCGAAAATGCTGTGTGGATGCCTTAACGCTGAAGATGTCGGCTGAAAAAAGCTGAAAAAGTTGAAAAAACAAAAACAAAAAAACATTGCCCTGAGCAGGATTCGAACCTGGCCCTTCTGATCTAAAGGCAGCGTCTCACCTCAGTGCGCCAGTCTCCTTTTAACAAATAGAGGTGGATAGACTGACAATTCTGGTGAAATTAGCAGAAGCTGCTTAGAATTGTGCTGATAAGAGGTGAAAAGGCTAAAAACTTTGCAGAAAAGAGGTAAGGAAGCAAAAAGATGAGCTGCAAAGAGATGAATCAGCAGAATTTCTGCTCAAAAGAGTTTTTTCTGAAAACAGCTGAGATTTGTGCTAATAAGAGGTGAAAAGGCTGAAAGTTTTTCAGAAGAGATGAATAAGCAGAATTTGGGCATAAAAGAGGTGAAAATTCTGCTGAAAAGAGTTCAATCAGCAGAATTTCTGCTGAAAAGAGTTGAATGAGCAGTATTCTGCTGAAAAGAGGTTTTTGCTGAAAACAGCTGAAAAAGCTGGTATTTGTGCTGAAAAGTGGTGAAAAAACTGAAAATTGTGCTGAAAAGGGCTGAAAAAGCTTAAATTTGTGGTGAAAAGAGCTAAAAAAAAGTTTAACTGTTGACTGAAAGAAATGTTGCCATAAGCGGGATTTGAACCCGGGCCTCCCAGTCTGAGAACGGACGCTCATCTCACTGAGCTAAAACACAGGTCAAGCCGGCAAGGAAAATCAGTGAGGCCACTGATAATATGCAAAAAAGGGCAAAAAATATTGAAAAGAAAAATCAATATCTCAAAAAGTATAGAAGTTATGAGCACCAAAAGATATAGCACCCATTAGCAGAAAGAGCAGAATTTTTTAAGATTTGAACAGTGAAAATAGCACAAAAGCTGTGGGAGTAGCGGTCCAAAAACGTACGGAAGCAACTAGAATAATAAAGAACTAGAAGAATTTGCATTTCCTGCGAAAATGCTGTGTGGATGCCTTAACGCTGAAGATGTCTGCAGAAAAAAGCTGAAAAAGTTGAAACAAAAAAACAAAAAAAAAAAATTGCCCTGAGCAAGATTCAAACCTGGCCCTTCTGGTCTAAGGGCGGTTATTTAGCTCACTGAGCCAAACATTTTCTCACAAAGAAGAGGTGGAGAGACTGACAATTGTGCTGAAATGAGCGGAAGCTGCTGAGAATTGTGCTGATAAGAGGTGGAAAGGCTGAAAATGTTGCAGAAAAGAGGTAAATCAGCAGAATTTCATCTCATACTCATCTCACTGCGCCAAACCGGTTCTCATATGATACCACTTCTTACAGGGTTCACGTTTACTAAGGCACTACCCAAAAGGCGCCACAAGAGGGCACTCCAACACAAGAGATGACCTATTTACACTGATGCACTTAGTAAACAGTCAGCCCCCTACTTAGCTACTACATAATACAGTGATATTACAGTATACAAATTCACACAAATACTATGATTTGGCAGAAATACTATGACTTAGTAGTAATACTATAACATAACAGATTTCCTAAAAAAACTATGAAATTGCAGTAATTCTATGACTTGGCAGAGATACTACGTTTTAGCACAAATACTATAACAACGCAGAAATACTATGACTTAGTAGTAATACTATAACATAACAGTTCAATGTTCTTGCACAAATACCACAATATGGCAGAAATACTATGTTTTAGCACAAATACTATGATTTGGTATAAATACTATGATTTGGCACACATACTATATTCCGCAGATACACTATAACATAACAGATATTCTACGACTTAGTAGTAATACTATAATATAACAGAATTATTAATTGGGCACAAATACCACGATTTGGCAAAAATACCATGATTCGGCACAAATACGATGACATGGCACAAATACTATGATTGGGTACAAATACTATGACTTGGCAGAAATACTGTGATTTGGCAATAATACTGCGTTTTAACACAACTACTGAGATTTGATTGAGATACTATGATTTAGAAGAAAAACTATGACTCCATACAAATACGATGCTTTCGGACAAATACTGTTTTGGTTCCAATACTGATGTGCAACAAATACTATGATTTGGCACAAGTACTATGATTTAGTACAAATACTATGATTTGGCAGAAATACTATGCCTTAGTAGTAATACTATAACATAAGAGATATACTATGGTTTTGCAGACATACTATGTTTTTACATAAATACCATGATTTGGCACACATGCTATGATTTAGCAGAAATACTATGATTGGGTACAAATACTATGATTGGGCAGAAGTACTATGTTTCAGTACAAATACTATAATTTGGCATAAATACTATAATTTGGGATAAATACTATGATTTGGCACATATAATATATTCAGCACATATATTATAAAATAACAGAAATATTATGATTTAGCCCCAAAACCATGATTTTGCACAAATACCATGATTTTGCAAAAATACTATGATTTAGCAGAAATACTATGATTTAGCAGAAGTACTAAGATGTAGTAGAAGTACTTTGCTTTAGCAGAAATACTATGATTGAGGAGTAATACTTAAACATAGGATAAATATTGATACACAGACACACATACACAGACAGTAAAGGGAACAGGAGCTGTTGAGAGTCTGGGCTTGGTATATGTAGGTCAGTTAAATTAGCTGCACCTGCTGTAGTCAGCCCTTACACACACAGACACAGAGAGAGGTGTGAGTTTTCTTCAGTGTATTTCTGACATTCAGGATTCCCCTCGAACAAATGGCCATAATTTCCTAACCGTAGGGGCTAGAACGGTCATTCAGACATCGTTTTGTTCAGAAGAGATGGGGGAATCTTCAGGTCTTCATAATTCAGAGATAAAATATAAATTATTAAAGATATATGACTTGTAATACACTGTAACTGAGTAGAGGCGAAGCAAAAACTGCCTTGACTTGCTCTCAAACAACCTTTGGTAATTCTAAATCTATTTGGAGTATCAATATCATTCTTTCACCGTAAGAGACAGCAGGCTTTGGTGAACAATCATGGAAATTTTCAGGTCTCTGTGGAAATCCATTAAAAAGATATGATGAGAGAAAAAAGTGCCTCATTTCCAGAGTTTGAAATCTGAAGAAATCTGAGCGAAGGACGAATTTCCTACCCTCAAACAAGTCTAACTCATTTCAGAACGGTAATAGGTGAGAAAATAATTCTTGAATTGTGAGCGTCAGGAGTGTCTGAAGATATACTGGGACAAGCCTTATGTCTTAACTTTGCTTCATTAAGGAGATATGACGATTCGAATATGCCTCTCATTACAGAAATCAAGTGGTGATTTTGAACAAACTCTCCATTGACTTTCTATGGAGAGTTTTGCGACTTTGTGTTGGTCTGAGGAGATTTGCCAAAATTCTATAAATCCCACAACAATGATAGTGACATTTTCGGAAGGCCAGCAAAAATACCTACTTTTTGATGTATAATTTGTGGAAGTTGAGTGAAAATTGAGCAAGTAGCAAGAAGTTGTTCAGACATGAAGAGAAGACTGCAAAACCTTCAGTGGCACACTGGAAGCCAAGTGCATAGCAACCATAACAACGCATGTATTTTGTGAAAAATCACAATTTTGCAACTGAAAACTTTAAGAGGCATAAAAGTAAAACAGTAAATGATTTGAAAAAGCTGATTTATACCTGAATAGCCCAATAATTTGAGAACATTTTAAAGTTTGAATGGTTGTTCTACGTGAAAATATGAGGAAGTAGTTAAGTTTCAAAAACAAGCAAATTTTAGCAGAATTGCAGAAGTTTCCCATTCATTTCAATGTGACAAATTAAGCTTAATATTTTAAAAAGTATAATAGTGAAAAATACCAAAAGACATAGCACACATTAGCAGAAATAGCAGAATAGTTTAGAATTTGAACGGTGAAAATCGGCTGAAAATTGCGGAAGTAGTTAAGTGCCAAAAAGTGTACGGAAGTATCAAGAGGAACTCAATAGTGTGGATGCTTAAAGCATCCACACAACTAGAAAAATTTGCATTTCCTGCGAAAATGCAGTGTGGATGCTTTAAAGCTGAAGCTGTATGCAAAAAGTAGCTGAAAAAGCTGAAAAGTTGTAAAAACTTTGCAGAAGCAAAGGAACTTTGCTAAAATGGAATAACTTAGCAGAACTGCAATATCTTAGAGGAAACATAATACTTGGCAGAAATACAATAGCATAGCAGAACTTAGCAGAAATATTGTAACTTACCAGAAACATAACTTCTCAAAAATACAAGAATTTAGGAGAAATTGTATAAGATAACAAAAAGAATATATTTAGACAAAAATACTTAAGCATTACAGAAACACTATGATTTAGAAAAATAGTACAACATAGCAGAAATACTGTGATTTACCAGAGACACTGTGATGAACTATGAATATTGTAATTTTAAATTAAGACTATGTTTTAGCACAAATATTATAATTTGGCAGAAATACTATGATACAGCACAAATACTCTGGTTTAGCACAAATATTATAACATAGCAGAAATACAATTATATAGCAGAAATGCTATATTTAGAAAGAAAAATATAATATAGTAGAAATAGTATGATTGAGCAGAAATACTACAATATAGCATAATAACAATGATTTAGCAGAAATACTATGATTGAGCAGTACTAAGATGTAGTAAAAGTACTTTGATTTAACAGAAATACAATTATGGAGGAGTAATACTTTAAAATGGGAGAAATATTGATACACACACACACATACACAGAGCCTAAAGGGAAGAGTATTTGTGCCATGGAGTGTTAAGAATGTGAGGTCCATATTAGAAAAGCTGGTAAAATCATAAAAGTTTGCAGAATTGTAATAAATGATGAATATGAATTACTGGTCTGTGACAGTGTATTAATTTGTAGGGAAAAAAACATGTTGACCAAGGTGGAATCGAACCCACGATCTTTGGCTTGCAGACCCGTGTCATTACCAACTGCGCCACTGGGAAAGAGAGGAGCCGTTTTGAAAAACAGGGTGATGAGCAGTCAGAATTAGATCCCGGTGAGAGGCGAAAAACGCTGTTTTTTGGAGTTACAAAACGTTGTGTAACTCAAAAACTAGGTGGACTAGAGGCATAATTCTTGTACTGGGTGAATCAGCGGACTTTGGTGTACTTTGACTGCGATTTTCATTGCTCTTTGTACAACCGTCGCTGAGATATGACGAGAGAGGAAACGGAAGACCTCAGACATGATTGGCTGGCTGGGAAGCCGTGCAGGCCCTGATATGTGATATGTGTCTGAGTCCGCACAGAGGATTGGCTGCCTGGCAGAAATATATAGAAATAGTATGATTAAGCATAAATACTACATTTAGCAGAAATACTATATTAAGCACAAATCCTATAAAAAGCAGAAATAGTATATTAAGCACAAATCCTATTAAAAGCAGAAATAGTATATTAAGCACAAATCTTATAAAATAGCAGAAATAGTATGATTTAGCACAATAGTAATAAGTTAAACAGAAAAATTGGAAAAGCAAAATGGACAGCTGAAGAAATGCTGAACATGCTGAGGGTCCCTCAAATATACTTGTTAAATGAAAAAAATCAGCAAAAAAAATATATAACAGCCACACAATCAGAAATATGTACACATAAGGAAACACACATGCACAGAGAGACACACACACAAGATCCAATTCAGTCAACCAGTCTAAATATATTGAATTTGAATCTTAGAATGAGATCATTCCATTAAAAGGCCTTCTCTCTCTCTCTCTCTCTCTCTGTCACACACACACACACACACACACACACACACACACACACACACACACACACACACACACAGGGAGAGAGAAGTAAGTTTCTAGCTCAGTCAGCCTGGGAGCTGCTGAATTTGAATCCACCAATCAGAGAGCCTGTGCACTTTTTCCCGCCAAAACAGGTGCATCTATTTACACACGCAGCACAGAGAGACACAGGATTATCCGGTTGTTCAGTCTGACGTCACTAGCCGTGTCTGGGTCTAAACTCCGCTGCAGGTCCATATATCAAACGATCACTATGGCATTACTGTGAGTTGAAAAACTGTCTAAAGTCTTTCATCTTTAATAAAATGATCAGCGTTCTGCTCTACCAGGTGTAACAATTGAGTTTAACATCCAGGCATCCATGAAAACAGAATTTATGACATTTAACGGAGTTAGAAGTTAGCAGGGAGTTAGCTCGCTAGCTTCTATCTAAATACAATATAGCATGTCCTGACTGCGGGGTTTTGGAAACAAATTAAAACGTACAGCTCTGTTATCACTTCCAACATAAATGAAGACAGAAAGCTAAACAGCAGTGACGTTTGTAGGGTTACTGAAGTTTGGCTAGCTGGTATATAATGATGTGCTACGTGACCGCTAGCGACACAGCTATGTTAGCATAATATAAACAAGCTAACTTTTTTTCCACTTGATAAAAGTTACCGTGAGTGTTCTCGGTGGTCAGGAACAAATGTAATTGCATGGCAGGATGCTGTAAAAGGACCAAACTTCAGCCAGGAGAACAACTGAGATAATCCATCCTCAATACGAGGTTAGTCATTCATGGGCTGGGCTGTAGTTACATCCTAAGGTTTTAAAAACTGAGCTTAAATAAATGATTAGCGGTAATAAAAGCCGAGGGAGGTCAACAGTGATCGCTGACTGTTTTAGGAGCTTTTTGAGATCAAATAGAAGAAAATACATAACATTAAACATGTTAACAACACAAAAGCCATATTAAACGCAGACTACTTTAGACCCGGAAGTAGGATTCGTCGCGTCATCACTGAACAACCGGATTGCAGTCTATTTCTCATAATGACGACTCCCCTCAAACAAATGACCATAATTTCCTAATCGTAGGGGCTAGAGCGGTCATTCTTACACCGTTTTGTTCAGAAGAGATGGGGGAATCTTCAAGTGTTGACAATTTATCATTAAAATATGAATTTTTAGAGATACATGACATGGATGACTTGTTGACTTAGAAGCCACGAATTCCCCAATATGCAAATTTGAATGCCTCAGACCACATATATGATTGGCTGGCTGGGAAGCCGTGCAGGCCCTGATTTGTGGATTTGAATTCCTCAGCCCTCAGATATGATTGGCTGGCTTAGAAGCCATGAAGGCCCCAATATGCAAATTTGAATGCCTCAGGACACATATATGATTGGCTGGGAAGCCGTGCAGGCCCTGATTTGAAAATTTGAATGTCTCAGTCCTCACAGAGGATTGGCTGCCTGGGGACCTGGCAGAAATATATAGAAATACTATGATTAAGCATAAATACTACATTTAGTAGAAATACTATGTTTTAGCACAAATACTATAAAAAGCAGAAATACTATAATTTACCAGAAATACTATATTAAGCACAAATCCTATAAAAAGCAGAAATAGTATGATTAAGCATAAACACTACATTTAGTAGAAATACTATGTTTTAGCACAAATACTATAAAAAGCAGAAATACTATAATTTAGCAGAAATACTATATTAAGCACAAATCCTATAAAAAGCAGAAATAGTATGATTAAGCATAAACACTACATTTAGTAGAAATACTATGTTTGAGCAAAAATCCTATAAAAAGCAGAAATACTATATTAGGCACAAATCCTATAAAAAGCAGAAATAGTATGATTAAGCATAAACACTACATTTAGTAGAAATACTATGTTTTAGCACAAATCCTATAAAAAGCAGAAATACTGTACTATGATTTAGTAGAAAAACTATAAATAATCAGAAATACTATATTTTGCACAAATCTTATAAAATAGCAGAAATAGTATGATTTAGCACAATAGTAATAAGTTAAACAGAAAAATTGGAAAAGCAAAATGGACAGCTGAAAAAATGCTGAACATGCTGAGGGTCCCTCAAATATACTTGTTAAATGAAAAAATCAGCAAAAAAATGCACAGGGAGAGAGAAGTAAGTTTCTAGGTCAGCCTGGGAGCTGCTGAATTTGAATCCACCAATCAGAGAGCCTGTGTACTTTTTCCCGCCAAAACAGGTGCATCTATTTACACACGCAGCACAGAGAGGCACAGGATTATTGCAGCCTATTTCTCATAGTGACGACTCCCCTCAAACAAATGACCATAATTTCCTAACCGTAGGGGCTAGAGCGGTCATTCTTACACCGTTTTGTTCAGAAGAGATGGGGGAATCTTCCAGTGTTGACAATTTATCATTAAAATGTGAATTATTAAAGATATTTGACTTCTAATGCACCATAACTGAGTAGAGCGAAGCAAAAACTGGCTTGACTTGCCCTCAAACAACGCTTTGTAACTCGAAATCTATTTGGAGTATCGATATCATTCTTTCACCGTAAGAGACAGCAGGCTTTGGTGAACAGTCATGGAAATTTTCAGGTCTCTGTGGAAATCCAACAAAAAGTTATGACGAGAGAAAAAAGTGGTTCATTTCCAGGGTTTGAAATCTGAAGAAATCTGAGCGACGGACGAATTTCCTACCCTCAAACAAGTCCAACTCATTTCAGAACGGTAATACGTGAGAAAGAAATTCTTGAATTGTGAGCGTCATGAGTGTCTGAAGATATACCGGGACAAGCCTCATGTCTTAACTTTGCTTCGTTAAGGAGATATGACGATTCGAATATGCCTCTCATTACAGAAATGCAGCTGTGATTTTGAACAAACTCTCCATTGACTTTATATGGAGAGTTTTCCGACATTGTGTTGGTCTGAGGAGATTTGCGAAAGTTCTATGAATACCACAACAATGATAGTGACATTTTCGGAAACCCAGCAAAAATACCTATGTTTTGATGTATAATTTGTGGAAGTTGAGTGAAGATTGAGCAAGTAGCAAGAAGTTGTTCGGACATGAAGAGAAGACTGCAAAACCTTCAGTGGCACACTGGAAGCCAAGTGCATAGCAACCATAACAACGCATGTATTTTGTGAAAAATCACAATTTTGCAACTGAAAACTTTAAGAGGCATAAAGGTAAAACGGTAAAAGATTTGAAAAAGCTGAATCATACCTGAATAGCCCAATAATTTGAGAACATTTTAAAGTTTGAATGGTTGTTCTACGTGAAAATATGAGGAAGTAGTTAAGTTTCAGAAACAAGCAAATTTTAGCAGAATTGCAGAAGTTTCCCATTCATTTCAATGGGACAAATTAAGCTTAATATTTTAAAAAGTATAATAGTGAAAAATACCAAAAGACATAGCAGGAATTAGCAGAAATAGCAGAATATTTTAAAATTTGAACGGTGAAAATCGGCTGAAAATTGTGGAAGTAGTTAAGTGCCAAAAAGTGTACGGAAGTCCCAAGAGGAACTCAAGAGTGTGGATGCTTAAAGCATCCACACAATAAAGAGAAACAGGATCTCAATTGTGTGGATGCCCTTGAGGGCATCCACACAATTATCTGACTAAGCTAACATAGTCATTGGGGGTAAAAAAAGAAAAGAAAAAAGGCTTAATTTGTCCCTTTATGTCATTAGATGAAGATGCTTTTAACCATGTTCATCTCAGATGAAATGGTTTTTAGTGGGTTGAGTTTGGTGAAGCTCCTATATTGTATTTTCAGACTTTATTGTTTGCTAGGGGCTCATTCAGTTCAAATATGTAGATTCTGAAAATGAGATTTCTCCATTACTTTAACACTGTGTGCTATTGTAACCCATCCAATGGGAAATATCTTATGTATTTATTCAAAGTGGAAAACTAAACCACATCCAAAATACTGTAAATATCGCTGGTATATAATTAGCAGTGCTGCCATTATGGGTGAGCCTTGGGGGTCCAGGCCCATCCAATAAAGTCTCTATGCTCCCCCAGCTGAATTCTGCTGAGATATTTCAACTGTGAGTTACATTAATTCATACAGTTTGTCGGTGAAAGACATAAACACCCATATGGCCGATAAGCTATTGCAGTGGAAGCTCAATTTAATTATTTGGTTTTGCAGAAAACGTGATAGAACGACAGAAGAGGACACTGCATGGATGGGCCTAAGCCGGTCAGACTCTGGGAAGTAACACTCGTGTCTCTTTGAAACTAAAACGGGGTCATTCATCAGCTTGTGCAGCTACTTTTAAGCACAACCCTACTTGAAAACTGCAAAACAAATTTAAATGTATTGAGGATATTTTGCGATAGTGTGTGGTGAGTTCACAGATTCATTTCTGCACCTAGAGAAAATGTCTCTCCTGTTTTGCCACTGCAGTCCACTATAGATGTTTCTGCATTTTTTAAACTGTGCATGCATTTCTCTACGACCATGCTATGTGCGTATGGGTATAATTATGCATACTGAAACATTCTTGTGGTTTAAAAAGTAACATGTTTATCCTTAGATAAATTGTGTAGCCTGTAAATGTTGAGGTTGAGTAATCATACAGGACTAACTCTTATAGTATTCTTTAAAAGTGTACATTTAATAGGTATTGCTGTGCATTTTATTTTATAGCTTCTAATGTAGCATGTGTGAGTACAATCTCTATTCTCTTTTTTTTTTTTGAATAGCAAAGTTGCTTGAGTCAAATGCCACGCTGTCAAAACCAGTTGCCTGTTCAGTTCAAATGGTATTGTGCTGACCCGAGCTGTTAGTTTTTTCAGTTTTCTGTTATACATCCAGCATAAAAGCAGAAAAAAGTTGATTTATATTATTTTGGACATGTTGAACCTTCTCAAGAGTGTGTGGGTATGTAGGGTCAAACGCTGCCTGATTAACACGCCTCTTACTCTTCTTTCCACCCAGTTTCCATCACATTTTATTTTAACGTGAGCAAAGCTCTAAAGAGAATAGCTGAACACACCTTTGTAGGGCTTTTAACTACCATATATTATACACACGTGAAAAACTTCTTAAAAATGCAAAATCATTTCACGATAATGTTTTATTTTGTGCGATGATCTGTGCTTACACTAGCAATAAACATGGTAATTGCAATTTTCTGCTGCTTCCTGAAAAATCCTACCCAGGAAATCATTTAACCCGTGTCTTTCTAAAGGAAAATCCATTTGAGCTCAGCTGAAAGTTTTCATTAGTTTCCTTTTTTTTTATTTTTTCTAAGAAAAAAATGTTACTTTGTGAAAACACAGGCTTTTTATCAGTTGGCATGTGTATTCATCTATGGGACCAAAGTCTGTTTCCATCAGCTGCTTTTCTTTGTTTTAGAAGAAGTATTGTTTTATAAGAAGAATTAGGAACTTTGGTGGTGGTTTTGTTGCTAGATAGACATCAGTGTAGCAGCTAAAGCTCACAGTCCACTGAACCAGCTTGTCCTTTTGAGTGCTGAAGGCAAAACTGGTAGACTTGAGTAGTAGCAGGAAATAAGTAGCTTTAAATCTGGACACAATCTTTGGCTTTTATGTGAAGGTGTTTCTCTTTTCTTTCACACTGTTTTCTAAATGTCTTGCACTTAAATGTGATGAATACATTTGGGAGAAGCACCATAGTGCTGTGGTTAACACTGTAGCCTCACAGCAAGCGCGCCCTCCACCATCCAGATGGCGCCCTTCTGTTTGGAGTTTACAGATGCTCTCTTTATTCACCTTCCTCCTGCAGTCCAAAGACATACATAGTGATTAGTTGGCTATTCTAAAATTTTCACAGCTGGGATTGGCTCCAGTCTGCCTATCACCAGTCATAATACATTTTTTCAGCTATACTCAAAAGTATTTCATGCCAGCATGTTCGTGTCAGTTTGAAAACTTATTGTCCTTTTAAATAGCTCTATATAGTGTTTTTACCTTTTTGACCTACAGCTCAATCTATTGAACTTGAAGGAGAGGTCAGAAGTCAAATGTGGCATCATATTTAAAACTTTATGCAGTACTTTCTGTACATTGACAAAGTAGGAATCATATTTTTTAATTTGTAAGGCTTTTGGTTAATTTTCAACCCATAACTCACTAATTTGACCTTGGAGACCTTGGTAAACCAAATTTTAATGGTTTCTTTACATTAACCCAAACTCTACTCCCCTAAAAAAATTATCAGAGTTCATTCAAAACTTTCTGAGCTATCTTGTTTACAGATAGATTGACCTGCAAATGCTACGAAAAACATAACCTCCTCAAGTGGAAAAAAATGGTATCCATCCAGTGATTAATGTATTTCAGGGGCGATCGTGGCTCAAGAGTTGGGAGTTCGCCTTGTAATTTGAAGGTTGCCGGTTCAAGCCCCGGCTTGGACAGCCTCGGTCGTTGTGTCCTTGGTCAAGACACTTCACCCGTTGCCTACTGGTGGTGGTCAGAGGGCCTGGTGGCGCCAGTGTCCGGCAGCCTCGCCTCTGTCAGTGCGCCCCAGGGTGGCTGTGGCTACAATGTAGCTTGCCATCACCGGTGTGTGTGTGTGGATGACTGGATATGTAAAGCGCTTTGGGGTCCTTAGGGACTAGTAAAGCGCTATATAAATACAGGCCATTTACCATATTTACTGCAGCAATGTGAAGAAATCATGGTGCCCTTTGGCATATATCAGCTAACTCCACTTAGCGCTTTCCTTGTAATTGTCACACTCTCCTCATAAGTTGCTGCTATTCTTCAGTGAGGTACTTGATCTTTTGCTTCGATCAATGCCATCCTTCTTGGTATTTTTAACATGGTGCGATAACGTTAAATCACCCCTGTGAAGACGACCTTAAAGTTCTATACATCGACTATATTTATTGATAATGACCGATTTTAACATTTCCCTTTTGTGCTTTTTGTTAAAAAAATTTTTTTTTAAATCATCGAAGGTTCCACAATGGTTTGACATCTTTCATTTAATGCGATTCTGCACTGACTCTATCCTTATGACTGCTGTCAGTCAGTATTTTCTGATTCTGCATCAGGATAACTATTCTGCAGAAAAATAAACTCTACACTCTGAGACAGAGACTATTTTGTGGAACTTGAAAAAATGTCTTGTGTCAAAAGTCTCATCTAAAAAGAACATTAACCATTTAGTATCACTCCATGATGATACTGTCGTGTATATGTGATAATGAGATTGAAAAAATGTTGACTTTAGTGTATTACAACACAAATCAGCCACACATCAGAAGTATATGACTCAGAAATACATATTTTTCCAGAATTTCTTTTATTCCTTTTCTTATTTTATTTCCCACAAGATTTCCTTACCCCCACTCGCACTGCCCCAAGAACAAACAGAAACGAAAACACACCCATGTGTCTGTCGAATGTGTATTAATTCAAACACCATGGTTTGTGCCATGCAGGCTTCATCCTCCATCACCTTGCTGAGCCTCCATCGTCCCGCTGAGCTCTCTGACTTGTTTGTCAGGGGCTTTGACTTCCTTTAGCCACATCAAAGTGAAAGAATAAACATGCCTGAAATAAGAAATTAAAGAACACATACAATAGCATACACAAACACTACTGCAGAAGAAGTAGAGTAATTCTTCTAACTGTGGGCATTAGGGTAAAACTGCTATTCCCAGTCTTAAGAATATTTGATTGTAAATTAATGAATTTGTCTGTGTGCACATTATTAAGAAAATCTGTAAAAACATGGTAAAATATTGTGATGAAAATATGACATACAATTAACAAATAATAAAAAAAGTACAGAGCTATGGTATATAGCGATATGCAGAAAATAGGTTTTTATTACATTACTTACGTTAAATTACTATCAGTGCTTGGATTTCATATCAGCGCTGTACTTTTCAATGTCCCTGTGTACCACGAAAGATTGCATCTATTCAGTGGCCATTTGCTGGTTGCTTTTATTTCTCAATACAGCTATGTATTGATAGTTACTCGTAGAGCTCTGGCATCTGGACGGATGAAGAAAGGAGGAGAAGTCTGAATGGAGAGAATTTGCTCCCGTAATGGTTTTGTTGTGTCCCCACATGTCCTTTTCCTTCTCTCTGGTGACTAGAGGAGGCATGTGCTACACTGAGACAGATGGTTTGAAGCAGCTTTCTTTGGAGCCAGGAGGGACACAGAGGGAGGTAGCAGGAAATGAATGAAAAAAGTAGGAGGACAGTGGGAGAGAAATTGAAGTGAAGAGATTACTTTGTGAGTCCAGACCTAGTCTTTGAAAATCCTTTGATTTAAAAACATCTTGTGCTTTTCAGACAGGATGATTAAAAAAAAAATCATTTCTGGGGATTTTCAATGAGAATAATAAACTATTTTTTTTTATCAGTAGTATTAACAATTATTGGAAGTCTTGCAACAAAATTCCCAATAAGCTAATGTTAGGTGACCTTTAACATGCTTGCATTTTACAACTCCAATTCCAAAAAACATGGAGATGCTGTGCAAAATATAAATAAAAAACAGAATGCAATGTATGCATATCAGATAATTCCATATTTTATTCAACATATAAAACAGAAAACATAAAATGTTTCAAATGAAATATTTAGCTATTTGATCAAAAAATATTAGCTTGCTATCAGCTCATAGTCCAAACTTTTGCATCTCTGATGGTACCGGGGTGCATCATCACCTATGGAACTGACATCTTGCACATGTGGAAAGGCACCATCAATGCTGCTGAAGACTTTTGGTTTATCATGAGCAGCTACAATCCCATGCCAAGCAATGGAAAAACATGTCTCTCCCAAAAGTCCAGCAACAGAAGAAGAGGGTGTGCTACACAGTGGTAAATATGGCCCTCTCCCAACATTTTGGGCCTTTTTTGACATGCATTACTGTCATTAAATTCAAATGAGCCACTTTTTCCCTAAAATGGCCCATCTTCTGAGTTTTACCATTTAACTTGTTTTCTGTGTTTGACTGTAAATAAGAAATGCATTTTTGTGATTTGCAAACCACTGCATTTTTGGAATTATGGTTTTATTTTTGCATGCTATTCTGCTAACATTTTCTAATCAACATCAAACATGTAAGCAAGTCAGCTAAATCACTGTTTAGATTGATCCATACAGGACCATTAATATCTTTGCCTTTGTAAGGACATTTGCGCCAAACAACATATATTTTAGAACTGAGAACTGCTGATTGTCTCTTTTGCCAGGCGCTCATTGGATAAATGAATGCAATGTGTGCATCGGGGTGCTGAATGACGAGACAGATGATAACAAATACCTTAGAAATTTAGCGTAGCACAGTTAAAGCCCAACTCAGTCTGCTATGAATGTATTGGTCATCCCTCTAAGATTTATCCTTTTAAATGGCATGATATTCCATCAGGGAAACATTTAACTGTTTCTGGTTGACGTACTACTACTTAACAACCTTCCTATGCCGCAAATGAGGTGGATGTTAGACGAAAATTAAATTGAATTCATTTATAGGGTTTCCAGAATAGTTTAGGACCCATTCACGTTGCACCAACATTAATTTATTTTTTTATTACTAGATAGACGGGCATTTAATTAAAGGCTCAATTTGAGGTACTGGGATCACATACTAGGGGTTTTAGTAACTTCAAACACAGTGACTTACAGTATATACGACCTTTTTATTTATAAGTACAGCAAATGCCTGTAAAGAAATCTAAGACTTTGACCTTTCCTGACATTAAAAGCCAGCCATCAATTACAGATTCAAGTGAAAAGTACCAACTGTTGCCAAGTTGAAAAAGCTACTACTGAAGACTATCTTCTGGCTCATTTAGCAAGCCACACAGCAGGTTGCTTCAGTCTCCAGAGTCAATTAATCATGCTCCCATTTACTGAATAAGTAGATGACATTTCTGTGCTGCTGCATCCTCCCTGGTGGTTGGTAAAATTGCACCTAGAATTTTTTCCACATTTAACACTTTTAATTGATCTGCTATGCCCCTCATCTGCTGCAGAAGCCTGGTTTTATTCATGTATCTGTGTTTGCAAGGACAGCCAAAGGTTTGTGAGGCAACACCGAGTGGGGTTGGCAACCTTAAAGCTGCTGAGTTATCAGTACAGTAAGCCTGAGCTCACTGACAGAGAGGCTGAAGAGGCTTGACAGGTTATGTCAGGGCAGCAAATAAATGTTTGAATGGGAAAGTGGGCCCAAAGAAAGGAAGCATGCACAGCCAGACAAGCTGACACCTCCCAGATAATGGAGCTGCCAGAGCCTCTCCCACATTACATTTCACCTCACCAAAACACAATCACAAGAAAACACATCCACGTACACATGCTGACATGGTCCCATACACAGCACATACAACAGAAGTGTCACATGCATTCTTGAGGTTCCTGCTGAGCTCTTTAAGAACTGGATAGCTGAGATAAAGACGGAAAGAGAGAAAACATGAGGTTGGATCGGTGTGAGTAGAGAATGCTTCATTGATTAGTGGCTAAGGCATAGGGCTCCACTTGAAAACCAGCTCTCCTTTTCTGTGTACTGGTAGTCTCCCCTGTCAACTGTACAACCAGCCTGTAATTTGATAAATTGCTGGGCTGAGATGAAGTGAAAATGGGCTTGACAGCGCAGAGGCCTCCCACCCTCTGACACCGATCATCTGATCCTTTTTTTACAGCACATTAAATATAGAATAGAGCTTCTTTCTTCCATGGCTTCATGCTCTAAGACATAATAACAATTTGTGTTGCGAAAAGAGTAGGATTAAAAAGCAAGGGGCCATGGCTGTCCCAACAGAATGATAGGAAAAGTGCAGACCTTTGGAAACAGTTTAAATTGGCCTTGAAACAATTGACAAAAGTGATCCATTACCTTCAAACCTTGTGTAACACATCATCAGAGTTTTATTTTTGGTTTTTTATTAGAGCATGATCCCAGAAAAGAGTACCAGAAAAGATGACAATGAATGTGTTCACAGTGAGAAATGCACACGGATCATATTATCTGGATAAAATAAGTGACTGAATCAAATCCAAAGCTGTTGATGTATGATTTGCTGTCCTCCATTATTGTCACAGTGGTGGACGGACTCAGGCACAGACTGAGGTAGCACGGTTCAACAACACTTAATTAATCACTCCGATGCACTATGTATGTACACGTGAAAGGGGGGACACCAGGGTCCCGGGGGTCAATAGGGGGGAAACACACGTCTTCACACTTGCTCCTCTCCTCGTCCAAACACTCCTCACACGAGCAACCCACTCACAGGGTCCAGGAATCAAAACGGGCGGGTCCAGATAAACCTATAAACATAGACGAGGGTAAGTCGGCGGCAAGCACGGGAACAACTAATTCACAATGAAGCCAGGCAATACTGATGAGGGTCACTCAGCCACTCATTCCAGTGACGAATAGCTCAGAGCCCCAGCCTTAAGAAGAGCCAGAGATCAATTGCAATTCACTCAAGATCAGCTGCAGGTGCGTGGGCCAAGGGCGGGAGCCCAATCAGAGCTCCGCCCAGGCAGACGGGTAGGAGGGAGAGAGAGAGAGAGAGAGAGAAACAACAAACACTTGTGGCCACACTGGGCTGGCCGGGGAGGCACAGGGACTATGACAATTATAGTTTAATGTCATAGCACACTAACATTTAGGTGAGGGATTCAGTGGCAACTTATTCTCTGATTAGAGAAAACTAGATAAGGTTTCTTTATCAGCTTTTGAGTGAATTGTAAATCTTTCATTTGATGCTCTTGATTCAATGAAATATATAAAAGATACCTTTTGCACCCCTTTTAGCACTTTTTCAGGTAACTATACATACATGTCTGCTAAAAAATGTTGTTGCTCATTAAAAAAAGAAAAACAAAGCAACCCTTGAGGCAGTCATTTCTTTTGTCTTTCTTTACTTTGTACATCAAACATGTGCAAAAATGACAACTCTGCAGTTTTGAGTTTCAACTCTTTCAACAATTCCTAAACACACAGAATCCAGCAACGCCAATAAATCCAAGCATTAGTTGTAGTTGATTTTTGTACTTTGACTTAAAATATGTAGACAAACTGTAATGCTGATTAAAATAATTAGATCACAATAGTTAAGGATATTCATCCTGAAAAGTATGTGAATATGTGCTTAATGGCCATTTATTCATTATTTGTAGTTTAACGTAACCAGTGAGCCCAACAGCATACACACCCATATGGAAAAGATATATATAAATCTTATAAAGTTTGTATCTGTCTTGTGTGAAACTTGTAGGAAAAGTATACAAGAGTGAAAACAGATATAAGATCCCTTGAAAAATCATATAAATGAAACTTGTATGTTTTGTATACTTACTAAAACAATATATGAAAGTAATGAGAAAGTGGCCACTTTCATGAGTAAATCATATAAGCCTTATCGCTATATGAAGTAGGCCACATCTTATGCAAGTCTTTTATACGTTTTTACTATTTCTTTTCTTTAAGGGCACAGGTGTACAGCATTATGTACATTAGAGCTCCTAGTAGACTTTATTAATCGTACTTAACTCTATTAGACTTTGATAGACTTCATTGTACAATCCCTTGAGTAATCAGCACTGATACCTGCCTGGTGTCATGAATGGGAAAGGGTAAACCGATTCATTAGGGTCATTAGGTGGACACCCTGCGTCCTCAGTGTTTTGTTGATGTTATGCCCACAACACTTCCTGAGGGCTCAACAGCAAAACCTGGTGTCCCAGATGTGCCCCCCCCCCCCCCCCCCCCCCCCCCCATGCTATTACCCCTCAATGGTCATCACACTGCCCACTTGTAATTCTTTCTAGTATTTAAGAAGATGACCACAAAATAAGGTCTGACCTGAGATTAGTTTTTATTATCTCTGTTGGAAACACTAGTTTGTCATCGAGGTTGACCTGCAACTTCCAGTTAAGAAGGCTGATAATTTCACTGGGCATTCTCCTGCTCGCACAAAGGCAATGGTAATGGGCAGGCATTGGAGTGAATTGGTGGCAGATCTTCTTCCTTCTAGGATACATGGCAGTTGTCTCAAAACCTGGTTGTTCTCCAGGTATGGTGGCCTTGGGACAGTCAGCCAGTAAGGATCTGCCTAGAGTTGCTGAAGTTTGGCACAAACCACAAGTAGGATCTTTTGGGGGGTGTAGGAATTACATTATTGGTGGTTCTGATTATAAAGCTGATTCTGGTTCATTGTGACTCCCAGAAATCTTTCTAGGTGAAGTTTCGATGTTCCAGGTTTTCCCACTTTGTCTCCTGGCCCTGATTGGATTGTATAACTGCCTTTCTGCATCGTTCTCGACCTTCTTGACACCAAACCTGTTCAATTACCAGTCTTCTTGTCTGGATGGATGCAAAAATCTGATCAGAATCTGAATCAGAAAGACTTTATTGATCCCCAAGGGGCAATTAAGAGTGTGTGTGTGTCCTGATGTGTGGAGAGTGGGAAGACAAGATTATTTCCAGATGATGAAAAGTGAGACTTTGGATGGGTGGCTGATACACTTGGAGCCTGAAGCAGGAAGATAGAAGACCAAGGTAAGTTAAGGGGAAAAAAGCTAAACTGAGCCAAACTAGATATCACTAAAGTTTCTGTAATAAATTGGTGTGAGTGGGTGTTGATCCAGGCCTTTTGTTTGCAAGATGGGGTCCTAAGATGGGAGGCAGGTGCATCAGCCAGTGTTTCAGCCAGCAGGTAGGACCCTCTTCTAGGAAGACCTTGTAGGCAGGTGGGTACCATGTACATGAAGCAGGGACAGAGGAGAGAAAGACAGAGAGCGGCAGAAAAAAAGAGAGAAGGAAAGAGCCAGGCCACCAAAAAAAAAAAAAAAAAATCAAATAGGATGTAAATAAGGTGGTAAATAAGGAAAGGTTGGAGATTACTCAGAGTTATTCATCTAGGAACCAGGAATGTTGGTTCCTAGTTGTAGTCCACATGATACCTCTGATCCACACAAATCCCAAGACCCATGGTTCCACAGAAGAACAATGGCAACACCATCAGTATACCTGTTGCAACCATTTTCTCACATGACTAATGTAGGTCATGTAATACAATTCATTCAGCCCACCTTCCTCCACGGGCACGTTCTAATACTTGCATGTCCTTTCACAGATGTCCTAACACAAGTCAAACACAGATTTGAAATTTTCAGCAATTTGTTCTTCATTTGCTCTTCTTTAGGATCAAGACATGAGCTAGTCTTTTCTCCCCACCATTCAGCTGTGGAGACCCAAAACGCTGCTGCCAGATCACTAGTTTTCCTTTTTTGGACTACTTTTGATAGGGACTAACACCGCTGCACCGACCCACTCACATCCCTATTAGACTTTGACCCTTGTCAAAGTTCCTCCTTGCTCTTGTCCATTTTTCTTGCTTTCAAAACATCAGCTTCAAGAACTGTTCATCTGTTGCTTGGTATATCCTATCTCTTGACAGGTGCCACTCTTGTTCTACTTCACTTGTCACTGTTTTTTATATTGTGGCCAACAGATGTATACTGCATGTTTGCCTGGGCTGGAAGAGAGATACAGAGATACTTAAGCCAGTAGACGCTCATTGAAGTTTTTCTTTTCCTATTTTGTTTAATCTCCCTTAGAAACAACTAAAATATTTGCTACTCGGAGCTGTAAGACTGTTAAACAATGCAGTCAAGTTAAAAACTCCTACCACCGTGTGAGTCAACATTTCTCTGAACGTTATCGAGAATAAAAGGGAAAGAAAATATTGTTTAAAAATGGTTAAAAGATTTAAGTGTTGGAAACTAGTGCATTATACTGCACAGGTTTTCCAGTAACAGTTGGGTCTTCTGGTTGTCACTGTAAGCCGGCTATGGCAGGGACAACAGTATGCTCTTTTGCATACACAAAAGCAATATCAGAGGGACTTTATGCATTTTAACAGCTGGATATCTTTCACTTTTAAAATATGCCATTTAATTACCGACTGGCAGCGTTCTTTTAATATAGTCTTGCTATGCTTTAACACAACATACTGTATGTTGTTGGTGATACATACATTTAAATAGACTCTGAGTCCTGGTTATTACTATTGTGGCACATATAGAAACTGTAAGAAAACTAGATTATTCTAGTGGACATTGTGCTTTGAGAAAAATTAATTACCTGTATAAATATATTCACATCTAAAGCCAGCATATTTACATTTTACTGTTCACATAACATAATGGAGTTAGGGGAAATGTATTTGCCACTGAAGGCTTGTGATAGAAATATATGCTCTACCCAAGAGTGCTGATAACAAACTCTAAAACTGTTTGTGTGTTTTCTGTTTCCTCCTGCTGGCACTGTTTATTTTGAAGCTCTTCGACTGGGAAAGCGTTGGCCAACATTTTTTCATCTGACTCTACACAAAACAAACACACACTTGGATTACAACTATGCCTACTTAGCACGTGAACAATAGCAGACAGAAGAAAACTAGCTGCGTCCAATTTTGTTGGACTGCTTTAACCCTAATCTATCCAAGGAATGCTGACTAAATTTGCTGTGTACAATTGTTTTTTTTTTTTTATTGTAGCTGCAATTGAAGCAGATTTAGAAATACGTTTTGTGTGTCCACACTTACAAGGCAAATACTGAGATGCAGTCTACAGCACTTTTTTCAAACCTCAGGTGATTTTTTTGTAAGTATCAGACCCATTAAACACTGACAGGGTAAGAAGCTTCCAGGCAAATCTTTTCTTTTTAATTTAACAGATGTTTGACAGGTAATGGAAAATATCCATTATTAATGCAGTTTGGGATGACATAGTATATGCTAAAGGGGGCCAGGGAACATTAGCATGAATAATATTTGTCAGCAGGTAACAAGTGCAATGACACTACAAGTTCAGAAGCCATTTAAAAACCAAAACAATAATTTTGCAGTATTACATAAATTACCCTGGTGTACTTAAGAACCTTCACTTTCTGTACAAATATATGACAACAGTGTCAGAAAGTGTGAGAGAATGTGCTTGACAGTGAAAGAGAGAGAGAGAGAGAGAGAGAGAGAGGGGCATGGGAGAGAGCAAAGATAAAAAAGAGTTGAAGTTTAAGGGCCATAGAGAAAATCATCCATCCATTTTCTTAACCGCTTATCCAATTCAGTGCCACAGGGGGGTTGGAGTCTATCCCAGCTGTCACTGGCCAAAAGGCACGGTACATCCTGCACTACTCCAGGGCCAACACAGAGAGGCAGATGGACTGTCATTTATACTCTCAGTCACACAAGTAGCCCAATAAGAATCACCAGTTAACCCAACATCCATGTCTCTGGACTGTGAACCAGGAATCCTCTTCCTGTGAGACAACAATACTAACCATTGCACCAACATGGCAAATGCAGAATTGGCAACCCAGTGCGGGGCCATTTAATCTGACGCAAAGCAACAACATATTTCTCAGTCTCCTTCTCACTCTCTCTCTCCCCCTCTCTCTCTCTCTCACTCACACACACACACACACACACACACACACACACACACACACACACACACACACACACACACACACACACACACACACACACACACACACTCATTTTCACATCTTAATGAGGACATCTAATTGCCATAATGCTTTCCCTAGGTACTTACCCTAACCTTAACCATCAAAAATAAATGCCTAAACCTAACCATAACCTAATTGTAACCCTGACCCTAAAACCACATTTTGAGTCTCAAAAATTCCTACAAACTTGTGGGACAGGCATTTTGTCCTCATAAGTTACTGTTGGTCCCAACACGGTCCCCACAAGTATAGTGGCATGCCAGTTTTTTCTGTCCTCACAAAGATGTTTAAACATGCGCGAGCACACACACACACACAACCCCGTTCAGCTATCTTAGTGAGGACCTTCATTGACATAATGGTTTCCCTAGCCCCTAACCCTAACCATTAACCCCTAACCCTATACCTAACCATAAACTAATTGTAACCCTGAGGTGTGTGTGTGTGTGTGTTCCTGTCTAGCTATCATTGTGAGGACCAAAATCTGCATTCTACTATACTTGTGAGAACCAACAGTCACTTGTGAGGACACACTCGCTGGTCCTCACAAGTTTGAAGGCCTTTTTCAGGCTCAAAAAGTGGTTAGCTTAACAAAACAGTTTCCCACTTTGCCTCACTAGATGGCGATGTGTCTGGATCATGTTTACGTATCGTTTCTTTGCATGATACAGCTTCTGCCTGCATTTGTGGAAGGGTTCCTGAGTCTGTGAGGTCATTTCCATGACAGAATCATGCTTGCTTTTATTGCAGTGCTGTAGAGTGGCCAATGATCACAGGCGTCTAATATTGATTTTCAGTCTTCCCATATGGAAAAGAAATAGTAAAAACTTATATGTGATTACTCATGAAAGTGGCCACTTTCATGAGTAAATCATATAAGGCTTACATGATTTACTCATGAAAGTGGCCACTTTCTCATTACTTTCATACATTGTTTTAGTAAGTATCCAAAACATACAAGTTCCATCCATCCATCTTCATCCGCTTTGTCCGGGGCCGGGTCGCGGGGGCAGCAGCCTAAGCAAAGAGGCCCAGACCTCCCTCTCCCCAGCCACCTCCTCCAGCTTATCCGGGGGAATACCAAGGCGTTCCCAGGCCAGCCGAGAGATATAATCTCTCCAGCGTGTCCTGGGTCTGCCCCGGGGCCTCCTCCCGGTGGGACATGCCTGGAACACCTCACCCAGGAGGCGCCCAGGGGGCATCCTTGTCAGATGCCCGAACCACCTCAGCTGGCTCCTTTCGATGTGGAGCAGCAGCTGCTCTACTCTGAGCCCCTCCCGGATGGCCGAACTTCTCACCCTATCTCTAAGGGAGAGGCCAGCCACCCTTCGGAGGAAGCTCATTTCTGCCGCTTGTATCCGCGATCTCGTTCTTTCGGTCACTACCCACAGCTTGTGGCCATAGGTGAGGGTAGGGACGTAGATCGACCGGTAAATTGAGAGCTTCGCTTTTACACTCAGCTCCCTCTTCACCACGACGGACCGGTGCAGCGTCCGCATTACTGCAGCTGCAGCCCCAATCCGTCTGTCGATCTCCGGCTCCCTTCTCCCATCACTCGCGAACAAGACCCCGAGATACTTGAACTCCTCCACTTGGGGCAGGAACTCATCCCCGACCCGGAGTGGGCACTCCACCCTTTTCCGGCTGAGAACCATGGCCTCAGATTTGGAGGTGCTGATCCTCATTCCCGCTGCTTCACACTCGGCTGCGAACCGTTCCAGTGCGAGCTGGAGGCCCTCACCCAATGAAGCCAACAGAACCACATCATCTGCAAAAATCAGAGATGAGATTCTGAGGCCACCAAAGCGAAAGCCCTCCGCCACTTGGCTGCGCCTAGAAATCCTGTCCATAAAAATTATGAACAGAACCGGAGACAAAGGGCAGCCCTGGCGGAGCCCATCACCCACCGGGAACGAGTCCGACTTATTGCCCGCAATGCGAACCAAGCTCTTGCAACGGTTGTATAGGGATCGAATGGCCCGTAGCAATGGGCCAGACACCCCATATTCCCGCAACACCTCCCACAGGACACCCCGAGGGACACGGTTGAATGCCTTCTCCAAGTCCACAAAACACACGTAGACTGGTTGGGCAAACTCCCATGCACCCTCAAGTATCCTGGAGAGGATAAAGAGCTGGTCCAGTGTTCCGCGACCAGGACGAAAACCGCATTGTTCCTCCTGTATCCGAGGTTCGACTAACGGACGAACTCTCCTTTCCAGCACCCTGGCATAGACTTTCCCAGGGAGGCTGAGGAGTGTGATCCCCCTGTAGTTGGAACACACCCTCCGGTCCCCTTTCTTAAAGATGGGGACCACCACCCCGGTCTGCCAGTCCACAGGTACTGCCCCTGATCTCCACGCAACATTGCAGAGGCGTGTCAACCAGGACAGCCCTACAACGTCCAGAGCCTTCAGGAACTCGGGGCGGACCTCATCAACACCAGGGGCTCTGCCACCAAGGAGTTGTTTAACTGCCTCAGTGACCTCGCCCCCGGAAATTGGCGGGTCATTCCCCTCATCCCCAGACTCTGCTTCCTCCTCGGAAGACGTGTCAGTGGGATTAAGGAGGTCCTCGAAGTATTCCTTCCACCGCCTGACAATTTTCTCAGTCGACGTCAGCAGCGCTCCGCCAGCACTATACACAGTGCAGGTAGAGCACCGCTTTCCCCTCCTGAGACGTCTGACGGTTTGCCAGAATCTCTTCGAGGCAGTCCGAAAGTCTTTTTCCATGGCCTCTCCGAACTCCTCCCACACCCGAGTTTTTGCTTCAGCCACTGCCCGAGCCGCATTCCGCTTGGCCTGTCGATACCTGTCGGCTGCCTCCGGAGTCCCACAGGCTAACCAAGCCCGATAGGACTCCTTCTTCAGCCTGGTGGCTCCCTTCACCTCTGGTGTCCACCATTTGGTTCGGGGATTACCACCACGGCAGGCACCAACCACCTTGCGGCCGCAGCTCAATGCAGCAGCTTCGGCAATGGAGACGCTGAACATGGTCCATTCAGACTCAATGTCCCCAGTCTCCCTCGGAATGCTGTTGAAGCTCTGCCGGAGGTGTGCGTTGAAGATCTCGCGGACTGGGGCCTCTGCTAGACGTTCCCAGCACACCCTCACTACGCGTTTAGGTGCACCAGGTCTGTCCAGCGTCTTCCCCCGCCACCTGATCCAACTCACCACCAGGTGGTGATCAGTTGACAGCTCAGCCCCTCTCTTTACCCGAGTGTCCAGAACATATGGTCGCAGGTCTGCTGATACGATTACAAAATCGATCATCGACCTACGGCCTAGAGCGTCCTGGTGCCACGTGCACTTATGGACACTCTTATGTTCGAACAGGGTGTTCGTTATGGCCAAACTGTGATTAGCACAGAAGTCCAATAACAGAGCACCGCTCGGGTTCAGATCAGGGAGGCCGTTCCTCCCAATCACGCCCCTCCAGGTCTCGCTGTCGTTACCCACGTGAGCATTGAAGTCTCCCAGCAGGACAACAGAGTCTCCAGGTGGAGCACCCTCCAGCACCCCCCCAGGGACTCTAAGAAGGCTGGGTACTCTGAACTGCCACTCGGCGCATAAGCGCAGATGACAGTCAGGACCCGTTCCCCGACCCTAAGGCGCACGGAACAAACCCTCTCGTCCACCGGGAAAAACCCCAACGTACCGGCAGCAAGCCGAGGGGATATTAGGATACCCACCCCAGCCCGCCGCCTCTCACCAGGGGCAACTCCAGACTGAGACAGAGTCCAGCCCCTCTCCAGGAGACTGGTTCCAGAGCCCAAGCCATGTGTAGAGGTGAGCCCGACTATATCTAGCCGGTACCTCTCAACCTCACGCACTAACTCAGGCTCCTTCCCCACCAGAGAGGTGACATTCCATGTCCCTATTGCCAGTCTTGGCAGCCGGGGGTCAGTCCGCCAGGGCCTCCGCTCCTGGCCGCCCCGCCACCCGGCACACAATGCACCCGACCCCTATGGCGCCTCCTGCGGGTGGTGGGCCTGCGGGAGGATGGGCCCATGTCTCCTCTTCGGGCTGTGCCCAGCCGGGCCCCATGGACTAAGGCCCGGCCACCAGACGCTCGCCCTCGGGCACCCTCCTCGGGCCTGGCTCCAGGGCGGGGCCCCGGTAACCCTATCCCGGGCAGGGTAAACTGTTCCCTCGGTGTCCTTTTCATAAGGGTCTTATGAATCGCTCTTTGTCTGGTCCCTCACCCAGGGCCAATTTGCCATGGGAGACCCTACCAGGGGGCAAAAGCCCCCAGACAACATAGCCCCTGGGATCCCTGTGACACACAAACCCCTCCACCACGATAAGGTAGCGATTCAAGGAGGAGCAAAACATACAAGTTTCATTATATAATTTTTCAAGGGATCTTATATCTGTTTTCACTCTTATATGCTTTTCATACAAGTTTCACACAAGACAGATACAAACTTTATAAGATTTATATGTATCTTTTCCATATGGGTTGTCCTTTGCACACAGAGATTTCTCCAAACTGCCTGAATCTTTCGATGATGTTACGTTGGTAAACAGCTACCAAACTTCACTTCTGAGAAACTCTTTTTATAACAACTCATGTTATACTGAATTTTTTATGTTATTTGGAAATAGTAGTTTAAATACAAATGCAAAGATTCAAATAAATGGTGTTGACACTGAAAGAGTCAGTGAAAATAAATTTCTGGGGGTAATAATAGATGAAAAACGTAACTGGAGAGCTCACGTAAGATATATTCATTCCAAAGTATCACGTAGCATTGCAATACTAAATAAGGCAAAACAGGTATTCGACAGAACATCACTTCATATTCTATACTGTTCACTGGTTTCACCATACTTAAGCTATTGTGCAGAGGTCTGGAGCAATAACTATAAAACCACATTACATTCACTTTTTACTCTTCAAAAAAAGCAATTCGAATCATCCACAATGCAGGTTATAGGGAACATACAAACTCACTATTTTTGCAGTCTGAAATAGTGAAAATTGACGATCTAGTGAAATTCCAAACAGCACAAATTCTATTCAAAGCAAAAAATAAAGAACTGCCAGGTAGGGATGGGTACCGGTGTCTGGCACCGGTTCTGACATAAACGGTAGTAACCAGACCGAAAAGCAGCGCACATTTCAGTGCTTTATTTCGGTGCTTTTTTTTCCTGAGCTGTGATACACTTTAGATTCTAGCCAATCATTTTACGTTTCCGAGGATAGTAGGCGGGGCCAGGTACATACGTTCTGTTAGAGCAGAGCTACAGATTAAAAATGTCCAAGGCGAAGCGGTCAAAAGTCTGGCTGTACTTCACAGCAAAATATGCAAACTCAGCAGCCTGCAACAAGTGCTTTAAGCTGATACTGTGATACTGTCAAAGGAGGTAACACCTCAAATCCGATGAAACACCTGGCGACGCATAGCGTTTTTTTTAAAAGCCCAGAAATGCGCCGTATTTGATAGCTTGCTGCGAGACCTCACACCGAGCACATCTACTGCGGGTGGGTTGCCTGTTATGCAACATCCCCCAAAAACACGAAGAGGAGAGTCCTGGCCCCTAGCCCTGCCAGTGTAGCAGAAATGATGACGGATGATGGTGGCAGCAGCCGTTCTTCTCTGCGTGAGTAGCTAATTTACGTTGAGTAGGCTAACCACGTTATTACATTAATGCATGTAAGGTGAACTAGCAAACATCATCATAGCTACATGCGGCTGTCCTCTTGTTTGATGGCAGATGCTCCCTTCACCCTGGCTAAAAAGGCTAAAATGACCAAAGAAAAAGTGGAAAACAGTTAAACATGAGAGGTTTAGGACAAAGTTTGTGTTTTTTCCATTGTTTAAGCACTGCTTCCAGCCAAGAGTGATACCATATATGCCCCATAGCTGCAGAAAAGGCTAACATTGTTATATTTTTACAAAAAACAGCTGAACATGAGAGGTTTTTGGACCAATTTTGTGTTCTCCATTCTTTAAGCACCGGTTTGAGCACCGTTTAAGCACCGGCACCGTTTCAAAAGTACCGATTTGGCACCGGTATCGGATAAAACCTAAACGATACCCATCCCTACTGCCAGGTAATATTCTGAGTATTTTTTTTTTTTTGAACGAAGGAAGTTATAATTAAGGGGTTTTTGTAACTTCAAAACAAAGAAGGTACGTACTACAAGAAAAGGCTTTTGTGTTTCTGTTCATGGAGTGAAACTGTGGAACAGTCTGAATATGGAATTAAAGCAACGTCCAAACATAAAACAGTTCAAAAAGAGTTATAAAAATATGATCTTCTCGAACTATAAAGAAAGGGAAAATATTGAAATTAAGTGAATGTCTCTATTTAAAAAAAATACATAAAAAATTTCATAATGTGATATTATAGTTAGAAATGGCACGATACCACTTTTTTATGTCCGATACGATATCATAAATTTGGATATCTGCCGATACCGATATGAATCCGATATAGTGTTTTTTAATCAACAAAACTGTTTTTTTAATATCTTGCTGCACTTTGTATAAGTTCATACTCAAGTTTAAATAAACAAGAACACTAAAGCTATTCTGTTATACCTGTATGCAAAAAGTACACTGCACCCAAAATATTTCATAGTTCAGCAAAACTGATCAATCTAATAAACTTAAACCTACACCATCCTCCCTATTCTGGTATTTTAAAGAGTACTTAGCAGAAATATTAAGCAACCTAACTAATAGGGTTGCAAACTCCCAGCAAAAAAATAAAAATACCCCACCCTCCACCTCATGATGCTTAATCGACGTAATCAACTTTAATTTGATGCAGTGTGGAAAAAAAAATGCACAGAAATAAATTATTTTTCAAGAATAATTAAATAGATTCAACATCTTTCTTCAACAGAACTGCAGACTGCACAGATGGTATCTTCCCAACAGAAAAAGTACTATAGCTTACTAGGGTATATTAGACTTAACAGTTACTATATACAGTAATGGACTTCTATACATTTTACATCAGATTAAAACTTTGGGTGTAAGATTCAGATAATGATTTATTAAAAGCTAGACATTTTAAATGAGAATAAGAAAGAAAAGCATGTCTTTGTGCCCCCCTTTTTCCTGTTAATGCCCTATCGACCCCCTTGGCTAAACTTTGCTAGATCCGCCCCTGCACAGTTACCAGTAGTGATGTGCGATACCACTGATTTCCTTTCCGATCCGATACCAAGTAATATTCAGGGTGGTATCGACAATACTGATCAGATACCGATACTTTATTTATTGTATCTCAAATTATAGCGTTATAATGATTACAGGACATCAGATTACTTGTTCTTATCACTTAATCAGTAGCTGTTTTAGATACGGGCAACACGGCCGGTTGCCCGGGGTGGCACCGTGGTGGGGGGTGGCATCACGGGCATCGGCAAAAAAAAAATAAAAAATTGCTCGTACTCATGCTGCGTGACATCATGCCAGCACATACTGGGAATGGCATAGGCACCGATCGGTTTTCTATTGCCCATTTGCTGGGAGTAAGGGCGCCCTCCGTTTGCGAGGTGCGCCTGCTGCTTGCGGCACAGGGAGGAGAGGCCAGGGCGGCGGGGGATTCTCTGGCTGGCTGGAGCAGCGTCTAATAACCAACTCGCAAAATAAAACAAAATAAAAACAAACCATATAGTATATAGAGAGAGGTTGAGCCCCGGCTCGGACAGTCTCGGTCGTCGTGTCCTTGGGCAAGACACTTCACCCGTTGGTGGTGGTCAGAGGGCCCGGTGGCGCCAGTGTCCGGCAGCCTCGCCTCTCTCAGTGCGCCCCAGGGTGGCTGTGGCTACATCACCAGTGTGTGAATGTGTGTGTGAATGGGTGGATGACAGGTTGTGTAAAGCGCTTTGGGGTCCTTAGGGACTAGAAAAGCGCTATACAACTACAGACCATTTACCATTTAATGCACAATCCTGTGTGTGTGTGTGGGGGGGGGGGGGGGCAGAGGGAGTCTTCGCCCAGGGCACCAAACAGGCTAGGACCGCCACTGCTGTTAATAATGCAGAGTCCATCATATAGAAATAAAAAAACTGAAGTTGTGCGCTATTTGAACACCTTGCCTGCCTGCAGCACTAAAGGACTCCCTGAGAGACGTCTGTCTCGCCCTAGCAGCACCTGTCCCTCTCCTCCTCTTCATTTCGCCTCAATATTCTCGTCATATTCTGTGATACGATTTACTCTGAGGTGTTTGACAAGGTTAGTGATGTTGCCACAACCATACATGCCAACCCTTCCGATTTTTTTCGGGAGAATACCGAATTTCAGTGCCCCTCCCGAAAATCTCCCGGAGCCACCATTCTCCCGAATTTCTCCCGATTTTCCACCCGGACAACAAAATTGAAAAACCATGTCGGGTTATCGGGTTAAACATGATATATAAGTCACTTTGATAACTTAAAAATGTTATTGTTTGGCTTTTTCAGTGTTTTATTTGTTCGTGAGTAAATCGGTTTGGCTGAGATTAAAGTTATTAGATTAGATTAAATTAAATTTAACTTTATTAATCCCTCGGGAGGGTTCCTTCGGGGTTCTGATACAGATGAATAAATGTCAAACAGAAAATGATTAAACAGAAGAGTTTACGTCAGTGCCCGGTCATATTTTAGATAGAAAGGAGCAGACGGCAGAGCTTCACTTCTTTAGACCGCGAAGGCCGGGTCCTCAGGTGGAAGTAGCCTCTGAATTTGGATACTCCCGCTGTTTCGGGGCCGTCCAATAATAACGGTGACATTTAACGTATTTTGTCCGATAAATAAACACTGTAAAATGTATTTACCCCCCCCCCCCCAACAACCCCTTTGAATGTCTCCCTAGTATGACACCTGTTCTGGGAATTTCTCCTACCCCGTAAACCGTCCTACCCGTTGTTCCTGAGCCATGTGCACGCATGCGCACAACACAAAAAGGGAAGCTAAGCGCATCTGGCTGTGATTTCACGCTACTCCGTTGTCATATTTGCAGGAGAATAGGTAAGTAGTAAGTATTAGTACTTTTTTATTGACGTTGATACTTGATTTTTTAAGCCTTTGTGATTGCTTGTCAATATGAAAGTGAAGTCGCTATCTGCTTTCTCCACAAAACTGTCGAATTTGCAGCTTTGGTGAAGTCTGCTGTCAAGTTACTGGACACGTGGTATTTGCACAACACTTTTGAGTCCGCAGCTTCGGTGTTTTAAGGCTGTTTCGGTAATGTCGTTATTTAATAAGTTAAAATATTTGCATTGTTAACTGCACATATTGAAGCTCATAAGAAAATGTTTACTTACAATCATAGATATGGAGAAGAAGTGGGAAGAGATTTACGCGTTCATTTCTGCGGGTTCCTACCCTTCAGGATATGACAAGGCTCAGAGGCAAAACCTCAGAAGATATGCCTCAAAATTCAAACAAAAGGGTCAGTAATTTATTGTTAATACTAACAACTCATATATGTGGTTAAATTAATTTCTAAATATATATTGTTTTACTGCAGATGGAGAACTCTTTGTTGGAACCAGAAGAGTAGTAAAAACCATGGATGATGCCAGGAAGATATTTCATGAGTTTCATTCATCTCCAATTGGAGGACACACTGGCACACACAAAACGCTAAATGTCCGATAATATGAAGACGCACACAAAGTATTGTTGCTAAATTGTTTGTTTGTTAGAGAATATGTCATTAAGTGTTTTCGTTTTGTTTTTGTTTTTTTTTACAAATGAGAATGTTGAACATTTACGTGAACTCCATAAATATTTTTACCTTAAAGATTCTGGAATGTGACCAGTGTCATGAAGTTGGGAAACCACTGACTGCTGTGCAACCATTGCAGTGTATTCAGGTAAATATTATGCCCCGTTTACCCATCAAACTATGCTTGTAGCTCATATTCATAAAGGCAGGAGGGTTTGCCACCTAATTTTAACCATCAATGTCAATGTGTACATTATACAAATTGTTATTCAAATTATTAATTTGTCCTTGATAGGTGTCTGAAGTGTGGGAACTTATTGGTATAGATCTTACTGGACCTCTTCCTAAAACTTCAAGCGGCTTCCAGTATATACTTACTGCAACTGACTACTTTTCAAAATGGGTTGAAGCTTTCCCATTAAAAACAAAATCTGCATCTGAGGTAGCCCAGCACTTGTGCTCCATTATATATAGACATGGCTGCCCCAAAAGGATTTTGTCAGACCAAGGCAGAAAGTTTGTGAATGAAGTAACTGTTAAATAATTTTCAGTTACATTTTTTAACTTTACTTCACTGGGGTCAAAGATTTTTTCTTGTGTGCTTGTATAAGCAGTATAACCTTGTCCTTATCTGTTGAAGCTCAACTCTGATCTTTGCAAGTTATTGCAAATTGAAAGAAGTGTCACAACAGCATACCATCCACAGACCAATGGTCTAGATGAAAAGACCAATGACAACATAAAAAGGTATGCCTAATTTTTATCTATCAGTTTTTAATAACATTACTTATGTTATTCAAACTTAATTGTTACTTAATAATTTATTAATTTCTTTACTTCTAATTAAACTTTCTGTCTTACTTACTGTCTTTACATATTTCTATGCCTGCATTTAGAGCCCTCCGAAAACTGGTGAATGACCAGCAGAATAACTGGGAGCTGTATCTAGATCCCACCCTGTTTTCACTGCGGTCAAAAGTACACACCACAACAATATACACACCTTTTTTTCTGATGTATGGAAGAGAAGCAGTATTTCCATCAGAAGTGCCTGCTCAAGTGCCGGTGAGTGTTTGTCAAATTCTTTCTATGTTAGAACTAAGAATTGAAACCATTTAAGAAAAAAACCCAGTAATGTCTTTATGAATATGATATCATCTTGTTTTAATTGCTAATATCTACAAAATTTTAGATTTCCAACATCATTCTGCCAGACGACAAAAGGTACAGTGACTATGTACAGTCTGAAAGTGAAGCACAACATGCAGTTAAAGAAACTGCACAAGAAAACATTGCGAAGTCACAAGACAAGCAAAAGGTTGTATATGCCAAGCGGGCCCTGAAAAAGTACAAAAATGTTGTGTACAATGTAGGGGATCAAATTCTGCTTCTAAATATGAGGAAACGTGGGCGAAAAGGAGGAAGACTTGAACCGGATTTTTCAGGTCCCTACACAATTGATGACTTCAGTGGAAAATGTGTTAGACTGAAAAACGCTGAGGGAAATACTTTAAAAAGTCTATACAGTATTGACCACATTAAACCCTATAGAAGAAGCCACCCTGTCCAAGTCTCAACTCCAACTGAACCTGTTGAGAGTAGCACATCTTCTGAGATGTGGCCTTGCAGTCCTCAGCGTCATCATGAAGCGCTGCAAAATAACAGATCCTCTGTCATTCAGTTTGCACCAAAAATAGCTCAGGTAAAATCAGTCCAAGCACCAGAAGAGCTTGTACCAGTGACCCCCCAGAAACCCAGCGTGCAAGAAAAAGGTGGCATAGCTAAAAATCTCATTCTGACCGGTTGGTCAACTGTTGCCAGTTTGGCTAGTCGAATGGATAGAATGTTTTATTTTTTTCTCCCCTCTTACTAATTTTGACCTGTTGGTCCAATTTTGGCTAATTTCTGATTTACATAAAGCTACTCCCCTCTGGCATGTTTATTTTGTTGGCCCTTTGGCCCTTGTCTGCTTGTGGCCCATTGGCCATTGACCGTGATTTTCAAATGGCAACTGTTATTACTAAAGAAACTTATCATATTTTGTTTTTTAGTGAAGTGGCTTTGGGCTGCAAAGGACACCGGGCATGTGGAGGCAGTGGTTGGGCCATGCAAATTGTATGACTCTTCTTTTCGCACACTGGAGGACAGTGGGTGGCTTTCTGATGAGGTAAGTGAAGTAATCATTTTTGGTCGTAGTGGTGGTCTGTAAAAATAATCTTCTTTTAATCCAAACAGGTCATTGATACATACCTGCACTGCCTCATTAGGAAACAAAAAGGCAAGTAAGAACGTATGCCGGTTATTTCACAAAGGTATTTTATACAATTTTGTAATCTTTTAAAAAAAACAAAATCTTGCATTTTTCAGAAACCCGTGTATCAGTTGTCTTGCGTTGTTGCAACCTCTCTGTTTTCTGGGAAGTTTAAATGTGTCAGCAAGGTAATGTAGATGTTAAACCTTTATAAACTTAAAAATATTCCACAGATGTTGTTTCCGGCTGAGGACATTTGGTTGTGCTCACTGAACTCTGGTGCACACTGGATCCTTGTGGTACATGTTCACACCTCATGTGTTTTTTCTCTTTTTTGTTTTACTGTTCTTTTTAGCAGCATATTCTTATTTTGAAAATGCTTACAATTGATTATGTTTACTTAAGTGAGTGTAATACACATATTCTACTAAATACAATTTTTATTTTAGGTTGTCAAAATCTCCTCACAATCTGTACTGCTGTTAGACCCTCTTGGAAATGAAGGTTGTTATGAAAGGAAAGTTATGCGTAACTGGAGGTATTCATCATTCATTAATTTTCTGTTTTGGGTTGTTTGGTTTGTGGGTTTTTTTTTTTCTTTTTATTTAGAGCAAAATGCTGGCTACATTTTAAAAACTTGTTTTATTTTTATTAGGAATTTTCTGAGGATGAAAGGAAAGGAAGAGTCCCGAGTGGATTGGAAAATGGAGACTCTGCCACACAACAAGCAGATGGACTCCAGCAGTTGTGGAGTTTTAGTGTTGAAGGTATTTAATAAGCAATTGTATTTAATTGTATTTATTGTATTTAACTAGAATTAAGTTAATCAATTCCAATTACTGTAACATATTTTACAGTTTGCCAAACACTACCTTCTGAGTGGAGAGGTTACTGTCCACTCCAGAAGCCATTGGGCTGCAGCGCACTGAAATTGCTTGCGAACTGCTAGAACATGAAAGTAAGTTGAGTCATGTGCTTTTGTATTGCAATAGCACTTTCAGTTTTGTTTAAAAACTGTTAGGTTGAACGCCAGTGTGTTTCTAGGTAATGCTGATGACTACTGTGTGGTTTGTTCCATGCTGGAAGCCGATCCTGAGTCCAGTATGATTGAAATGGTAAAACAAATAAACCACAAATGCAATATACAGTGGCTTGCAATAGTATTCGGCCCCCTTGAACTTTTCCACATTTTGTCACTTTACAGCCAAAAATACAAATCAATTTTATTGTAATTCCACGTGAAAGACCAACACAAAGTGGTGTACACGTGAGAAGTGGAACAACAATCATACATGATTCCAAACAATTTTTACAAATTAATAACTGAAAAGTGGGGTGTGCGTAATTATTCAGCCCCCTGAGTCAATACTTTGTAGAACCACCTTTATCTGCAATTACAGCTGCCAGTCTTTTAGGGTATGTCTCTACCAGCTAGAGACTGGTAGAGACATTGGTCTTTCACGTGGAATTCCAATAAAATTGATTCATGTTTGTGAATGCAATCTGACAAAATGTGGAAAAGTTCATGGGGGCCGAATACTTTTGCAAGCCACTGTTGTAATTATTTTCTCATCAAATTCACAATGTTGGTTAACACACTTACACCCCCTACCCTTCTCCCTCTTCAGGTGCAGTGCGAGTTTTGTTCCAGATGGGCACATTTTGGATGTGCTCAATATGAGAGCAGCCTGGTCAAACACCTGTGCGACAAATGTGCATAATTTGTACACTGTTTCTTTTTCAGTTCTTTCTCCCTGTGTTCTGTTGGATCTATAAATGTCAAATATATGTATCTGTAAATATATTCAGTAAATACAGTGGGGCAAAAAAGTATTTAGTCAGCCACCGATTGTGCAAGTTCCCCCACCTAAAATGATGACAGAGGTCAGTAATTTGCACCAGAGGTACACTTCAACTGTGAGAGACAGAATGTGGAAAAAAAAAATCCATGAATCCACATGGTAGGATTTGTAAAGAATTTATTCGTAAATCAGGGTGGAAAATAAGTATTTGGTCAATAACAAAAATACAACTCAATACTTTGTAACATAACCTTTGTTGGCAATAACAGAGGTCAAACGTTTACTATAGGTCTTTACCAGGTTTGCACACACAGTAGCTGGTATTTTGGCCCATTCCTCCATGCAGATCTTCTCGAGAGCAGTGATGTTTTGGGGCTGTCGCCGAGCAACACGGACTTTCAACTCCCGCCACAAATTTTCTATGGGGTTGAGGTCTGGAGACTGGCTAGGCCACTCCAGGACTTTCAAATGCTTCTTACGGAGCCACTCCTTTGTTGCCCGGGCGGTGTGTTTTGGATCATTGTCATGTTGGAAGACCCAGCCTCGTTTCATCTTCAAAGTTCTCACTGATGGAAGGAGGTTTTGGCTCAAAATCTCACGATACATGGCCCCATTCATTCTGTCCTTAACACGGATCAGTCGTCCTGTCCTCTTGGCAGAAAAACAGCCCCATAGCATGATGTTTCCACCCCCATGCTTCACAGTAGGTATGGTGTTCTTGGGATGCAACTCAGTATTCTTCTTCCTCCAAACACGACGAGTTGAGTTTATACCAAAAAGTTCTACTTTGGTTTCATCTGACCACATGACATTCTCCCAATCCTCTGCTGTATCATCCATGTGCTCTCTGGCAAACTTCAGACGGGCCTGGACATGCACTGGCTTCAGCAGCGGAACACGTCTGGCACTGCGGGATTTGATTCCCTGCCGTTGTAGTGTGTTACTGATGGTGACCTTTGTTACTTTGGTCCCAGCTCTCTGCAGGTCATTCATGATCATTTTGACCCCACGGGATGAGATCTTGCGTGGAGCCCCAGATCGAGGGAGATTATCAGTGGTCTTGTATGTCGTCACTTTTCTGATGATTGCTCCCACAGTTAATTTTTCACACCAAGCTGCTTGCCTATTGTAGATTCACTCTTCCCAGTCTGGTGCAGGTCTACAATACTTTTCCTGGTGTCCTTCGAAAGCTCTTTGGTCTTGGCCATGGCGGAGTTTGGAGTCTGACTGTTTGAGGCTGTGGACAGGTGTCTTTTATACAGATGATGAGTTCAAACAGGTGCCATTCATACAGGTAACGAGTGGGGGACAGAAAAGCTTCTTACAGAAGACGTTACAGGTCTGTGAGAGCCAGAGATTTTCCTTGTTTGAGGTGACCAAATACTTATTTTCCACCCTGATTTACGAATAAATTCTTTACAAATCCTACCATGTGGATTCATGGATTTTTTTTTTCACATTCTGTCTCTCACAGTTGAAGTGTACCTCTGGTGCAAATTACTGACCTCTGTCATCATTTTAAGTGGGGGAACTTGCACAATCGGTGGCTGACTAAATACTTTTTTGCCCCACTGTATATACTGTAACTATAATGGAGTGAGTTCATTGTCAAAGTTTATATAGTCAGGTGTTCCAATCACTTCAATAGTGACAGCTGTATAACTTAAGCACCTTGGCATGCAGACTGCTTCTACAAACAAGTGCCAAACCATGCTACTGTTGTGATTATAAACTAGAAGCATAATTCTGACGGGAAGAATTGCGTGCCAAAACATGCTACCTTTGTGAACGTGACCTACAAGCACACTTTAATGGGTAAAAAGAAGTGTCAAACCGAACTGGCTTTATGAATATCAGCTAAAAACATACTCTGATGGGCAAAGTTAAGTGGCAAACCGTCATACCTACTTAAATTGGTGCTGGAATTATTGTTTGGCAGCAGAAATGTGCATAAATTTCGTACAGTAGGACATTTTGCCAAAGTAGGGCAGTTTGTCATATGGCAGCTTAAAATTATCCTACTGGTAGGACGGTTTGCCAAAGTAGGACTGTTTGTCAGGAGACACCGTAAAATTATCCTACGGGTAGGACGTTTTGCCAAAGTAGGATGGTTTGTCAGAACACCACAACACCTCACTCTTGGAGCACTTTTTTGCCACATGTATCGCTAACCACGTCTCAGCTGTTTGTGGAGGTAAAATACGTCCGCACAATTACGCTCAGCCATTGTTGTGCGTGCGCACACCAAGGTGCTGCGAGACATTTATACAGCCGTATTTCGGACATGACTATGAAAGGCGGAAGAGGAAGTAGTTCCTTTGAATGTAGACAATCCGAGTGTTATAGTTTCTTTCCATTGTGTCCCTGTTGATGATAAACTACAAATTTACTCTAAATTACTAAAATATCGATATTTTAATGTGAGAATCGATTCTAGAACATAAATGATTGGCATCGGAGGAATCTATATTTCAGGATCGATCCGCACATCACTAGTTACCAGCCGTCAGCTACATAGAAAAGGATCCTGGTGTAGAAAGTAATATTAAATAAATTCTAACAACAGCTGATCAAGCTTAAACGTGCTGCTGTTGTTCAGCTGCTGGTTTCCTCTTTCTGGTGCAAAGTGGGCCAAAAACAAAGAAGAGAGACGGACTCGCGACAGAAAAGCCGATCAGCTGATCATTAATCAGTTTCAGGATTGAAGCACCAGCAGGAGAAGGGAGGGAGAGAGGCAGTCGCTCCATATATCGGTTGTTAAGCTTAACATGGGAATGTTTTACAAACATTCAGAGATGAACTTACACATTTGCTTTACTTCTCTCTGGGATAACTTCCTCGGAGATGAAATGCCACAGGTTTGGTAGCGAGGCTACAAATACACACAGCCGCTCTATCACGTGATGCATACTGCTGCGAGGTGCTACGGGTATGAGCCGAGTTATGCCGTGTCACAAGTTTTGTGAGGTGCTCTTTTGATATTTAATGGATCGGATTACATTTTTTATTTCTCTCCGATATCCGATCCAGTAATTTATGTCAGTATCAGACAGATGCCGATATGTAATATCAGATTGGTCCATCTCTAATTATAGTATATAGTATATCAGAAATCTGTTCACTATTTTTTGTTACAAATTATATCAGTAAGGAAGCTGACTAAATATTAACTGATAATTTATGGCAAAGGGGTGGGATTAAATAAGTGTTTACTTCTTCCCACTCCCTTTCAACATGTAAATTAATCAGAATGTTTTTTTGTATGTATTTTGTATAGTATTTTTTCTCTCTTATTTTCTTTTCTAAATGTATCTGTATATTGTTCACATGTTGAAATAAATTACCAAATTACCAAAGAAAACCCAAAAAACTTAGTTACAGCCTTGTTCCAATCTTGCTGTGCTTCACATCACAACTTGTTTTTTTTTTTTTTAGATGTGTTGATGCCATTAGATTCAAACTAAGATTTTTATTTTTCACGAAACAGTAAAATGTCTCAGTCTAAACGTTCCATCCATCCATCTGTTTACTTCTGCTTATTAGGAGTCATGTGTCTACGGTGATTTACTGAGCATTTCATAAAAATGGTGGCTGCAGGACAAACTGAAGCAAATTGGTAGAGCGGTGACTGTCAAAATTAGTACAATGCTCTCCTTGCCCATCAGCTGCAATTACTCTACCTTCCCAGGAGTCTAGTTTGATCTCTTTTAGAGACAACATATCTCATCACCACACTGCTGGTGAATGTGTTGCCTTTTGGAAGGCAGTCTAACCGGGTTTTGAAATCAGACAAAGCAAGTTTCAACTACTTAGGTTTCATTTGGACTCTGGCACACAAGTTATCACTACTGAATTTCCAGGGTAGAGAGTAAAGACTTGAGCTGGTCCCTGAGCTTGTCTCTGAAGCTCTGGGTATGAACGCAGAGCTCCAGAGCTTCAGGAGGCTTTAATTAGCTCATCCTTTCAAATGTAATAAGGTGTCTGTTCACATCTGACTCATCAGTCTGTTACAGAAGGAATCAGTCATTGCCAGATGATTCATCTTCCACATCACACTGAGATACTGTGAGCCTAGAGAGCATTTTAAAACTAATATTGTCTGCTCTTGTCACTGAGGGGTTCACATCAGCCATCCCATTTAAGGCTAAGTTATTGAAGAGACTGTGTACAGACAGTTTATCAAACAGTTTACAGTCAAAGTGATACATGCAACTCATAATCGCAGATGAATTTTTAAATTTAAAGATGTTTAGATTAAAATGAACAAAAATTTAAATCATTTTCTTTCAACGAAACTAACACAGGAGCTATTAAGCCATATAAATACGTGACCCCTTAACAACAATCTCCTCCACTCAGAAACACAGCTACTCTGGCTGCTCCCTTATTCCCCAGGGGCCACCACAGTAGATAGCTCCACATGTGTTAAGTTGCCAGAATTGTACACTGGATGTCCCTCCTGATGCAACCCCAAAGGCTTGTGTCTCCTCCTGGGGGTTAAACTGGGTATTTTTTGCTTTTTATGCGAATGTGTAAACCACTACACTCTGGTCCTCCACTCAAGAATCCTGTTAAGCAAACAGTGACTTTTTTTCCCTCAATTTCTGAACACCCTCCACAAAAACTGTTTCCAACAGCAATTTTCTTAGCCTGTCAGTATGGCATTGTGCTGCAGAACAAAGAAACCAGCTAACAAGCCATCATTATCACTTCAGGGACCCAGAATACACATTCCCCTAGGATGCTGAAAAACACAGACGTAAAAACAAAAATATCATTAGGGATTTTAAAAAACCCACCAAACATATATTCCAGAGCAGAGTAGAAGTGTTTTTTCAGCAGAAGAGGTGCATAAAAACCACAGCCCTGTCTGTTTGCGGAGCTCAACAAGACCATTACCACAGGGATTTGCAATGATCAGCTTCACATTGCTACAAATGCTATGATTCATTTTGTCTTAATGAACAATTCGTTTGTTTTTCAGGGCTACGCCAGGTCACTTATGGCGGCATCCCATAAGGCTTTATTGTTTACAACTGCAGACAGAGTTGGGTCAAAGACTTCTTGTGTTTCAATGTCAGCAGAATAAAGAAAACAATGCCACAATCAGACCTGCCTTAATTGCAACACTGCAACCCATAAATCACACTGACGCATGGACACATGTAGGAAGACACACACACTTATACACACTGTGTGTGTATAAGTGTGTGTGTCTTCTTTTTTTAATATATATACACTCACACAACGACAGGCAAGCATGCATTATACAGTACCATTAGAAATGCACACTGGCCAGCGTACACACAAACTATAGTACTTCATAAGTTTCTTAAACCATAGTGCCTCTTCTGGCTTAAAGATAGATGCAGAATTTTGGCTTAAATTAATGAAAAGAGTAACAACAGGCTTACTTAGGTGTTCAAACATACAGTCAAGTAAATAAATACATTACAGGAGGGTCTTTTTGAATATCTTTTTATATAAATTGTATGTCTGGTAAAATTGCATGCCGTTGTTACATTTTTTTTAGTCTGCTGACTAGATCACCACCTTTAAATTTTAATTACCTAACCCTAAATGACTTTAGGCATGTCAATAATGGTCTAGAATGAAACCTACTCACTATGAGTTATAAATTATAAGTCACTTACCTGACTTATAGAAGTTTGTCCCATGACATCATGTGCACATTGCTGGAGAGATGTCCCCTATATTGGATGAGATACCACCATCTGTTGTGAGGGGAAATGTATATTCCCTAATGGTTGGTGAGTAGTGCTTGTAGGTTTCTGGCTGTCAGTAGGTGAAATTGGTCACGAAGAGGGTGCTGCACCAAAAATCTCCTTTGGTTTCTAGAAACTTGTTGGCCTCTTTCTGTAGCCAACATGTTTTTAAATATGCACCTTTTAACTTACAGTGGGGCAAAAAAGTATTTAGTCAGCCACCGATTGTGCAAGTTCCCCCACTTAAAATGATGACAGAGGTCAGTAATTTGCACCAGAGGTACACTTCAACTGTGAGAGACAGAATGTGAAAAAAAATCCATGAATTCACATGGTAGGATTTGTAAAGAATTTATTTGTAAATTAGGGTGGAAAATAAGTATTTGGTCACCTCAAACAAGGAAAATCTCTGGCTCTCACAGACCTGTAACGTCTTCTGTAAGAAGCTTTTCTGTCCCCCACTCGTTACCTGTATGAATGGCACCTGTTTGAACTCATCATCTGTATAAAAGACACCTGTCCACAGCCTCAAACAGTCAGACTCCAAACTCCGCCATGGCCAAGACCAAAGAGCTTTCGAAGGACACCAGGAAAAGTATTGTAGACCTGCACCAGACTGGGAAGAGTGAATCTACAATAGGCAAGCAGCTTGGTGTGAAAAAATCAACTGTGGGAGCAATCATCAGAAAATGGAAGACATACAAGACCACTGATAATCTCCCTCGATCTGGGGCTCCACACAAGATCTCATCCCGTGGGGTCAAAATGATCATGAGAACGGTGAGCAAAGATCCCAGAACCACATGGGGGGACCTGGTGAATGACCTGCAGAGAGCTGGGACCAAAGTAACAAAGGTCACCATCAGTAACACACTACAACGGCAGGGAATCAAATCCCGCAGTGCCAGACGTGTTCCGCTGCTGAAGCCAGTGCATGTCCAGGCCCGTCTGAAGTTTGCCAGAGAGCACATGGATGATACAGCAGAGGATTGGGAGAATGTCATGTGGTCAGATGAAACCAAAGTCGAACTTTTTGGTATAAACTCAACTCGTCGTGTTCGGAGGAAGAAGAATACTGAGTTGCATCCCAAGAACACCATACCTACTGTGAAGCATGGGGGTGGAAACATCATGCTATGGGGCTGTTTTTCGCCAAGGGGACAGGACGACTGATCCGTGTTAAGGACAGAATGAATGGGGCCATGTATCGTGAGATTTTGAGCCAAAACCTCCTTCCATCAGTGAGAACTTTGAAGATGAAACGAGGCTGGGTCTTCCAACATGACAATGATCCAAAACACACCGCCCGGGCAACAAAGGAGTGGCTCCGTAAGAAGCATTTGAAAGTCCTGGAGTGGCCTAGCCAGTCTCCAGACCTCAACCCCATAGAAAATCTGTGGCGGGAGTTGAAAGTCCGTGTTGCTCGGCGACAGCCCCAAAACATCACTGCTCTCGAGAAGATCTGCATGGAGGAATGGGCCAAAATACCAGCTACTGTGTGTGCAAACCTGGTAAAGACCTATAGTAAACGTTTGACCTCTGTTATTGCCAACAAAGGTTATGTTACAAAGTAGAGATGGACCGATCCGATATCACGTATCGGTATCGGTCCGATACTGACCTAAATTACTGGATCGGATATCGGAGAAAAATAAAAAATGTAATCCGATCCATTAAATATCACGAAAGCACCTCACAAAACTTGCAACACGCCGTAACTCACCTCAGAAAGTTAGCACGTCGGAGCAGTATGCATCACGTGATAGAGCGGCTGTGGCATGTGGGACCTGTTGGTGGTCTGGATAGCATGTGGAGCTTCGCTAGCAACCCGGCATTTCATCTCCGACAAAGTTATCCCCGAGAGAAGTAAAGCAAGTGTGTAAGTCCATCTCTGAATGTTTGTAAAGCATTCCTGCGTTAAGCTTAACAAGCGATATATGGAGCGACTGCCTCTCCTGCTGCTACTTCAATCATGAAACTGCTTAACGATCAGCTGATCGGCTTTTCTGTCGCGAGTCCGTCTCTCTGGTTTGCTTTTGGCCCACTTTGCACCAGAAAGAGGAAACCAGCGGCTGAACAACAGCAGCACGTTTAAGCTTGATCAGCTGTTGTTAGAATTTATTTAATATTACTTTCTACACCAGGATCTTTTTCTACGTAGCTGACGCTGGTAACTGTGCAGGGGCGGATCTAGCAAAGTTTAGCCAGGGGGGCCGATAGGGCATTAACAGGGAAAAGGGGGGCACAAAGACATAGTTTTCTTTCTTATTCTCATTTAAAATGTCTAGCTTTTAATAAATAATTATCTTACACCCAAAGTTTTAATTTGATGTAAAATGAATAGAAGTCAATTACTGTATATAGTGACTATTAAGTCTAATATATATACCCTAGTAAGCTATAGCACTTTTTCCTTTGGGAAGGTACCATCTGTGCAGTCTGCAATTTTGTTGAAGAAAGATGTTGAATCTATTTAATATTTCTTGAAAAATAATTGATTTCTGTGCATTTTTTTTTCACACTGCATCAAATTAAGGTTGATTACGTCGATTAAGCATCATGAGGTGAAGCGTGAGGGGTGGTTCCCTATTTTTTATTTATTTATTTTTGTTGTTGCTGGGAGTTGGAACCGTATTAGTTAGGTTGCTCAATATTTACGCTAAGTACTCTTTAAAATACCAGAATAGGGAGGATGGTGTAGGCTTAAGTTTATTAGATTGATCAGTATTGCTGAACTATGAAACATTTTTTTTTGCATACAGGTATAACAGAATAGCTTTAGTGTAGTTGTTGTTTTAAACTTGAGTATGAACTTATACAAAATGCAGCAAGATATTTAAAAAAACAGTTTTGTTGATTAAAAAACACTATATCGGATTCATATCGGTATCAGCAGATATCCAAATTTATGATATCGGTATCGGACATAAAAAAGTGGTATCGTGCCATCTCTATTACAAAGTATTGAGTTGTATTTTTGTTATTGACCAAATACTTATTTTCCACCCTGATTTACGAATAAATTCTTTACAAATCCTACCATGTGGATTCATGGATTTTTTTTTTCCACATTCTGTCTCTCACAGTTGAAGTGTACCTCTGGTGCAAATTACTGACCTCTGTCATCATTTTAGGTGGGGGAACTTGCACAATCGGTGGCTGACTAAATACTTTTTTGCCCCCCTGTAGAAGGCAGCGTTCTCTGTTTCCAGTTTGAAAAACACTTTCAAGTTTTACTACTTTTTGGCTAATAGTTTGTGAGTAATGACTTGCTGTCTACCATGCAAACAATGGTTTGCCAGTGGTTGTCTGGTGATGTATCTGACTAGTCTTTAGGCTTGTGTAACTCAGGCTTTAGCAACCGATTTCCCAGCAGCTACCATGAACCTCGAGCAACTACTCATCAACCAGTTGGGGAAAAGTTTTTTCCTGTTGGTTGCTAGATGGTTGCAGACCAATCCTGTGTGACTTATGCCCTTACTCGCTTGCACCACCTTGACACAATGATTGTCACACATCCAAAAAGGGAAGACAGCACTCATATGTGTGCAAAGGCTCATGTTTCCAGTGGGTTACCAGCTGCTCTTTGACAATGGATTACAGCAAATCTCAGTGTAGGCATTCATGGTTAGACCCTGAATTTACGCCACACTGAACTTGGTATCTTGGGTTTCAAATAAAACAACTGGTGGACAGATTATCATGAAAATGGATGCATACAGTTATCAGACCCCTTTCAGTGTTTATTTATTTGCTGATCCACTGACTTTTTACCATCAGTTTCAACTTACTTTATTACAAAATACCTAAACCTAATCATACAAATCCCATCATCCTCAGCTGTAATGGGCTACATTACACCCACTCAACATGACAATTTTAGCATTGCGGCTTCTGTTGACTCGTATCATAGACTTGCTTTGTTATAGTCAATCCTTTTGCAGTCAAAACGATTGGTCAGCAGGAATATTTTATATATTTAGGATAGGAATCAAGGCCATGCATGGACAAACATAGACCTTACTTCATATTACAGACTTTGTATTGGAGCAGTTTTCAGCTGTGCAACTGCTTATACCAGCTAGCCAGCCTACATGTCAAAGAAACAAAATGGTAAGGAGAAGGGAAGAAGAGAGGGTCATGTTGAGGATTGTTGGCATAGCAACGGTGGGGAAAATGGAATGGGATAACAAGTGATGTATCTGCAAAATGAATGTCAGTGGAGATGGTTCGTGATAGTGAAAAGGTTCTGTTCCATTATACCTGACAGGTGCTCCTAGTTATTTAGTTAGCTAGAGTAGAGACCCTGAGATTCCTGTGTCAGCAAGAAGAGTACCTGGCACTTCAGCATACAAAGGACAAAGGCAGAAGTATAAGTCTCAGACTAAAGTGAATATGGAAGTGGAAGTTCAGGTAGAAGTGTGGCAGTGCAGGCTGTTTGTGGTCCAGTGTGATAACAGTATCCTCTGATGTGGTAGACAGATTTTGTTCTGACTGACTGAATTGTTCCTCTGTTTTACCTACAGATAGGTAAAAGAACCAGAAAGTGCTAAATATAAAAAAGCAAAATAAGCGCATGATACCCCCAATTTTGTACATCTGCTGCAATGTATTGAATTAATCTAAAAGCACATGATTCATGAGGTCTATAAATGAAAATGTTTACATCCTTTCCTGATATGCACAGGTCCTCTGGGTTTATTTTAATTAGGGTGCAAATTATATCAGAGTAGGTACAGTAAGTGGGCAAGACAAATTGCATAGGAAATGCCACATTAACATGTAATAAGACTGAACTAAGTAATCCCTAATTATGTTGCCCTTTTAGAAAGGGGAGCATGTCTGTGATCCTGTGGAAAAAGACCAATTTTCTGAGTATGCTACAAGTGTTTCGGGGCTCATATGCACTTAGCCTATAACCTTTTTCATCAGGAAATTGTTATACACAAATTATGCCCACGGGTATTATTACATAATAATAATAATAATAATAATGGATACTTTATTGATCCCCATGGGGAAATTACTTGTTTTTCTCTGCATTTGACCCATTCACTCAGTGAAGCAGTGGGCAGCCCACTAAGCAGGCGCCCGGGGAGCAGTGTGTAGGGACGGTACCTTGCTCAGGGGTACCTCAGGGTAGCCGTTAAGTGGATTCGAACCGCCGACCTTCCGATCATGGGGCGACCACTTTACCTACTGAGCTATCCCTGCCCCACATGTAAAGAATGGTCAGTTTAGGCTGGCTCCAAAACCAAATAAATCCCCAAATGCCCTAATGTCATACTCAAATGCCCAGCATCATAGCAGAGAAAAGATGTGTACTGCCTGTACAAAGAATCGTTTTGGTCTTTAAAGGTAATAGCCCACTGTGCTGCTGCTTTGGTTCACGGTTCAACCCTCCTGGATGGTTTTGATCTTTCTGTGTGTTCTCCCTGGCTGTATGGGTTTTCCTTGGCTGTATAGGCTTTCCTTTGGTATTCTGGCTTCCTCTCACAGTCGTAAGACATATGGAGTTGGTTAATTAATGAGTCTAAATTTGCCATAGGAGTGGATGTGAGAGCGTGTGGTTATTTGTCTCTCTGTGTTGGTCCTGTGATGGACTGGTGACCTGTCAAGGGTATACCCTGCATTTTGCCCCATGAAAGCTGTGATGGGCTCCAGCCCCATCTGTGGCCCTAAGCTATATAAGAGCTTAAGAAAATGGATGGATGGAGCGAACTTTATTTAGGCTTAAATGTTTGACTGACAGGTGGATGCCAACACAAGCAGCTGTAGCCAGCAGCTGTCTGCCAGGCTCCATATCATCCAAAGAAGTCTGAACTCCATCTTTGATAAGTGAAATTCAATTATTTTATTTATAGGCTGCTAGGCACTAATTAGGAAGTATTTGTGTGATGAACCCATAGTGTCTGTGGATGCAGCTTGCTAATCGTTTCTCTGTGGTAAAAACTGATCCAGCACAGTGATATGAAGGTCGCAAAGTCTGACACTTTGACTGGAGGTGAACATTTTTTAAACAGGTACAACAACATGGGTATCACTTGCTCAATAGCATAGGGCCTGCATTTAGTCTCAAATTTGTAGTTTTGCTTGGGGAAAAGAAAAATTGCTTTTAAAACCCTGGTTTTGACTGGTAATAATGATAAGGTGGTGCGTTTGAGCCATCTGGTCTCACAGTTTTGCTCACACTGTTCCTCACTGATTTATTTTTAAAATTTTCAATATGAAAATTTAAATTAAAAAACCTACCTGGGGCTTAAAGGGCTGACCAGTTCTGCAAATTTTGGCTGTTAACTTGGCACACTCTACCCTCTCCTCTCATCTAACTCATCCAACTTTGGTTACTTCCAAAGACCATGCTTCCAAAGCAAACAAACAGACATTATGGAATCAAAACTCGTGGCTGACATTATGATGGTAAAAATATTATTGTGTTTATATTTTTTTCGGTTTGTCTTTTTCAAATCACGGTGCGGCGTAAAGCCAATATATAATATTATCTTAACAGTATTCACTTGTGAAACAAATAAAAAAACAAACAAACAAAAAACATCTTTTACTTTTGCCTTTTGAAGAGAAATGTGAAGAACTCCAAAAGCTGCACCAATCATCGTTTTGATATCTGATGAAGCCACTGTCTCTGTGGTTATTCGTGAGAGCAGTATTTGATGGACTGAGATTGGAAAACAATGGCTAGGCCAATAAATCACACAGCCACAAAAAAAAAAGGAAGAGTCAACTTCAGGGTTTAATTAGTCCACCAGCCAATTTTAAAACAGACATACAGTAGAAAATGTTGGAACTGACTAATACTGCTTATGACAAAAAGCAAAAGGGTCAGATTTGGGCTTTCTTCTACAGTTTACAGGATTCAAAATGTCATACAGCAATTTGAAAAATCACTGTAAATGTGTTTTCTGACGTCCACCTAATTTGGGCCACACAACTTGAAACCTGGACAAGTTTTACGGGAAAATTATAATGAAGAATTTTTTATTTTTTTTTAATTTTTTTTAAATGTGATTGTCTTTGATACTTTTGGTTGTGTCAGTATATTTATATTGACTATTCTGATTTAATCAAAATTTGTCCTTTTGAATCCTAAAAAGTCAGTTTAATGTGAACTATGCAACAGGAGGTTACATAAACCAATATAAGGAGGGAAAATGTAGGGCCCAATAAATCTCTTAAACCAACATCAACATATTGAATTCAAAGCTAAACTCACCCACAGTGAATGACATGTCTCCAGGGTTACTGGTATTAGTTATCTACAAATTTTCAGTTTGCATACCAGATCAGACTCACATGCCTCCTTTTAAATAACATCATGCATGGATCTGCTTTCTGGAGACAAAACTAACTGAAAAGAAACTAAAGCAAAACAAAACCATACATCACTTTAAAAAATGTTGCTATACATACAGTCCTTCCAAATTAAACTCTGCTTTTATTTACAATACAAAATTTCTTTTAACCTTACTCTCCTAGATTCAATAATTTCTGACAGGGAAAGAAGCCTCTAGAAAAATAACAGAAAGTCGCAAAAATTACAACAAACGTGATATTAAAACATGGCGATTTGAAAAAACAAAACAAAGCGGTGTAGATGGTGCGTAGGAAAGAAAACTAGAAACAAAGAACATACATTTAATTTAAGCAACAATACTAATTTCACATTTTCTTCTTGATGCTGTGGTGTTGTGGTATCTTTTTGTAGTCCATAGCTCGACCTTTTCTGAGTACTTTCATGAAAAAACTGAATGCACCATCCTCTTGCTATGGTAAGGTGTACAGTTTAATAGCGGCTTCAGTCTCTTCTTCACCTCTCCTTCGTAACCCTCCTTCCCTTGTTAGTCTGAAGGCATTCAGGTGAGTTTCTCTTTAGTTCAATGAAAACACCCAGTACCCCCTATGCAATGTTCTTAATTGCGTTCTCATTAAGCTTTTCCATGTAGTTCCTAAGATCCTTTGAGTCTCCGAGCTCGATGTCTGGACATACCCATTTTATCTCACTGGTCTGCACTAGTGCTAAGGGGCTGAGGGCAGGACACCCATTACTCGACTTGACACTTGAAAAAGTGGTGAACTTCACCCTCTTTCTCTTGGTGGTGGGTGAGTTAAGTGACTCATTCCTGTGATCCCTCCCACTTGAGCTACATCCTGCTCCACCAGTATTACCTCGCTGGAGGCCTCCATTTAATAGCTGACTACCTTCTTCTAGGGTACCGCCCAGTTCGTCCTGCTGCTGTTGTTGGAGACACAGCCCCTCCTCTTGGCCAAGCCAAACCCAGTCATGTGCATGAGGCATTGCCTCTGGAGCCTCCAAGGAGAACTGCTTGCTACGGTACTTGTATGCATAAGAGATGCAGTTAATGAGAAAAACCAAAATGGCCAGACAGAAAACTCCCAGCAGGGCATACATACCGATCTCCAAGTCCGTCAGGCCTCGTCGGGAGGTCAACAAGTCCTCATCGGTGCTGCGGCTCCGGGGCAGCTCGGCCTGATCGGGATATTCAGAGAATTCATTTGGAGCCCTTGCTCCAACTTCTGCTGAAAGACGGCCCCCACTTGGCCTTACTGGAACATGGCCCCTGATGGTAGTGGCTCCACGGTTATTTAACCCAGTTTCCATGTCAGAGATAGATCCGCCATAATATGGAGGGTCAGGGCGTGTACGTCGGCCACCTGGCTGTCTGAATTGTTCCTCTGTTTGACCAAGTCTTACATGTGTGCTCGCCATTCCTGTGGCTAAAACAGTATGTCGTTTTCCCTTCTGGCACATTTCTGATGGGCTCATTTCAACACGTACAAGCAAACCTTGACCTTCTCCTTTGGCAACAATGATAGGCCACTTCCATGCTGGACTTTGCTGCACCACCACAACCTGTTCATCCAATGAGGTGGCTGCCAGGGTAAAATGGGCAGGGTTGTAGTTATCTAGAGGAGTCATGGATCCGTCACTGAAATGAAGCCAAGCACTGATGAGGGACTCCTAAGAAATCAAAACAAAAAAACAAACAAACAAAAAAAAAAAACCCAACGTTACACAGTAAAAATAATATTCTTCACAATTCTTATTAATACATAAGGACCATAAACTAAAAACAGACACTAAAAAATAAAGTAGAGGAACATGGAGGACAGAAAAGTCAGTGTTAACAAAGGTTCATTGAAACAATTGGATAGAACGGATACAAAACTATTCTCCTGAAAGCTAAATATCCTTTCTAGGGAAAGAGACTGTAGCCTACCTTCATTTGAAATTATAATTATAGGAATAACAGAGCTGTTCCATGGTTAGAGATGCAAATCAAAGAGAAAGCTTTGTATATGAAAAGTGAATTAATTCTAAACAACAATGAATACCATAGACTTCGTAATAAACCTAATCCATTTCTAAACTTGCAAGCTATTATGACTGAGCTGAGCATAAAGCCAAATATGAAGCCAAATCAGACTCACAGAAAAATGCTAATTTTGCATCAACAAGTCCACTCTAGTCTTACTGTTGGATGAGCAGTTATTAGTCAAATTGCCATGTAAAATGTTTTAATGTCTATATTACCTATATTATATATTATTATAGAAGTCATACCTGCTTGAGAGATTCAATAACTTCCTGTGTTGTTGCAGTGGCAACAATAGCCCTGTTGCTGCCTGGGCTGAGCTGCAGGGACAGAGTTAATCCAGATACCAACTGCACCCCTAGCTCTGTCACGCTCACTTTATCATCCACCACTCTGATGCTCCTTTCAGCCAGGACTGATGATGTCAGAGGGGACAGCACCTGGAACACATAAACAAACAAACAAAAAAAAACCTTATTGCTTTGTTACTAATGGTAGTCCATTAGGATTTTGTTGTTTATAGTGGTGTCAACGTAAAGGATCAGATGTCTTTTCCCACAGCCCTTCTGCTAAATCCTGGAATTTAAATGGAGTTTTGGCAAAGGTAGTTCCTTCTCAGAATACATATTTACAGAGTACGCCAACTGTTATCAAATTTAAGTCGGTACAATATATGTGCAATCACCACATATTGAAAATGCATGGTTTTAAACTGCTCTCCCAAATGACACAGAATAAAAGTATTTTGTGACAACCTGGTCGCCAGGAAGACATTGTTTGTCCATGTTTTTGTATTAGAAAAAAACAGTAGTATAAAACTAAGGGAGATTTTATCGTTGATTTCAACTGTAGCCACAGCTCACACTAAACATTCCTGACTTTGGAATAAATAAATATAATTGACTTCTTACTAAAGGAATAGAAAAACTGACCTTGCTAATGCTTAGGAAAGTATAAACTAGAGCAAAAACCACAGTTACAAACATAAAACACCATCCTATGAACAGACACATTATAAACACCAAAAGAAAAAAATGTTTTAATGATTTATCTTCCCTGTGAAGCCCTCAACTATACGTTGGCTTCCTAAATTGGCACTAAGTCATCAAAACTTTGAGAACTATGCCCTAAGGGTAGCGCCCCAAGAACTACATAACTTCAAGGGTTATTTTTCTGTTTGTATTCACATCACCAGTAGGAACATTTGAAATTATGTAACAGCCGTCTGGCATTTGGTATGTGTCACAGTTGGGATGTATTTCCTCCACAACATAGTCTTATTAAAGCCTTGGCTTCACTGTCAGTCCAATGTTTTACCAATGTTTGTTTTTTTTTCTTCTTTTTTTATCATAGCAAGAGCTGGTGTCAGTCTGATGCTGTGTCAATCAAAGGTCCCTGGTGTGCCAGGAGAATACGTACTGGGAGCTAGGAGCTCAGAAAAAGCCCTGAGAACTGACTTCTAAGGCCTTTGATGTTTCTTAGATCCTGCAGTGCAAGCACAAAGAAAGGCGGCTCTTCCTTCCACAATTATAAGAACTTCCTACGGTCTAAAAGCGCTTCATCGTAGCCATTATGACTTAAGAATGATTGTGGTCAAAGCAGATTTAGTTTCTTGAACACACAAAAAAATCATACTTTTTCAGCCCTGGAACAAAAAATGCAGTAAACGTATGCTTTTGATTGGTAGAGAAAGAAAATACTATTCTTTTGTATTCTTTAACCTAAACTTTCGTATTTTATGATTTTATATTCTGTGATTATAAAAACAGGCACATACTAACACATGAAGTGCTCCTGAACTCACATGGCAAAAACGATCTCCTCCCTAATAGCACACTCTCTAAGTCTCTGAGTTGCCAGAGGTGTAAGCATGTAAATAGTTGTGATATTGTTATGATATGAGAATCCCTCCCATCCGCTCCAATTAGGGCTCCCGTCTCTCCTCCTGCCGCCCCCACATGGCTGCATTTACCAGCCATAATGAACTGTCAGCACAGATCACTGCCTCATTTGTACAGACCAATTCCATGTTTTCTTCTCTTTGGTTTAGCTCTTTGCATTTTTTCTTTGCATTGCTAGTCACACAATGAAACTGATATCTGAATGTTAAACAGCATAAATGAGCATGGTCTCAAAACAGGCATCAACCTGATCTTTGATGTAAAAGCAAACATTAAAGAACCAGACAGCTGGTAAATATGAAGATTGTTGAATATTTTCAAAAATAAAGAATAATAAAAATAAAGATACACACTAATTGATGTGAAATCTGGGTTTTTCTTTTTTTACAGACAAAAAGGAAAGCAAAATGAGCAAAAAAAAAAAATACAGCTGCTGGTTTGTTATATTATTTTAGAGTTTGCAGCAGCCGTTTATTCTTCAAGTAAATCCACCATCATTATCTTTTCTTTTCCTCCAACATTGGATGCTTAGATCTATTTTATTCCACTTTACGATAAAATTAAATAAAAACGGATTTGCAGATGACGCATACTTACTAGGAACTTAAGATATTAAAATAGAAGCAAGGAAATTGGTATATAAGGCAAAGTTTGAGAAGTTAAGAAGAAGTCCATTTTGGAGAAGGATAAGAATGACCTGTATCATTCTCCTCTAAAGGTATAATCTATAAACCTACTATAGAGCTGTCCACACGATGTCAGAAGTGATTTTAGCATCGCTCAAAAAGGAACAATACTCCTCTCCACCAAACCCCAACTCCATACTAACAATGCCCACACTTTGTACTGCTCTCATCTTGGGATGTCAAGATTCTTTCCCCCAGTTCTGTGATAGAAGTCAGATCCCTTCTTCTAACCCCTTCATCAGTCTCCTTTGTCCATTTTTTAGAAATGTTCTGTCTCTGCTTCACACCATTAGAGAAACCGCAAACACTGCTTTTGGCCTACATCCATATTCGTGAGAGTCTCCCAGAAGACTTCCAGAGATGTCAAGTCCCTTCCTTATTCTGGCTCTAGAGTTTACAGATTCCTTCATTCTTTCTCGAGAGAGCAATTAAGTACTCCTTTCAGGTTTACCACTATCTATTCACAGCTGTCAGAGCTGCCTTGTCTTGTATGAACCTGAAATCCCATGTGCACCTGGAACTAGTCTGGTGCAACCGATACTAATATATAAAATCTACTGAGGCTCACACAATGAGTCTCAGACTTACAAACTAACAAAGGTTAATAGCTTAATGTGTTTTGCATGTAAGCACTCTATCCATAACATGTGAGAAAGGCAGTGCTTAAATGGATTTGTTACTTTCTTTTGCCACACTATCAAACTTGCAGCATAGTGTATATCGGCGATCACATTTCCAATTCCCTACCTGATATAGAATCTTCTAGAATCAATGACCTTTTGAAATCTTTGCCTTTAGTTACACATAATCAAAGTTTTCCATTATAATACTTCAAAGCTGAATCTAAATGAAACTGTATTACCACTCTATCATATGGTAGCACTGGAAAAGATAAAAGGTTATACTCACAGCACTTTATTATGTGGAATGGGCCTAAATTAATTTAGACTATTGGCTGGTTTAACAATCTACACAACTGTCAGATGTAAAACTGTAAATGCTACTTTCTAGGTCTAACAAGACCTTGGGTATATTTTTTAATGGGCTTCCATTTATGAGTAACTACTTATCCTATTCAGGGTCCATGGCTCGTGTATTTACGAAGAAAAGAAAAAAAAAAACCATTGCAACTTTGCTTTTCAATCTTCTTTTTACATATCTGAATAAAATCAACAGTAGAAGAACAAAAAAGACAAAATGTTTGAAAATAATGAGTATATGTTCCTCTTGCACATTCCTCTAATAAGCTACACTTGCGGGTTATTAGTGTAATACTACAATATGTCCACCTGTATAAATACTATTTTTAAAATTGCATTTAAGATGTTGGGAATGAACCAATATAACAAACCAAAAATTGCAGTTCTGCCTCTGTACACTGCCACAGTGTATTTTAAATCAAACAATCAATTTGTAGTGCAGACTTTTAGTTTCAATTCAAAGGGTTTCACAAAACTTTTCCATTAACACTTTAGGAATTACACACATGCACATACAATATACACAGTTCCCCATTTTTGGAAGCTCAGAATTAATCCGGTCGTTAAGTCTGACGTCACTAGCCGTGTCTGGACCTAAACTCCGCTGCAGGTCCATATATCAAACGATCACTATGGCATTACTGAGAGTTGAAAAACTGTCTAAAGTCTTTCATCTTTAATAAAATGATCAGCGTTCTGCTCTACCAGGTGTAACAATTGAGATTAACATCCAGGCATCCATGAAAATAGAATTTATGACATTTAACGGAGTTAGAAGTTAGCAGGAAGTTAGCTCGCTAGCTTCTATCTAAATACAATATAGCATGTCCTGACTGCGGGGTTTTGGAAACAAATTAAAACGTACAGCTCTGTTATCACTTCCAACATAAATGAAGACAGAAAACTAAACAGCAGTGACGTTTGTAGGGTTACTGAAGTTTGGCTAGCTGGTATATAATGATGTGCTACGTGACCGCTAGCGACACAGCTATGTTAGCATAATATAAACAAGCTAACTTTTTTTTCCACTCGATAAAAGTTAACGTGAGTGTTCTCGGTGGTCAGGAACAAATGTAATCGCATGGCAGGATGCTGTAAAAGGACCAAACTTCAGCCAGGAGAATAACTGAGATAATCCATCCACAATACGAGGTTAGTCATTCATATACTGCTGCATGGGCTGGGCTGTAGTTACATGCTAAGGTTTTAAAACTGAGCTTAAATAAATGATTAGCGGTAATAAAAGCTGAGGGAGGTCAACAGGGATCACTGACTGTTTTAGGAGCTTTTTGAGATTAAATAGAAGAAAATACATAACATTAAACATGTTAACAACACAAAAGCCATATTAAACGCAGACTACTTTAGGCCTGGAAGTAGGATTCGTCACGTCATTACTTAACGACCGGATAGGACGGTTGACTGAAAAGCGGTTTCATGGTCAGGTGAGATCTGACAAATTAATTAGGCATATCTAAAGTTGACTCAAAATGTTGAATTTGTATTTAATTGCTTTGCAATGTAATTTTAAATATGAAAGCCTAACAGATGTGAGTGCAAGTAGGGGAGGTTGTTACTAGGTTGGAAAAAAAAAAAAAATAAAATAAATAAATCAGAAGTTTAGCAAAAAAACTTTAGTGTCCAACAGAACAATTTAATACATTATTGAAAAGAAGGAATGCACTGACTAGCTTATAAACACCAAAAGGCCTCAAAGACTACAGAAGACAACGAAGTTATTATTTACAACAGACTTATTTCCATGGTTAAGAAAAGCAACTTCATGAGATCTAACCAAGTCTAACCAAGTGAAGAACACTTGAGAGGGGGTAGGAATTCATTTGCAATGTCTGCAATCAAGAGAAACCTTAATAAATGGAAATCCAGAGTAAGGTGCAAACCACCGGTTTCCCAACAAAACACAATGAAATGAAAATTAACTTGTGCCAGAATAATGTGAAGGAAGGAAAAAGTACGGAAAAGGAAAAGAGCAACTGTAGTATACCTCATTACCTGTCTAACACGGCGGAGACAATGTTATGGGATGGACATGTAAGACTCAATAGCATTGATGTGACTGCTGATAGATGTAGAATGAGATTTTCTGAAATGTACAACATTATAATCTTCTACGGTTCAGCCAAATGCAACCCAAGGGTTAGTCAAGGCAAAGACATAAAATGTTTTTTTGTTACTGAAGACAAAACTGAAGGCTGAGAGAGAGAAGTGAAAGTGGCTGCAGTAAAGACTTAGCAGAAAATTTCAAGGGAGTAAACAGTATTTGGTGATGTCCATGAGTTCTACGCTTCAGACAGTCATTGACTACAAAGGACTTTGATCCAAGTCTTAAAAATAATCCTCATATTTTGAAATTATGTTTGTATGTCCGATTAATGTTGAGCCCCTGAAAATGGGAGACCATGGATAAGAATATCTCCACAGGAAAAAAACCTTGAATTAAAGCTGGAAGTGCACTTCAATTGATTTTTTGATTTAAAATCCACTGTGATAAAATGAGAAAAATTGTTTCTTTGTCCAACAAATTATGGACCTATAATGAGAAGCACAAGTCATAGAAAGCATGATGCTGAAATAGGTTGTGCTGATTTTAAGAGAAAATAAAACATAAAAAGGCTTGAATACCACCACCAGTAGTTCATTTGTCACGATCCACAGTGGCAGACCGAGTGGAGAGTGTGTGGAGGACTCAGGTGCAGACATGGGCGAAGACACGAAACTGAGTTCAAACGAAAAGCGAGCCTTTATTTTGGCTGATGACATGGGGGTCAAACAAGGCAAAAGCACAGTGACGAAACTAAACTATAACTAAACTGGGAAACTGGTACTATGATCCCACAGAAAACTATGAATGCAAACATGGTGGTTGAGAACACAGACGACGCAACACTGAACACAGCAAGGCTGAGGACTAAATACACACATGAGGTGATCAGGGGAAGTGGAGACACATGGGGACACAGCTGACCAGAATGAAACATAATGACAACACAGCAGAGAGTAAACTAAATGCAGTGAACAAAGAACAGACTCTTTCAAAATAAAACAGGAAACACGGAGACATAGATATGAAACGAACTAGACAACAAGAGCCACACAGACATGACACATAACGGGTAGGCACACGAACCAGGGAGACCGACTACAGGGGAAGATGACAGAAACGATAACATGAACTTGACAATATAAGACACACAGACATAAACACATGAAGGGCAAGGGAGACTTAACACAAGGGTAATACAATAACAAATGAGCTAGAAAAACTTAATGAACCTAAACAAACAATAAACATCAAAATAGACTGAAACTCAAAACACTGGGTCGCACGACCCAGGACCATGACATCATTAGGCTGACTGTTGGGCTTATGGAGCTGATTCTGTCATTTGTCCACCTACTACACTAAGCTTTAACATGATTTCACTCGATGAAGCCCATAAACTTTGACCTGACCAGCATGGCATGCCAAGCACTACACTAAAAATACATAAGCTGATAGCACACAGGCAACAACGTTGACTTAAAATGGACAGCTGGATAGCTGCAGACTATTTAAACTTTCTCTGCATTTTGATTTAATTAACACAAGCTTCTTTCATACAGTGGGGCAAAAAAGTATTTAGTCAGCCACCGATTGTGCAAGTTCCCCCACTTAAAATGATGACAGAGGTCAGTAATTTGCACCAGAGGTAAAAAAAACCCAATGAATTCACATGGTAGGATTTGTAAAGAATTTATTCGTAAATTAGGGTGGAAAATAAGTATTTGGTCACCTCGAACAAGGAAAATCTCTGGCTCTCACAGACCTGTAACGTCTTCTGTAAGAAGCTTTTCTGTCCCCCACTCATTACCTGTATGAATGGCACCTGTTTGAACTCATCATCTGTATAAAAGACACCTGTCCACAGCCTCAAACAGTCAGACTCCAAACTCCGCCATGGCCAAGACCAAAGAGCTTTCGAAGGACACCAGGAAAAGTATTGTAGACCTGCACCAGACTGGGAAGAGTGAATCTACAATAGGCAAGCAGCTTGGTGTGAAAAAATCAACTGTGGGAGCAATCATCAGAAAAGTGAAGACATACAAGACCACTGATAATCTCCCTCGATCTGGGGCTCCACGCAAGATTTCATCCTGTGGGATCAAAATGATCATGAGAACGGTGAGCAAAGATCCCAGAACCACACGGGGGGACCTGGTGAATGACCTGCAGAGAGCTGGGACCAAAGTAACAAAGGTCACCATCAGTAACACACTACAACGGCAGGGAATCAAATCCCGCAGTGCCAGACGTGTTCCGCTGCTGAAGCCAGTGCATGTCCAGGCCCGTCTGAAGTTTGCCAGAGAGCACATGGATGATACAGCAGAGGATTGGGAGAATGTCATGTGGTCAGATGAAACCAAAGTAGAACTTTTTGGTATAAACTCAACTCGTCGTGTTTGGAGGAAGAAGAATACTGAGTTGCATCCCAAGAACACCATACCTACTGTGAAGCATGGGGGTGGAAACATCATGCTATGGGGCTGTTTTTCTGCCAAGGGGACAGGACGACTGATCCGTGTTAAGGACAGAATGAATGGGGCCATGTATCGTGAGATTTTGAGCCAAAACCTCCTTCCATCAGTGAGAACTTTGAAGATGAAACGAGGCTGGGTCTTCCAACATGACAATGATCCAAAACACACCGCCCGGGCAACAAAGGAGTGGCTCCGTAAGAAGCATTTGAAAGTCCTGGAGTGGCCTAGCCAGTCTCCAGACCTTAACCCCATAGAAAATCTGTGGCGGGAGTTGAAAGTCCGTGTTGCTCGGCGACAGCCCCAAAACATCACTGCTCTCGAGAAGATCTGCATGGAGGAATGGGCCAAAATACCAGCTACTGTGTGTGCAAACCTGGTAAAGACCTATAGTAAACGTTTGACCTCTGTTATTGCCAACAAAGGTTATGTTACAAAGTATTGAGTTGTATTTTTGTTATTGACCAAATACTTATTTTCCACCCTGATTTACGAATAAATTCTTTACAAATCCTACCATGTGGATTCATGGATTTTTTTTTTTCACATTCTGTCTCTCACAGTTGAAGTGTACCTCTGGTGCAAATTACTGACCTCTGTCATCATTTTAGGTGGGGGAACTTGCACAATCGGTGGCTGACTAAATACTTTTTTGCCCCACTGTATATCGCTTTATCTGTAATTTAAAGTTTCCTGTGACCAGTGGTGAAAGAAGCACTTGTTCTTGTCTCACACATTCACATACTACTAGCAGCCATGATACTAACAAGTGAAATAAATAAGGTCGGATCTGTTGTGGTGGCACAATAGTAACCCATGTGGATTTAGAGTAATACTGTAGTATAGCTGATTGAACATATCCTTGAATTTAAAAAGAAAATGGAAGGTTTCACAACGCCATTCGACTGCTTCAACAACTGATGTTCATTTAGTGTGTGAGAACATGTGCTATACTGAGAAACGCCTTATTGGATTATTGGATAAATAGTATTCTGAGATACACGGTGAAAGGGTCACAGAATGAGAGGCTGCACAGGTGCAAGCTTTTACAAGACGTGCCATGAAGGCATGTTTCTTTGTCAACTCATGATAGGCTTAAGTGTTTGTTCCATGCTGCAATCAATATAGTTGTTTTTATATCTTACTCCGTTTAGACTAAAAAAACATTCTACCATACTCTGCACAGACTCTTTCAGTCCATAACTGCTTCACCATATGTTCATCAGCTTATTGTTAACCTTTTATGTCTGTCTCTCTTACTTTCTATCCATCTATCTTTATATCTATCATGACCCCAAATTGGATAACTTAGCCTCTTAAATGTGATAATATGATGATTATTTATCTGTGGCTTACAAGTTCAAATAACATTTTGAACATTAATATTGGAGCAGATGACCATTAACTTTTTAAAAAATGTAGTAGACTAATGGTATCTTTAGTGGAGAATTAAAGTTATGCTTTCTATGTGTGTCCTGTCCCTGCATTTATAAACAAACTAGAAAGCCACATTCTGCTCCGCATTGACAAAGCAAAGCGGCTGAGCACAGTTTGGAGCTTTTCAGCTTGAAAAAACTTGAAACCCTGTTGGGTAATATTGACTGTGACAATAAGACGGATAAGACCAGAGTCAACAGTGGTCCGACTTTTTCTATTCAGTTGTTTTGGTCCATCGTGCTTGTGGTTTGCTTAATTCATACATTTCTAATACTTCAATGTCAACCTAATCAAAATACTTTGCATTAAAAGAGTCTAGATGAATGGATTTGCTTTATTGCTTTTAGACTTCTCATTGTAATTTTCCTAATCCACTTGCCAGGTTACTTTACTGCTGCGTCTATGTCAGTTTATCAGTTCAAATACGTCTGATATTGTGCTCACTTGTGACCTTTTGTTTGGCTGCCAAAACAACCAAGCCAGTCAGGTCATTTAATCGAGTAAAGCTGCATGTTTCCTTAGTAACAACAAAGACTGTATTGCGATGGCTGATTCAAGCATTAGTTACTGCAGCTTCCGTGACAGTTACAATTTAGGTCTATGAGATGAACGTGTAAATCCCCACTGATCAGTCATGGCAAAACAATCCTGACAGCCACACTGCAGAGACATGCAGTACAACTTCTGCTTTAGAAACTGTGATAAAATATACATAAATACAACCTGTAGTTTGGTGTTTCCAGTGCTCAGCCCGATTACGACTTGGTCATCCAGAAGCTGGGCAACCTTTGGGTCCTCCACCCTCAGAGACTCCTTCACCAACTGTGTCACATCCACCTGCCAGTCGGTGCCCAGCAGGAAGGTCTGCTGGCCCAGTACATCTTCCTCCATGGCTCCTCTACTTTCACTGATGTCAGCCACAAAGTGGGTGAGGATGCGCAGAGTGGTGCTTTGGTACTGGGCAACACAAGCAGTCTCTGTCCTCCCCTCTACTGGATCGACACCATCCTTATCATCTGTGACCCTCTCGTACCTAATGAAGAATGAAAAGAGGAAAACACTGATCAACTGCTGGCAAGTTGATCAGTGTCAGACTGTGTTTGAGGTAAAAAGCGCTGAGAGCTCTCTGTGGACTCTGTGTCACCATTAGTGTCCATGAAGTAGAAACTCTCTGATGTAAAGTATTTACTGCTGTCAAATCATCTGCTGTGTGCTTTGCTGCAAGTTCGCCTGACTTTCCAAAAGTAATAGCCTCCCATTATTTTCAAAAATCCCTTAAAAACAGCTTGCAGAGAGAAACTGCCACCCGGCTTGCGTTCTCATTTTCTTTAAAAGAGCAACTGATATTTTTCTGTGTACCTGCTATTTATTTGGCTCACAGAAAACACTCTGCAATTTTGGCATCTCAGAAAATGTTTCCTAAAAAAAATCAATGTTTTTAAACTCACAGCTGGATATTTGTAAAGCATTTGTTCTACACTCTTGCTCCTATTTAAGTGGAGCTTATACAGCCCTTTATTTTTATTTATCTAAAAAAAGAAGCCAACCAACCCCCCACAGATAAATCTGAACATGGTGGAAAAGAATGAAGGAGAAATAATCCTTTAATGGTAGCAACTACAGAAATCCGTTTTTATTTGCGTGCTAATAGGTGCACACCTAGCCCAGACCCAAGATGGCAGTAAAATACAAACACCAGAAATGTTCAGAGTGACAAGTATTTGCAATACTTGCCAGACCTCACAAATAATTGCCTTAATCAGTATTGTTTGGCCTATAAAAGAGGTTGAGTCTTAAAGAAAAAAGGTTTAGCAGAGAGCTGAAGCTCCTCCTTGCCTAGTTTGCTAACGGCCAATTTTTTGGATCAAAGATTTTCATTTCCTGAAATTCTTTTTTCCCCATTCAGGGCTAAAGACAAGAGGGACCGCTTACCTGTTATCAACACACAAGTCAAGCATCCCTTATGGTACCAGCATGCATCAGTTCACATGACATGAGTAACCTGCACATTTGGAGCAACATTTCCTGTCATTCAGAGGATCTTTTTTCAGTAAAGGCCTTGCTAATTTAAGCAGGTCAATGGCAAATCACATTCTGCTGTTATTATACCAACCTTAATTAAAAGTGTTTGGATATTAAACTTGCCTGCTGTCTATACCTGTCACCCATTTATAATAAGTAGAATGAGAAATATGAGCTCTCTTGAATTTTTATCACATATGAAACAAAAATGGACCCAAATGCTTACAGTATTTTAAAAAATGCAATGCAACACAGTGGTAAACATGCCCCTATTTGAACTTTGTGCCTTTGTGCTACTTGTTGTCTTCTGTTTTCTGAATTAATTGCAGTGTTTAAATCATTTGCAAAGGATTTTTTTTACACACCAACTGGAAATGCTGTTGTAATAATAAAAATGTACATTTCTAAAATACTGTAAATATCCCACTGGCCTGTCTGTGCTGTATTTTCTTATTGGTATGTCTTACTATTCCTGTTAAGGCACAAGACACACACATTATTCTCATCCATCTCCACTTTATATTCCATTAGTATATATCACTCGCCTATAAATCTGTTTTTCTTCTCTCTTTTTTCGTCCTGTGCTATGCCATCATCATCGCTCTCACACTGTGTGTCTGCCTCATTCTATATTCTCAACATAAACTTGTTATTGGACTTCCTTGTAATCTATTTTTCCAACTTTCTTCCTCTGCTTTTCTCTCCCTCTTCTCCTTGCTCTCACCTCATATTGTCTTATTCTTTCAAGCTCTGCCAGCCTCTTTTTACCGGTCAGGTGGCCGGGGGTGGAGTGACAGTGACAGTTCCCATTAGGTTTAATGAGGTATGGCCGGTCTGGCAGGAAAACGGGCTGACAGGTTAACATGATGTGGCCCAATGGCTTGGCTTAGTTATAACCTGCCTTCCCCATCCCCTCCCAGGTTCTTATTCCACATCAGCAAAAGGACGGCACTTTAAACCAAGGTGACACTATTTGCTGGCATCAGAAACAGGAGGTCAGGACATGTTTGTTGCAGGAAGTGAGAGGTCAGCCATAGCACTTTTGTCAATGTACACATAAGCACACTGACCCATGAAAGCATTAATAAACCAGTGCCACCCCTGTTAAAGTACACATAACACACGTTCTTCACACAGTGATGCGCTTGAAAGAAATGATTGATGTGATCTTGCTTAGGTAGCAGGGGGCATTTGTGTTAGAGTGCCACCCTGTGAGGAAATGTGAGGTATTTCTGAGTTGAAATAATCTCTAAGACTCCTTAGTTAGCATTTACAGTGCTTTCTTTAATTGAAAACATAAATATAGCCCTCCAAGGCCTATCTCCCCTCACCACACTCCCTGCCGGTGACTGATGCCCTCAGGGGTCGGTGCATTGGTGGTTCTTGGTGTCCGGGGCTGGGTGCTCAGGTATGTATCAGCTCACTCCCGGTGGCTACTTGGCGGGGCCTGGCGCCTGTTGCTCGGTCAGGCCTCCTCCGGGGTGCGGGTGGCCCTCAGGCCTCTGGGCCTGCAGCTTGGTTCACTCTGGCACAGCTGGCTGCCAGCAGAGCCGGCGGGCACGCCGGTGCAGCCCCCTCTAGCTTCTGCTCGGTGGCTACTGGGTGACGCCTTGTCTGGGGATCCTCAGCCCTTCCCATGAGGGTGGCACGGATGCCCCTCCGGTGGTCCTCCTTGGGCTCTCGCACTCTGGGGCCTCTGGATGTCTGGGGCCTGGATCTCCTCCATGCCTGCTTCATGCCCTGGGGGACAGGGCTATGGCTCTCTACATCCTCTTGCAGACCATTACATGTGGAAACCATTTGAATACAAGCGCGCTGATCCACACAGGTATGCACACGGGTGTTCACTGTTCGTAGACTTAAATTACACCTTTCTTGGCTACTACTTCAAAGCACATTGTGCGTTGTCGGTCCTGCATGCTGCACAACAACATTGACTATTTAGTATTTACTGCTGTTTACACTTAGCTAGATTAATGCGATGATGTTGTGTTTAGTATGTTGCTTTGGTTTTTTTTTTGCTTGTTTTCTATTCTTTCTCTCTCTCAACAGGTGATCCAGGAGATTTTATTATTATTTTTTCCCCCTTTCTCACTGTCCCTCTCCCCTTCTGTTTTTCTTTTCCTCTTTCTTTCTCCCTTTCCTATCCCTCACTCATGTCTGTCCCGTCTGTAACAACTGAAAATAAAATAAATAATAAAAACAAAGGTCGATCAAATGGACCAATACGGCAATGCCACGATGATCCATTTGGCAAAATAAATCCATTGGGTATCCTTGTTGGTCTTCAGACAACAATTCTGACGGCTAAAGAACCAAATGGGACAGGCAAAAAACAAAAAAAACAAAACAAAACAAAAAAAACCCATAAATATAAATTAAAAAGTGTTTGTACACATGATATATACACCATAACTACCCCTGTTGCAATAATGAATGACATTATTTTGACATATTTCATCATTACATACTACATAACATGTTTTCCAGTTCAAAAATAGTAAACATGGCCATTTTGAAAGCGGCGTCACTATTACTGAAAAAAGAACAAATTTTAAAAAACTGTCTTCATAAGAAGTTGGGCCAACACCATGAGTGTCCTGATGGTTGAGTTGGTGCCTATGAAAGCCATGCCATATGACCTACATCATATCAAACCACACAGACTGATTTGGGCTGACCCTTCCATCCAAGGTGACAATACCGATATCCATATAATCTTAAACTTACTTACCTTACCTATTCTGAAAGCATCAGAATAGGTAAGGTAAGTTCTTCTGTGTTAAGCACATTGAGTTTCACAGCAAACTGGGGCTCTAACTGTGACGACTGATTCTATCACTCATTACTCACTGCAACAAATCATGACGTGTATGTCATCTGCTAGCTCATGTAACCGCTGCTTTCATTCCACAGTATAATTCATGAATGTATATCTTGGCTCAAAGACAAAGATGGTAAACACTGGGGCGCAGGGAACAATCTAAATCTTGTTCACTTTATAAACACAACAGTGCTCTATTGTTTCTTCAACATAGTCACTATAAATATGATCACAGTAAATCATAATTATAAAAGCTATTATTAAATGTAAATTAGTCACTGTGCTTCACTGATCTTTGATATTGAAAAGGGTTAGTTCTATTTTAATCAGCAGAAATCATATTAGCAGAAAGATCATTAATTTAAATATTTTTATTAGGATCATCTTGTACAACTCACGCTGCACTGCACAGATCATTGTACACTATATCTCTTTACACCCTCAGGAATATGCTCAAGCTCTGTAATGCTCAAAATTATTAGTCATTCCTTATTCAGTATAAGTACTTTTTCCCCCCCTGTAGACCAGTCCAGTGAATTATTAGACACTTATTATGCAGCTGCACTTGCATTATGCTTCATATGTCTGCACCATCATTACTGAGCCAATTTCACGTGGTCTCCATTTTTATTTTTTTATTTTTTTAACCAAATGAAAAATATGATTGTCATAAAGGGATTGTTAAGAACTTCTCAGGTTTATGACCTACACAGAGAAATTTAGATTTTTGATTCTTGTGATTTTTTTAAGTTGCCAACTTTTCTTGTGATATACAGATGTGGGATAAAGCCCCCTCGGCCCATCGGAGTCAGTTTCTGAAGTGATGAAAGTGATGATGTGTTTTTTTTTATTACAACATGCAACAACATAGACACAACAGACAGTCATGACTTACCTCCTATTGCCCATACTAACAGGGACCTTCCAACCCTTAATCTGACTGAGCTCAGGGTCAGCCACATCAATTAGCAAGGGCAGGCAGGGCATCCATACGCTCATCTCGAGTTGTGCATTCAGAAAACTATAGGTGAAGTTAAGCATCACCCTGTTTTTTCCTCTTGTCTCCTTTCCATTGACATACACATAGTCACAGCGCTCTGACACCTAAAGAATAAAGGAAAAATTGCTGTGAGAGGAAGATAAGATGCAAACACACTATCTACAGTTCAGTCAGATCTCTCAAGTCCTCAGGGCAGATCTTTAAACGGTTCCTATAATTAGATCTAAGCGTGATGAAGGTGCTTTCAGTTATTGCTGTCCTGTTCTTCGGAACAAGCTGCCTGCTGACCTGAAATCAATTACATCTGTGCATACATTAAAAACAGACTAGAAACCTTTTTATTAACACAGGCCTACACTCAGCACATGTTTTCACTGCCTTTGGCATTGTAAACCTACACAGGTTTTTATGTTCTTCTGTGTTAAGCACATTGAGTTTGCCATTGCCAAAACAATTTACATGACTTAAAGATTGCAAAGTACTCAAGAACAATCTCACTGCCAAAAAACAACAACAACAAAAAATAATAAAATAAAATAGGAATAAATAATAAAGCATAATTAGACTAGAGATGGCACGATACCACTTTTTTATGTCCGATACCGATACCGATATCATAAATTTGGATATCTGCCGATACCGATATGAATCCGATATAGTGTTTTTTAATCAACAAAACTGTTTTTTAAAATATCTTGCTGCATTTTGCAAGTCTGCAAGTTCATACTCAAGTTTAAAACAACAACTACACTAAAGCTATTCTGTTATACCTGTATACAAAAAAAATATTTCATAGTTCAGCAATACTGATCAATCTAATAAACTTAGACCTACACCATCCTCCCTATTCTGGTATTTTAAAGAGTACTTAGCGTAAATATTAAGCAACCTAACTAATAGGGTTCCAACTCCCAGCAACAACAAAAATAAATAAATAAAAAATAGGGAACCACCCCTCACGCTCCACCTCATGATGCTTAATCGACGTAATCAACCTTAATTTGATGCAGTGTGAAAAAAAAAATGCACAGAAATCAATTATTTTTCAAGAAATATTAAATAGATTCAACATCTTTCTTCAACAAAATTGCAGACTGCACAGATGGTACCTTCCCAAAGGAAAATGTACTATAGCTTACTAGGGTATATATATATTAGACTTAATAGTCACTATATACAGTAATTGACTTCTATTCATTTTACATCAAATTAAAACTTTGGGTGTCAGATAATTATTTATTAAAAGCTCGACATTTTAAATGAGAATAAGAAAGAAAAGTATGTCTTTGTGCCCCCTTTTCCCAGTTAATGCCCTATCGGCCCCCCTGGCTAAACTTTGCTAGATCCGCCCCTGCACAGTTACCAGCCGTCAGCTACGTAGAAAAAGATCCTGGTGTAGAAAGTAATATTAAATAAATTCTAACAACAGCTTATCAAGCTTAAACGTGCTGCTGTTGTTCAGCCGCTGGTTTCCTCTTTCTGGCGCAAAGTGGACCAAAAACAAACAAGAGAGACTCACGACAGAAAAGCCGATCAGCTGATCATTAGCAGTTTCACGATTGAAGTAGCAGCCGGAGAGCGAGAGGCAGTCGCTGTAATGATAGTTGCTATTGTTGAAGCTACCCACAGGGGGCGCTCTGGAATCAATAAGATATACAGAGTAGAAGAAGAAGTTATCGTGGTAGAAAGAATAATAAACAGCTAGCTGAAGCTAGCACCAGGAGCAATTCTTGATGTTTTATTCATAGAGGAATAAGAACATTACATGGTACCAGGAGTCGGGTTAAGAAAAAGAAGCAACGCAACAAGATGGATGCAATAAAACCGCCAAGTCCGTTGAAACTGACTGGAAACGTGGATGCAAGTTGGAGGACTTTCAAACAGCAGTTCAAACTGTATATTGCAGCTGTCGGAGTGGATCGACGGGCAGATGAAAGGAAAATAGCCATGCTGCTCACCATCGCCGGCACAGAAGCAATAGAGGTCTTCAACACTTTTGTGTTTGCTCAGCCCGAGGACAAAGATAACTTTGATGAAGTCATGAAGAAATTTGACGAGCACTGTCTGTCAAAGAAAAATGAAACATACGAGAGATACGTCTTTCGCTCACGCTTACAGCATCAGGGTGAGTCATTTGATAATTTTCTCACAGACCTCAAGATCAAAGCTCAGTCCTGCAATTTTGGTGATCTCAGAGACTCTATGATACGAGATCAAATAGTGTTTGGAACTAATGAGAAGAAGCTCCGAGAGAAACTGTTGAGAGAAACAGAACTAACGCATAGATGACCTCATAGTCTGGGGAAATTGGAACGGATAATTGGAGGTGAGCTTCCCTCCCTCCAAGACATCTACAGGAAGCGGTGCCTGAGGAAAGCGGGGAGGATCATCAAGGACTCCAGTCACCCCAGCCATAAACTGTTCAGACTGCTTCCATCAGGAAGGAGGTTCTGCAGCATCCGGTCCCGTACCAGCAGACTGAGAGACAGCTTTTTCCATCAGGCCATCAGACTGCTGAACACGTCATAGACACCTCAGCTTCACTACTGGAACTTCAACATTATGCACTCCACACTGTATATAAATGCCACTTGTTTTGCACATATTCAACTCTGTATATTTTATATATTTTATTATTATTATTATTATTATTATTATTATTATTATTATTATTATTTTATTTTTTTACTATTTAATTTGTAAAAATGTGTATACACACACACACACACACACACACACGTAGGAAAATATTTAGTATACACATCCAGAAATGCATACACTATTATATATTGTACATATATTTATTAGTTTCAGGTTGGCCATTCTTGTATTTTGCTCGTTTGTGTTGTTGTGTTTGCACATCTCTGTTGCTTGTGGGGCTCGCACACAAGAATTTCACTCGCATGTGCTGTGCCAGTGTGCCTGCACATGTGATGTGACAATAAAAAGTGATTTGATTTGAAATACAAGGCAACAACATGATGAAAGGCTGGAGAAACTTTTGTGGAGAGTTAACAAGAATGGACTTAAACTGAATAGAGACAAGTGCCTCTTTGGTGTTTCAGAGATGACCTTCCTGGGAGATAAGGTTACAAGTGAAGGGGTGGAACCTGATCAGTCAAAGGTACAAGCCATATTGGATATGCCAGCACCCACTGACAAAAAAGGTGTCTTGCGAGCAATGGGGATGATCAACTTTCTGGGTAAGTTCATTCCTAATCTTACCTCCAAGACAGCATGCCTAAGGGAGCTGCTACAGCACAACACAGTGTTCGAGTGGACGGCCCGGCATGAGAAAGAGTGGAAAAAATTGAAGGAAACTGTAACTACAGAGCCAGTCTTGACATTCTTTGATCCATCAAAGCCAACAAAAATTTCAACAGATGCCTCAAAAGATGGCTTGGGAGCAGTTCTGCTCCAAAGGAACAAAGACAAGTGGCAACCTGTAGCATATGCGTCCAGATCAATGACAGAAACTGAACAACGCTATGCTCAAATTGAAAAAGAGACTTTGGGCTTAGTGTTTGGGTGTGGAAAATTTCACAGCTATGTATATGGATTACCAACCTTTACAGCAGAGACTGATCACAAACCTCTCATCTCGATCAGAAAAAAGAACCTCAACGACATGTCACCCAGAATTCAGCGCATGATGATGGTGTTGCAGCGCTATGATTTTGAGCTGATCTACACGCCTGGGAAATATATCGTACTTGCGGATGCTTTATCCCGAGCGCCAGCACCAAGTGGTGACAGGTTAGTCAGCGCTACAGCCGAGGAGGCTGAAACACATGTAAACATGGTAACTGCCTCACTCCCAGCATCAGATGTCATGTTGCAGCAAATTGTACAGGAGACGACAAAAGATCCAGTGCTGCAGAAAGTATCCCACCTTATACAGAATGGGTGGTCAAAAGGAGTCTGTCCAGGGTTCTACTCTGTGCGAGCTGATTTATGCATGGCTAATGGGCTGGTGCTGAGACAAAACCAGATTGTCATACCGCAATCCATGCGGAAAGACATGCTTCAGCGTATCCATGAAGGACATCTTGGAGTGGAGAAATGTAAAAGGAGAGCGAGAGAAGCAGTTTACTGGCCAGGCATCAACAGGGATATTGAAGAGATGATACAGAAATGTGAAACATGTCTCAAACATCACTACAAACAAACAAAAGAGCCAATGCTGGCAGCAGACCTACCCACTGCACCATGGCAAAAGGTAGGCACGGATTTATTTCATCTGGATGGCAAGGACTATGTTTTGGTGATTGACTACTATTCTAATTATCCAGAAGTGGCACAGCTTTCCAGTACATCAGCACAGTCAGTCATCACACACATGAAGGGCTTTTTTGCCAGACATGGAATTCCACAGTGTGTCATCAGTGACAATGGTCCACAATATGACTGTAGAGAATTTAGTGACTTTGCAAAACAATATGGATTTCAACATATCACCTCTAGTCCCTTGTATCCCCAAGCGAATGGACAGGCAGAAAAAGGAGTCCAAATAGTAAAGAGATTGTTCAAAAAAGCAAGAGACAGTAAGACCGACCCTTACCTGGCTCTGCTAAGCTACAGAGCTTCATCCCTGGAGTGTGGGGCATCACCTGCTGAGCTACTCATGCATCGCAAGCTCCGCACCACACTTCCACACATTTCCAAGGAAAATGACAATGCACATGACAACAAGCTGACCGACAAAAGGATGAAACTCAAGCACAGACAGAAAATGAACTATGACAAAACTGCAAGGCGTCTGGAACCTCTTCAGGAAAGAGATGTTGTGAGGATTGCAGGTCCAGATTTCTGGGACAAAAAAGCAACAGTTCTCAGCGAAGTAGGGCCCAGATCGTTTGCTGTTCAGACAGAGAATGGACAAGTGTTAAGAAGAAACCGGAGAAGTCTGTTAAAGACACAGGATGTTAAACATCAGGACACAGAGACTGGAACTGAACAACGAGGTGCTAACCCTGTTGAGCACCACAGTGAGCCTCCTTCAACTTCCCCAATGTCTGAGATACTGAGAAGGTCTACCAGACCTAAGAAACCTACAGAGAGGCTCATAGAACAAGTGTGAACTGTTGTGGTAAAGAATTGTTAAAAAATAATAATAATAAATCACAAGTAAATAACGGATAATAATTCATTTAGAATAGTAATTGTTCACACTTAATTGAGACCTACTGAGTTATAATGTGTTATTGACTGTTTAAGTTGTCAAAGGTGAAGAGTTCTAGTGTGCTCGAGGGCTGTATGGGATTCATTTGGCTCATTCTGGAAGATGTAAGGTATACATTTGGATTTATTTTGTTTGACTTGTGCTACAACTTTTGGTTATAAAAAAAAAAAAAAGAGAACACTACTGAATGTAGCTTGTTGCACAATTTATAACATGTTGAATGTTAGACAAGAATGTTCAGATGTTACAGAGTAACAGTTCTCTTTGGAATTGTGCTTATTATAACACCAACCTGTTTGGAAAGGGGATGTAATGATAGTTGCTATTGTTGAAGCTACCCACAGGGGGCGCTCTGGAATCAATAAGATATACAGAGTAGAAGAAGAAGTTATCGTGGTAGAAAGAATAATAAACAGCTAGCTGAAGCTAGCACCAGGAGCAATTCTTGATGTTTTATTCATAGAGGAATAAGAACATTACAGTCGCTCGTTAAGCTTAACGTGGGAATGCTTTACAAACATTCAGAGATGGACTTACACACTTGCTTTACTTCTCTCGGGGATAACTTTGTCGGAGATGAAATGCCAGGTTGCTAGCGAAGCTCCAAATGCTATCCAGACCACCGACAGGTCCCGCATGCCACAGCTGCTCTATCACGTGATGCATACTGCTCCGACGTTCTGAGGCGAGTTACGGCGTGTTGCAAGTTTTGTGAGGTGCTTTCGTGATATTTAATGGATCGGATTACATTTTTTATTTTTCTCCGATATCCGATCCAGTAATTTAGGTCAGTATCGGACCGATACCGATACGTAATATCGGATCGGTCCATCTCTAAATTAGACATAATGTTTTCATATTGCCCATCTCTCCATCCATCTGTCTGTGCAACTCTAATAAACACGTTATTTCTTAAAGAATACTTAAACATGACTTAAAGATTGCAAAGTACTCTAGAATCTGATTGCCAAAACAATCTAACCGGGAAAAAATAAGAATAAATAAGCAGATACAAAAATCCACTGTAGAAGTAAAGTTGCTCTATTTCACCTTTTTTCTTACATAGTAAGTAAATCTGATCATTTAGGCTGCTTTGAAAAAGATTTAAGTGCTTGGATTACTCAATTTCTTTCAGTTTCTTTTCAGTGTGTGTTTGTGTTTGTTTCAGAACCGCTCTATTCTTAATGCATGCCTGTGTGTGAAGCATAGTATGTGCACAATTTATGTGACTTTGGTCCAACTTAACAGATGGAGCTACAAAATGACACAAACCTAATTCATCTAGCCAGAGAGAAAAACACTTGCTCAAAACAAATTATGAAGTGTCTGGATAAAGTACACCACCAGTCATTTGCCAAAGTTACTCTAATACATCTCCAACATAAAGAACTGATACAGCATGAACATCAGAAGTATCTGTCATTATCTCCAAAGCCCCAGAATCTCCTTATCAAACATTTCCCCCTTGACGAACAAATGTATTTAACAGTCTGTCATTGAATTTTGTTTGTAATCACTTGCATTTCATTTTTTTTCCACTCTCAAATACCATATAAGCTTGATTGGCACAACTGGTAATTTCAGCACATGTCCTCAATACTGACAATTGCTTCTTTATAACAAACCAGTCACAAGAAGACTGTCATCTGTCGCCACTTCTTTGCATATAACTTGGCAGCTTTACTCTCGAATGATGTCAAACCAAGCCCTCTCTCTGAGGAACAAAAGTGACAGCTTGCTGTCTGTCAGTTTTCTCCTCCTCCTCCCTTTCATTTCCCTTTTCTCTTTCTCTCCCACTCCTTCGCTCTCACCCTCAGCCTTCTCCAGCATTACTGCACCTCCTACATATTTCGTCTTCCTGTAATGAGAACAGGTTGGAACTCTGAAAGGAGGATTCTTAGATATGAGGGAAAGTTTAGGGTTTCACCTCGATGTATGCTAAATGGAAATGTAAAGCGGTATGAATGCAATTCATTTTCATTTAAAGTTTCCAAATTATTTGTCTTAACTTACACTTAACTCACACAAGGATAATTTCTTTGTTCTTGTGATTTTAAAGTATGAAAGGCAACCATCCAGAGAGTAAACTAAATCTATCTACTTCTGCATTTTTTAGTCTCACTTTTTTTTGCTCTTTTATTATGCCTCAATGCTTAAGACATAATGTTTTCAGATTGCCCATCTGTCCATCCATCTGTTTGTCTAATTCTAGCAAACGTGGTATTCTTAAATAATACTTAAACAGAACTTAAAGACTGCAAAGTTCTCAAGAATGATCTGATTAAACTTGGTGGCAAAAGACCAAGGTCACGGTGACCTTACACAGCACTTTTTTGGCATTAACCGAATAATTCACTTGCAAAATTATGATAAACCTCATACAAATGTCTACCATGCACTGCAAAAGTACATAAAACACACTAGATATTGAACAAAATATGATGGAACAGATCCAAACGTGACAGAAAACAAAACATGCCAAGGATTGCATCTGTGTTTTAAGGGAGAAAAACTTTTGCTCTTTTGCTTTTATTCTTGGTTTGCTTTGGTAGCATTTTTTGTTATTTCCACCTATTCAAGCACACTAAACACTGCATCATACTAATAGGATCTAATAACATTTTATAGGTTAACTTCACTGTGACATCATAATGAAAAGAAAAGTAAAAACAACTGTTTTCTTACTGTTACAGCAGGGTACACATGAGAGTTACTGACTGAAATAATTCTGTCTGACTAACCTGACTAAAACCGACTCATGAGAGAGCACTGTATTTAACATTTATGAAGTACTATGCTTTGGGGGTTGCAAAATTTCTAAAAGTTCCTAAAACCTAAAGAGCTAAAGCTTAGTGGTTTACTGGATCCGTCAAGTGTTCTACATTATTGGGATACAAGGAGAAACTGTAGCGCAACACTTTAAATCAGAAAATAATCATCAGAAAATAAAAACTTGCAGTGCAGTACAGCAATGATGGATCTATTGTCTTTTTTTTCCCCATTCTAAAGCTGTGACTTATATGAGGGGGCTCACAGGATTTGGAAACAATGAGCATTTTAAAATGGGTTCAATGGCAGTTTGTGTCTGGATTGCTATTGAAACACTCTTAAATACACCACGCTATAAATGTCGAGAGCAAGCCAGATGACTGGGTGAACTTCAACACAGTATTATTATATGTGAAGTGTAAAGAAGAGTACTTGCTGTGATTGAGGCTGGAAGTTACACTACATGGACAAAGGTATTGGTCCATTTTAAACCTCAGGTGTTTTCAGTCCTATTTTCACAGGTAAAATCAAGCTCCTAATCATGCATGCAGCATCTGTAAAGCAAGCGCTCACTGCATTCAAGTACCACAGCTGCAGAAGTCAGTTGGTATAAAATTTCTTCCCACTAGAAGATCTAGTTGCTATTTAAGCATATTGTGATCATACTGCCCTTCAGTAGAGATTCAAACTATAGACTGAATGTTTTTTGTAAAGGTAACTTTTTTGCTGAAGTTCATAAAAATGTATATGATTATTGCATTTTGTTTTTTTAGTCATGATTAACATGGCATTAATCATGTAGTGCAGTAAGCACAGCAGTCTGTTGAAGGTATTGTATTTGAATATAATGTTAGGCAGAAAACAATGTTTTATTTATGCACTGACAGGCTACTTACACTTTTTCGTGTCTTGTCTTGCAGGACGGGCTGCACATCTGGTTGTGTCGCTCCACTTTTTTCTTCCTAGTTTGATGTATTTTAAAACTTGGGTTTGTTTTTATGTTAACTGGGCCAGGCGCAATGTTAGTCGGGCAATGTGCAGTCCCTGAGTTGGGGTTAACGCCTCACAGGAATCAGGCCTTGCATTGGTGTGTATGGCAAACTGATTTGCTGTGTCTATTATAACTTGGTTGCAGTGGTATCAATTATTTCTTAGGGGTACACTTAGTGCATGTAATAAGCACCCCTGTGGGATCGTATTTTTTTGGGGTGGATTTGGTTAAAAAAAAAAAAAAAAAAAAAAAAAAAAGCACCTGTAAGTTTCCTGTTGGTGAAAGCGAGTTATCATGTGATTGCTACACTGCTGACGAGCTGCACCATTAAAGGTACATTATGGATCATTAGTGGTCTTTTATTATGATAGTCTGATTTGATTGCAAACTCTCTGAAATAATAAAATTGTATACATTTTGGATGATTTTGATCACTTGTCCCATTTATTCTGGACTCGTCCCTGCATGATTTCCTGACTGGAAGTTTGTAAGAGCAGGATCAAGGCCTCAGTGCTCACCATGGGTGTTTTTGATCACTACACGTATATAACTCTCTTATGTTTCCCAGTGTTTACCAGTTTCCTGTCTTTAATGACCCTATGTTTGTGTCACTGTTGTCACTTTGGGTTTCTTTTGGTAACTACATTTCCTTGGGCTTCTTTTGTTGTTTTACTCCCTATCTTTGTCCCTTGTAATTATCTGCTCTGCCCTTATTGTGTTCATCAGTTGCCTTTGCCTTGCTCTTCCACTTATCTTTGTCAGAGAAGTGCCCTTTGCTCATGTTTCACCTGTGCTCTCCTTTTATAGCACGTTGTGCCTTCCTCTGCTTCCCTTTTTTGCTCATCACTTTGCTGCAATCAACTTTAGATCATTTACCCTGTGTATTGTATCTGGATTACTTATCACCATTTGGACTTTATTTTTGAAGTATCAGCTTAGTGAAATAAAGCTCATCTTTTGTTTGCTTAACTTAGATTGTGTCTGCATTGGGGTCCTCCTTTTTGTCTACATATAACATAAAGAAAAGAAGGATTTAACTTCAAAGTCTCAAAGAAACAGTGAAGTGGGGAAAAATAAAGCTGTTTTATCTTGAGATGCCTTTGAAAATAGTATGAAGAAAAGATGGGTACTGCTTACTGTTCTCAAACCCGACGAGCGGGCAGGGGAGTAGACTACTGAGGTCAGCGTCACAATATGTGGTACTACTTCAGTTGATAATTAAACCCTTTGAGAGATCTCCCTCTTTTCTTCTATCTGATATGCATGTATAGTAAACACAACACACTTGTAGCACTGTTCTTTTTTTATCACGCCTACTCACAATCAAGAATAAACACTTTTATTTTTCTTATTTTTCCCCAGTTATATTTTTCTTGCTTCTCCTTTCACATAACGCCGCAGAGACGGATAATAAATCTGCTGTGGTGGTAAACAGCTCACAATTATTTCCTTATTTTATGTTAACAATAAATCCTTTGCAGCACTTCCCAAAAATTCAGTAAGGTTTCAGATTAATTGAAAATCAACTTACAGAGATTTAAAACTTGCTATATTCAGACATGGTGAGCAGTTTGTCACCTTGACAGTTTGATGGTGTTATGTAATATATAAGTGGTATGGATACAGACTCTCTTTCAGCATGATGATTGTTAATTATTCCTCCTTTAAAACAAGAGCAGAGTATAGAGTATGTAATCAGTGTTTTTTTTGTCTGTTTCTCACCAAGATTACACAAAAAAGCTGCCAAGCTGCACTTCATGGTGGCGAATTGGAGCACGAGAAAAGGATACCACCCCCCCCCCTTCTAGGGTTTCTGTGATTTAAACCTGACTTTTTCAAACAGCTTTCTGTTTTTCCCTTGCCATTAAACTAATGTATTTTGGTACATGTTTTGATGTTTTGCTAGAAGAAAACGAGCACCTTCATTTTGATTTCACTGTGCGAAAAACTCTTGAAGCCCACAAACAGAAGTGTTATTCTTCCTGTTAACGTACCTGCATGCCACTAGAAAGCTGAGCATTAAGGATGAGATAAAGTGGAAAAAAAGAATTCATGTTGCACGAACCTTGATAACCTGTTCATCCGTTGACTTGCACTCCACTGACTCTGTAACATCAGAGACCGCACCATCCGTCCCTACAGTGACGACCTTCAGCGGAACAGCGACAGTACGCCCAGTGAGCACAGCCGTGTTGAGAATTTCAGTGTCCTGTCAGGTGAAAAAGAAAGAAACACACACATACTCTTAATATTACTATTATTATAAACTTTTTTGCTGCTGCCTCAATCCTGGTTTACCCCAAGTTAAGAATCCATTGGCTGATTTTCTACTAGATAAAGCAGCTGATGGGCTGAAAGTTGATGATGAAGCAGCAATGAAAAACTTGGCTACAGCTTTTCTACAAGATGACCAATAACATTCAAAGAGCAATCACCAGGGGTAAAACATGAAAGTGTGAAAAACATGTATGTTCTTGAAAGGCCACTCGAGGCTGGCTCTGAAAGCGGATCAGTCCCTGTAGATTCCAATGTTAAAATACAGCTAATATATGCTTTTACAACCTGCCACCAAATAATTTTCATTGCTTGAGTTGATTTCTCCCTTGACAATAACGAATGATTTTTTTTCTGTTTTTTTTTTTTTAACTCATCTGTTTATATTTTACTAAGGATTTAATTTACTTCTCTTTAGTAAATTCAATCACCTTTAGGGGCGATCGTGGCTCAAGAGTTGGGAGTTCGCCTTGTAATTGGAAGGTTGCCGGTTCGAGCCCCGGCTTGGACAGTCTCGGTCGTTGTGTCCTTGGGCGAGACACTTCACCCGTTGCCTACTAGTGGTGGTCAGAGGGCCCGGTGGCGCCAGTGTCCGGCAGCCTCGCCTCTGTCAGTGCGCCCCAGGGTGGCTGTGACTACAATGTAGTTGCCATCACCAGTGTGTGAATGTGTGCGTGGATGACTGGATATGTGAAGCGCTTTGGGGTCCTTAGGAATTAGTAAAGCGCTATATAAATACAGGCCATTTAGCCCTTTTGGCATGTGGCTGTTTTGAGGGACAGGTGGGTGTTGATTAGGCCACTCTAAATCTGCTAGCCTTCACCTCAGCTAACTGGTGACAACGTGTTGATAGTGTTTGTGGTGTTGGTGCATCGGTGCCAGCAAGCCTTATTATTATCTGACAATATAATATCTGACAAATAACAAGGCTTGTGCTGTGTCTTCATTATAATGAAAGCTGGACCAAAAAGTCTGTGCTTCACTTTTGGTGTTTTTTTTATTTTTATTTTGTACGAATCAGCAGAGAGGTGTACTATGAATGGAGATTAGGTTAGCCAAGACTGTTGAGCTTAAGGTCAGAGTTTTCACAAAAGTGTCACTTTTTTTTACCTTGATAATCACCATGGTAGTACGTGCTCAACTCAAACTGGCTCTCAGCAGACGGTGTTTAGTATTTTGGTTTAAAGGGGGCTGGATGATCAGGAATTTTCTGGAATGCATGTTATAGATGCATAAACTGCATAAACTGCAGCTGTTGGAGCTCTGATTAGAAAGATGATTAGTAGATTTTTTTTTATCACCAGTAATTTTCAATCATGAAAATTAATTTTGCATTAATAAACTAAAGGGATTTCCACATCTCCTTTCCACCGACTAACATTTAATCCTTAAATGTATCATAATTTTCGAAGCTCTATTGTGCAGCTTTCCTGTACCCAGCAGCAGCGAGTGTGCACAGAGTGGTAAAATAAACACAAGTCAATGTTTTTTTTCTTCTTCCTGCTCAGCGTGTTTGTAATGATTGTGGAATCAGAAGATTAATGATCATCTGCAGCATTACTTTTTTGTCTTATTTTTAGCACCAGTTTTGCATTTTAATGCTCACTATATATCTTTATAATGTTCATAGATCTTTATTATTCATCAGTGTGATGATGTCTCTGATTAGAGTAGGTGATCCTCAATGGAAGCATGCAGCGAGCCTAATGCAGAAAGTCTGGTTTAACAGAGGATGCTGATAACCACCATCATGATACTCGTCACCTCTGACTGGGGTTTCACATTTTGTCTAGCTAGCTAATGCAAAGAAACACTAGTGAACGTTCTTCATAATATACCCCCTCAGGTCTCTGTCTCCATGGGATGCACCCCTCAAGTCCATGGATACAATTTACTAACCAATTTTGCTATAGCATTACTGTATCTGATAACTTCTGGCATTCCATCCTCTTGTCACTTCTGGTTACAGATGCCAATGGAAACAATGCAATAATGCATCCAAGACTTCAAAAAATGGCTCTAAAAACCAACAGCAGTTACATCCATTTTTAATAATCGAGTCTATGATAATATCACTTTCATGCTGGAATACTGAACCAGCATGAAACCGATGATCTGACGACTTTTGATTGTTACTTTCTACTGACACCTTCATCCTCCTTATTAGCCAAACGTTTGGTGTTGTTGATTTTACAAATACACAGGATCATTTTGTGTGTAGAGAAGGTTCTATTCTCGACCATCATCTTTGTTGCTATGAATATTTTTTGTGAGCTCCATCAAAGAGCAGAACATTTCCAACAATATCAACGATAAAGGTAACGCTAATACTCAAATACTGCAGGCAAATTAAATGTAAGATGATATGACATTTATGTGTAGACTTGGAAAAACACGATTTACTTACTGGCAGCTTTCCAAGTTATATACATAAACATAAACAGGATAACAATTGGCTAAAATAAAAAAGAATACAAATACATAGCAGGAATACCAGTGTGTTTCAAAATGACCTAAATGCTTTCTGCACACTAGTGCAAATAAAACAAAGCAACCAAAAATCTCAGTGGTGGCAGGGCAAGGGTTATTAGAAATGCCCACTGTGTATAGGCAAACTTTTGGCCTGTGGGGTGGGGGTCATAATATTTAGGCAAAAGGCTTTAGTGCTCAGTCTTTTGTTTTCTAGCTAGACCAAACAACACTTCGTGTATGTTTGCATACATTAAAAACATGTATTGTAGAAAAAAAATATACGTTTTATATTTATAGTGATATCCCTAATGAGTCTTCTATATGCTGTGAACCTAGTTTCAAATGCCATTTATTATCCGAAGGTCAAATCTCACGCAACTATAGACTGTAGTTATTGCAAAAGGTTTTTTACCTCCGCGTTCAAGTAGCCCATCATACAGTAAGGATGAGCAGCAGCTGTGAGAAGTGCTATTTACTGCTACAGAGATCCTGCAAAGCACAAGTGAGGCTGTGTGACTGTTCACTTAAAGATCTTTGAGAGCAAATAGTAACGATTTTTTAAATGGACTTTTGCATCAGTCAATAAGCCTGCTTTTTTCATTTTGTTTACATTGCATAGAATGTATGAAGCAGCAAGTCTTCACATTTAACAATCCTGAAATAACTAAGTGTGGCATTTTTTAAAATAACTCGAATGATTACAAGATTCTCAATCTCTGAACGATCAAAAATGCAACATTTCTATGTAAGAAAATATATATAAATCTTTATTCCATGCATTTTTTTCCTACCTTCTTAAAGTCTGATACCTACATCCCCACAATACAATATTCAATGATGGGTGTGATGGTTCAATCGAAGATTAGAAGCAGCTAACACAGCTCTGGGCTACAGAAATGTTGTAAGCTCACTTCTAATTCTCCCCTTGATTTTTTTTTAATTTGAATGTCTACTCTTTAGCCCAGCCGATACCGCCCCGAGAGACATCACTTATTAGTTTAAATCGATTTTGAACAGCCCCCTCTTGAACCACGTAGGGCTTTACATCACATATACAGTGCTAATTCTTCAGATCAGTAAACAGATGCCTAATATTGTTCCCTCTACTGGTTTACATTGCAGTGAGGTCACAGTATGACAGTTATTCGAGTCTTCCCAGCTATTCACCATTATTCCCCAGAACCAACCTTAATTAAAAGAAAAAATACAAAACATTGACAATAATGCTTCACACTAAATTGCAGTCATTCCAAAGCTATAGCTAGATTCACTTGAGAATGACAGCCCTTACAGAAGAGCAGGAAGAAGATAATGAGATCAATTAAGACAATGCCTGGTAATCCTTGAGCTCTCAGTGTGTTTGTCGTATAGAAGATTTGCTATAACACTAGATCATTCTCATCACTGCTCAGTTTAAATAAGACTACTAAGAGCCTGTGAATGCCAAAGGCATCTATTTGTTCATTAAAACGGTTGCCTTTTTGTTTTTCTTTGTCATTAACTATCCCCCGTATCTGCAGACATACACACAGAGAAACTGCTTTTTAACCTTGGTGAAATGTGTGGTGGTGATTCCATGCTGTTTTGTTTAAATATTTCTTGCTTGGCTGATAGATCTTTCTCAAGGGATGTGTTTGTCCTGCCACAAGGGAAACAAACCCGAAAGTTAGAATGAACAGAGGGCAAATTCCTGCAAGTGAGCAATTTAGTGCTATCCTTTACAAGCACAATTGTTAGGCCTCTTGTACGTTTCAAGTTTCACAAAGACAAACAAACTTGCAAGTCTGCCTTGTTTGAGTTTCAGATCATTTATAGTATATTGATGGTAAAGCATGGGATATACAGCGCACAATTCATTTCCTGAAATGGATTTGAAAGTGAGGCTCGTTTTTCACAGATTCAAATGATATTCAAGCATATTTAAATCTCCAGCAATCCAGTAAAGCCAACACTCAACAAGTGAGACATCCATATAAACTCTAGTCCTTGTTGTGAATGATAAATATATCTGCTGCTAACTGCATGGTGCTGATGATACTAAGCACCTGTAAAAAGTCTTCTCTGTGTGATCACTACTCCTACATGTAATGGGAAGTACCTTTTTTTTTTTGCTTAGTGAGCCATTACAACTGGAACAGCATGATAAAAAAGAGGTCTTAATGATCTTCGGCATGTATTGCGGAGACTGTCCATTCTCATAAAGAACTGAGTAGTGAACAAGATCAAATGTAATCCACATAATGACAAAAAAAGTGAAATTTAATAAGAGAGCATTAATGATGCACGAGGCAGCAAAGGCAGCGTCTTCATCTGTAAAACCCACCTACGTCTCATCAGCCACCGCCTGGCTGTTCAATATTTCCCCTGTGGATGAGAAGGTCTGGTGTGTATTCCTCATTGACGAGGCGTACTTGTACACACCAGCAGATAAGCATTTATGACTGAAAATGACTATATTATAGACTAATGTGCACACATACACGTAAACAGCTAAACACATAAAAGTGCTACATATATTGCATAGCAACCCACAGTATCAGTATACATATGCAACAACTTAACTTAGACACACACTTGCAAGCACAAAGACACCCTACTTTTTTTTGCCCAGCTCAAAAAAAAGAAAAAAGAAAAAGAGGCATGTCTCCCCCCTTCTCATGCTGCAGCTTATCTTAACAACCTCTCATTGCAGTGCAGAGAGCAGGGCAAGAAAAGAGAAGAAAGAAGGCGAGAGAAGGGAGAATCAATAAAAGGCCATTATATTTCTGAGCAGCAGGGGGTAGAAGCATAGAGTGTGTGGGGGCTGATATGGTTGTGGATGAATGATGTGTAAGGTAGCAGACAAACTACAAAAGTCCTGCTTGGAGAATAGTTACTGTATGTAAATGTGTAAATGCTCAAGGACAAAATCTGCTGTTGTTACCCAACTTTGATTTAATATATATGCTTTATTGCAAGAGGGCATTATTATTCTGCCACTTTGGTTTCAAGACCTGCGCAGATCAGACAAGTCCAATGAAAAATTAGGAACTGATGGCTCTTTTCACACATAACGACTACGCACAACAAACCCCTAAAGTTCCTGCACTTTTGGATAACCTCCCAGTCTCTGCAGTGGAGTCCCTCTTCTGTATGGCAGGCTTGTGTGAATAATGACTAATGTTTATACCCCTATCAGATTGTTTCATCTTACGACTGCAGCTTCTTTGCTCATTCATACAACATAACGTATTATTTTCCTCACATTTTTTTGCAAACTTGTTCACTGTCAGTAACAGTATTTGGATGCTAGAGCAAACGCTAGGAAATAGGGTAGTATTAATAGTAAAACACTATTATTATGAAAAAAAAACCAATATACAAAAACTACTGCTAATAAAATCATAAAATTGTGATTTTGTGTGTAGTCTCTTGCTACGATACACCTTATAAGCACAAGAGGTCTAAAGATGGAGTTAAAAGAAATTACAGCATAATGATAAGTGACTACTAATCCATATAGACTTATTCAAAGGGTTTAAACGAGCAGGGTAGGGACACATCTAAGATATGCTGGTCTTAGATGTGGCCCAGAACACCTTTTAACCATGGCTAGCTGTTTATTATTCAGTCACTGAACAGATGCCTCTGACCCACAGAAAACCACAGCTCAACTGTTTTCTAAGCAGCTGAGATTGGCAGGAAGCTCACAGGTCCTGTTCTGTGTTGGCCAACAGTACAGTAGGTTTATATTGCCACTGCAGCACTCCATCCATTCAGTTCATATCAATTATCAATCAAAAAGTCTATTCCCTCTAGCACCTATATAGTCTCCCCCTGCCACTCAAAAACTTTGGAACATCTTAAAGTGTATAGTAGGAGATAAAATGAAAGCAAAGGCAGGGGAATCAATGCCTCTAAGGATTTAATTTCTTTTTTCCCACTATTTTTTTTTTGTTAGAAATGGTGATACAACAGAAGGAGAGAGCGGTGTTCATACAATGTAATCCTTTTACGGTTATGACTTGGGAAAAAAGGCACAGCAGCCAAGGTGTTCTGCACTGCAGTGCTATAGTCGGAGAAAAACCGGAGCAAGGTGCTGATAACTGAAGTGATGAGTGATGTGATGGAGCGAGCAAAAGAGGGAAATTACTATTTTGTTGCCAAAGTTAGGAAGATGACAGTCATTTTACGTGTAGCTGCTGAAACTTAGCAAATCGTCAGGGTTTGGAGTTTTCATTTTAGGGAGTGAACAAAAATACTCCATAGTACTTACAGCGGAGTATGCAGAAATCCTACATTTTGCTAGTAAGCTAGGTATTTGATGAAAACACGCTGAAAGTCAATTGAATCTGGAGTTTTTTTGAGGATGAAATAAGCTGAATAATCAGCTTCTGCGTCTCCGCTGATTTACCTCAATTGGCATAGCAGCTATAATTGCAGTATTAGCAAATAAAGAGTTGAAGGCAGTTTGGGGCCATTCTGCATTGACCATGAGTAAGAAATACCACTATTGATTATTAAATTGGGGCCTACAGTGATTTATACTCTCCTCATTAATTAGATATTGATTTATAACTTCTTGTCCTGGCAATGGGTTGGGTTTGTTATTGTGTACTGTGAGCTCTAAATACTTTTAGTAAGATTAAATATTAAGCGTCTGTTGTTTTTTCCTGCCTCATACTTCCTCACTTTAACATAAGGAGCGGAAATGCCAAAGTCAGCAGTGATAAATTGGCTGTCGCTGATAAAGCCTGTCCATATTCTGAGGACCTTTCTCCTGTCTCCGGCTGAGGCCATTTGATTAGAATAAACCAGAGAGCACTATACTGGACCATGGCCCGTGCTGGCCAAATAAAAGACCCCCAACCCAGCCTGACAGAATGAGGGAAAGGGTAAGGAAGGCAAGCCAGCAAAAAAGTAAACAAACCACAACAAATGACAGAACGGACAGGCTTAACTTCAAAGTAAAGCCTGACTGACATACATATCTTGGGCCCTGAGAGAGGCAAGAGAGACATGCTGGGCGGCAGAAGTGAAATAGTTTGTGTGTGAGTACAGAGGATATGCACACATGTCATCCTCATTCTCTGCCGCTCCGCTTCATGCTCACTGTTACACAACCCACCCTGAAAAAAAAAGTTTTTGAGTCCAACCAATGTGATCATTCACATTCTTTAGATTTAGAAGTTGCGTGTCAATAAAATGAAGGTACTTGCTGACACTGCTATTTTACACTACTGTGCAAAGGTTTTGAGCCACCCTTCATTTCGTTCTTGCATAGGATATAGATTCAGTGATTCAGTGAAGCATGCACATGCAGAAATTGCTATACAGAAAAGACGTTCGCAGGATTTCGAAACTGGTATGACATTACTCAGTTTTTGGTTCCCCCCCCGCAAGATCTTTATAAAGTGTTTCCTTAGAGCCTCAGCTTTGGTGTCAGCTGGCCTCTAATGCAGGCATGTGCATAACACAGAAGGAGGGAAGGAAGGAAAAAAGAAGAAGCAAAGAAATTACAGTCCTAAACAACTAAATAAATAACAGAAACATTGTTATTTGAATAGAGTTTGCTAATTTTGATCTCCCTGACTGTCTGCTGTCTCATCTCCCTCTCCTGCTTGCTGTAGGATGATCAGGATCAACAATGACAAACAAGCCTGATGCATAAGGAACATTTTTCCCCAGAGCGAAGGTGATAAAGAGAATTTGTTTATTCAAAAAGCACAGCATAAAGATAAGGCAGAAAATTAGAGACCCATATATACACAAGAGGACTTAATTAAGCTATAAGGGGCATTATAGTTGCATGCAGATGGCTAATGTTGCCCTGAGGGCACTTAGCATGCCAATGGATAGCCTCACTGCTTCCCGATTAGTACTCTGTCATGTCATTTCCAAATACTGTTACTGACAGTGAAACAGTATGACTGATAGCATCTTGCTTGAAAATTGCTGGCAAGTTCTGATGCAGTGATAGCACTTTGTATAAATTATAGATATACGACCCTTTATTTTGGACTTGGTTTAGGCAGCCAAGCAGCATGGGAACACACAGGGTTTCTGCTTTCTCTTCTTCTTTTGTTCTTTTGATTTTCGAAAGCATTTGTCCATCAAAGTTGATTGCCAACTTAAAATTGCAAGGACAGTAAATGAGAAAACCAAACTGGGTACAGTGGAACCCCGACTTACGAAATTAATTAGTTCCCGAGGGTCTTTCGTAAGTCTGAAATTTTCGTAAGTCAAAGCACCCATCGCGCCTTTTGAGTGAACAATAGGCTATAGGCTAATTGCTAACGGCAACAACAATACGTCGTTCAAGTGGAACAGCGAAGCGCAAGTACGAAAGCCAAGGGGTTGTCACATGATTCGGAAGGCATTGTGGACATTCTGGGCTCAGCCAATCAGAGCCAGCGGATTTCGTAACACGGGCAGAAATATTGCCGTTCAGTGCCTTTGTAACTTGAATTTTTCGTTTAACGGGGTATTCGTAAGTCGGGGTTCCACTGTATATGGATTCAGGACCCTGTTATTCAAAAGCACTATAAACTTCGATGCATTCACCAGTCACCCAAGTAGTATTTCAGCTGCTGAATTACAGTATTTGCTTTAACCAAAAAAATTTTTCTTGACTTGTAATACTCGCAGGAGGCCTGAAGGCTGATAGATGGCAGCTAGTCATGGCAATTTAATTGATTTATCGAAAACACTTTCTTTTTCTCTTTCAATCTTCACCATTATTGGCACAGATAAACTTCCCGCCAAGCTTTACCAATGTTATCTGAGGAATTTCTGATTTTTTAAAACACCAGTGCGAATTCTGACCAATCTGACAAACCGAAAGTTACATTCTCAGAAACTGTTTCATGTATTGACACGGGATTTGTTCTAGGACTAGGCACCCCTCGCTGAGGGAGGTGTCTTGCTGGCTTCAGAGTATCATTATCTGTTAATGAAAGATCATTTTAACTTGGGGGTACCTCCAGCCCCTGTTAACCCTCCGCCCTTAAAAAAAAGGACTATACCCTGATTGCTCACCGTGTCTGCAAAAGTAATGAGTTTTCTGTGAGTATGGGAAGAGCACTCTCCGAGCTGCTGGTTAACTTGCATTCTTCAAGAGCTTGGACAGGATGAAGACTCTTGTGTTCACTATTGAAGTGAACAAAAGAACATTTGCTGTGCTTTGATCGCAGATGAGACTTTCTGAAAGCAGAAGCGGCTGTTCAAAGTAAATAATGGCAGACTGCATCGTTCCTTGAGAGTGTGCCAAAGTAGCCGCTATGCGGGTATTTTACATTTTTTTTTCCCTACATAGTGACAAAGACAGGTAGGCTAACAGATGAGAAGCCTTGACTACAAAGAAAGTTTCTCAGTTCTGTAGCAGAGAAATACTCTCTCTGGTGCTGACTTTGGGCTTTGTAACTTTACACACTGCTTAAACGTGGGACTATAAATCATTTAAAAAAAGGAAAACCCTCTTTAAAAAAAAAAAGTCACTTTAAACCACTGAATGGAGCCAAAATGAATAAATCTGAATTTGCCCTGGTGATTATAATTCTAGACAAAGGTGCTTAACCACGGCCACAAATACAGTTAATGCAGAGCTTCCTGCTAATGGTGCTGATTATAATGTTATGGGACTGTAAGCACAAAGCGAATGTTATTGAGTTTGAAATAGAGTGAGTTTCAGAAGCTATGAATAAAATGCTAATGATTACATTTGGGATGTACTGTAAAGAGCTATGGGGGCCAACTGGCTGTCTCTTCTAATGAGAGAACAGAGAGGCAGGGAGCAGCAAGAGAGGGATCAAAAATTCATGGGGGGATGCAATAAAAGTAGTGCACACTCAGCTGGCATGTTCTCTGCATGTACCGTCTTTCAAGCTTATTAATGAAACACCACCATCGTCTCTCTTTTCCTCTCTCTTTTCCTGTCGGGCCAGATTGTGTTCAGCCCTGCAGTTTTCTTTGATTGTCCCGTTAAAATCAGAGTAGCCAATATCACTTAACACAAACAATGTAGCGCCATTTGTCTTGGTGACGTCGAGCTGGCATTCACAGGTCCAGAGTTCAGTTCAGTATCTCAGTAATGCACGAGAATTCTCACACAGTAAGAGGAAAATAGCAGTGTCTTAAGTGCAGACAACTTCCTCTGCGCTTGTCCTCTATTAAATGTATTGATTTATGAGATTTCAAACAGGAGTGCGTTACAAACTGAAGACGAGAGCCACTGAGGGTTTCTAAATGGAGACAAAACTGCTCATCTGAACAACCCATACAATCTAGTATTAACTCCTAAAAACTACTCTCGTGAAAGCAGTTTTCAGTAGTACTAAACTCACAAATTTTCCAATAATAACTGCCACTTAATATTAGCAATGCAATCTCTCTATGATTTTGTCTTTCTTAAGGGTAGCAATAGATTACATATATCTACAAGTCTATTATTTCATCTTCAATTCAATTCAATTTTATTTATATAGCGCCAAATCACAACATAAGTCGCCTCAAGGCGCTTCATAGATACAGAGAAAAACCCAACAATCATATGACCCCCTATGAGCAAGCACTTTGGCAACAGTGGGAAGGAAAAACTCCCTTTTAACAGGAAGAAACCTCCGGCAGAACCAGGCTCAGGGAGGGGCAGCCATCTGCTACGACCGGTTGGGGTGAGAGAAGGAAGACAGGATAAAAGACATGCTGTGGAAGAGAGACAGAGGTTAATAACAGATATGATGATGCAGAGAGGTCTATTAATACATAGTGAGTGAGAAAGGTGACTGGAAAGGAAAAACTCAATGCATCATGGGAATCCCCCGGCAGCCTATGTCTATTGCAGCATAACTAAGGGAGGATTCAGGGTCACCTGGTCCAGCCCTAACTATATGCTTTAGTAAAAAGGAAAGTTTTAAGCCTAATCTTAAAAGTAGAGATAGTGTCTGTCTCCCGAATCCAAACTGGAAGCTGGTTCCACAGAAGAGGGGCCTGAAAACTGAAGGCTCTCCCTCCCATTCTACTTTTAAATACTCTAGGAACAACAAGTAGGCCTGCAGAGCGAAGTGCTCTAATAGGGTGATATGGTACTACAAGGTCATTAAGATAAGATGGGGCCTGATTATTTAATCTTCACGTCAGAATTCTCCTTTCATATCCAGAAAAAAAAAGAAACACGCTTTGAATGCTAAATTACTTGCTTAGCGCACTCACACAAGATCCTCATTGTCTTCAGTATTCATCTAGCATTCTATAATATCCTGTTCTGCCATAAAAGGCACAAAATTGCGAGTCATCGGTTGAACTACAAATTGCTCTGTTCAATTTTCCTGGAAAATGCATCTCCTCTGAAATTATGAGCTTTGACCATTGCTGCGGGATGAATATCCAATACTGATCTCTCGCGCTCTCTTAAACACTGACTGCAGAAAGCTTATACCTGTAGAATTCACAGAAACATGTCTTCAGTAAAAATGAAAGAAAATTAAAAATGTCAGGGTATGCGTAAACTGATCTCACCCATCTTCTGTTTAAACATGCGCCTTCTTATCTACTCGTTCGTACTTGTTTCTTCTTGACCTTTTTGTGCATGCACACAAATGACAAATTTAAAAAGCAATTCTAGGCATTTTCAGCTGTTCAAAAAAAACCCTTGTAAGAACAACAAAAAAAAAAAAGGAAGAAAAAAAAAAGACAAGTTCTGCACTTCATGTTTGGCAGCCAGGAGGTACTGGGTGAGTGTGAGCATGCGTGTGCTTCTCTGTGGGAGTTAAGGCCAGAAGCACTCACGGAGAGATGAGAGTTCTCTTGAACAGGGGTATCTGGCATTCTGTATCCAGACAAGTACTGCTAAGTGCCAGGAATGATTGGTGTCTACCTACACATACATCCATCCATCCATCCGTGCATCTATTTTTTACACATCCTATCGGGTTCGGTGTTTTGGAGGAGGCTGGAGCCTATCCCAGCTGTTATTGTTCCGAGAGGCGGGGTATACCCTGGACATGGCCATCTAAGGTGCAGTTTGCTCAGACAATGACTCGTCTACCTTTAATTTATTAGCTGGCACTTAACAAGCAATATGTGCTGTCAAAGCATGGGTGCCCTTTAGAGAGCAGAATTTGTTTTCGGAAGTCAGAGAGACAACTAACGTCTCAAAGACTGCACCAAGACAGTGTCCTACATATGAGGAGTGAGCAAAACGTTTTGAGAACTGGCTAAGAGTAATTCACATGATCTTCTCTTATATTGCTTAAATATTTTAAATGGGGCTGCTGTTTTTAGATCACTCTGTTGAAGTACCATTATGCGCCCTTGTAACGTAGTTGATCCTTCAGACTTTTTGTAAAGTGGGCCAACTTGCCAGTGGTGCAGGTAGTGTGTGAACACTGTGTCGGTGTGGCCACAAACACAATCACAATTTTTAACTAACTTACAGCACTAGTAAAGATAGCAAAGTACTGTTGTTCTAAGATTTACCTTCGTTATTGCAGTGCACTTTTACGTTATCCAAAAGTTCTAAATAAAAATTCATTTTCCTGTTGTGTGGGCTCTTAGTTCATTTTAGGTCTTCAGCCTTGGTGTATTTAGGCTTCTTAGCTAAATATTTTACTTCATTTATTTATTTATTTTTATTTTGTGTGTGTGTGTGTGTGTGTGGGGGGGGGGGGATTACAGAGGCATACTGTTAATGTTATTGTTTCTGTTTTTTGTCACACATATTGGTTTTGCTTTACTCCTTCAGTTTCCCCATTTCCTCTCACCTTCTCTGTTAACCGGTTTCTATCTTTTTTTTTTGCCAATGTGTTATCTGTCTTAGAGTAACTTCCTGTTTTACTTTGAAGGTTATTTTCCTGTGTCTTCCTGCCTTTGTTTCTTCTCCTCACTTTCTTGATTATATTCCCACCTCACCTGAGCATGCCTTTGTCCCATTTCCCAGCCAGCCCTCTGTATATATCTATTATTTTTTTTTAACAGATCATTTTTTCCTTCCCGTTTCCGTCGCCTGCATTCCCGAGATTCCTGCTGTTGCCCCTTTGCCACCCCATGCTTACTTTAACACTAATTGGCATTTAAATAATGTTTAAATAAGACTTTAACAGAAAATGTTTATTACTACTACTACTATTAATTTAATAACAGCTAACTAATTAGACCTATTGACAAATTGTTGAATCTTTAATAAGACACATTTTCTTCTTAAATCAAAGTTTGCACGCTGTCAGTACTTTCTGAAATCTTTATTACAATACATCTTTGCATTTTTTCCATATCTCTTTCAATTAGTTGTCCATTAAACTTTTTAGTATTACTATTATTTAATACAATATAATTGGAGTGTGCATTCTCTTTTATTAAGCCACTAAAAGTGGAGAAATGTAGCCAAAGCCTTAAAGCTGCTCTACTCGCCACAAACCATAAATCAGCAGTGCACCGCTGCCTCACAAAATGAGTATGATAAAACTTTATGAAGTGCTTGAAAGCATTTGATTTGTACATGGACATAATCAATGACAAAAATTAAAACTGCCCTATTCTCTCTTCAGCACACAGAACGATTTTCCTCAAAAACAATTAAGAACAATTCATTATGTTTACAGTGTCATTATGATAATACAGTTAGCAATCATAAGCCACTTGCCAATTCATCCACATTTGGATTGTTAAAATCCAACTCAATTTAACTTCTCATTCTGCAAATTGAGAGCGGCGTTTAAAAGCTTCATGACGATTAGAAGTTAGTCCAAGCTTTGTTTTAAAAATAATAATTGGGTCTGGGTTTTTTCTTCAGGACTAATAAATGATGATTGCTTTGCCATACTTTCATATGGCAAATTATTATTCTTTATAAAGAGGCTAAATACTTTTATTTAAAGTCAGAATCAAAAAATGCACAATGGCCTTGCTAAGAAACTTGTAGACTTTAAGACTAAAAATGGGAAATGAAAATAAATGAAATACAGAGTGGCTCCTAATTAGACAATACCTTGTTGTTCACTGAACAGGACATGCTGCTTTTATCCCTTTTATCATTTATACATTATAAAAATGTTTTTAGTGTGGGAGAGCTGTAAACTCTTTAAAAAGAAACATGTTTTTTTTAAAGTATTTCCACTGGACCTTGAATGTCATAGTAAACAAGTAAAAGAAACAGTTGCCAAGTAACTGCCAAAACTATCTTGTTACAAGACATGATTGAATGTGGGTGTTCATCTTGTACTATGTTTAGCTTTAAGTTGATCTCACAAATCTAATGGGGTTTGTGAGGTTTTCTTCATTACAGCTCTCTTTTTGCTCTTTAACTTTCCAGTGCATCCACATCTCAGCATTATTAAGATGCCGAGACATTTTCCATTGTGTTGGGTTTTATGATGTCAAACTCAAAATTAGTTTAATTTGTTGACATGGTTCTGTTCTGTCGTATGTAAAACCAGAAGAGCAACACTCCTGTGCAGAACAGAGGAGACGTCAGTGGAAAGCGGCTTGTAAAAGGGCAGCAGTAACTATAAACTAAAAAAGCACTGGCTATATGAGATTTGCCAGTTAGATTTGTAGAAAGGAATCAGCTGAGCCAACAGCTGATATTCTAGCCTGCCTGAATTAACACCAGCCTCAATGCAATGGCCGCCAAGTTGAAAGTTTATCTTATTAATAGCTACTTTGAGCTGCTCCCTGCTCCCATTCACAAGGGGTTGCCACAGCGGGTAGCTCCGCATTGATTTGGCAGAGTTTTACACCAGATGCCCTTCCTGATACAACCCCAAAGGGACTGTTTCTCCTTTCGGGATGAAACTGGTGATCTTGATAGTTGAATGCATAACACTAGGAGTCCCAGGCTTCTACCTTTCTACCTTTAAAACCCACCACCAGCCAAATGGCTGGTAGGCTTTTAGCTAGGCTTTAGCTTCAGCCAAGTGGAAGCTAAATTGGCTAGTCATTCATATGTAAATTAGGTTGTTAGCTGGGAATTCTGGAGGGAGGGGAGTGGGGGTGTGTGGATGAGGGGGTGGGGGAGCTGCTAAAAGCTGTGAACTTCCTTTTGTGTTTCATCTTGATGCATTCTCAATCATCCAGGGAAATAAATCTCCAAAAGTCACCAACTTGGAGTGTTTCAGTTTGCCATCTTAGGGAGAAATCAACACACATGGGTGTTGGTCCTTTGTTGCTGAGATTTATTGATAAAAACAGTACAAAAAACCAACCATTTGTACACATATTTACAAATAATAATAAAAAGTGAGTGAGTACATTTCAACATTTTCAGCAATCACTCACAATCCTGGCACTGCCATGGTATCTGTAGTCTGCATTTACCACATGTGTATCTGTAGCAGTGAACACATCGCACAGTGGCATGATTGTTCTTGCAATTGTGTTTGACCTGACACATGGCTCTTTTTCCAGGACTAGGTGTGGAGGGTTGTGTCCGAAGCAACTGTTCTTTTCTTGCCTTCTTCTCAGCTACATGACAGTGAGCCAACTCTCTTGCAAGCTCCACCACATTTACATATGAATGACTAGCCAATCCACTAGTGGATTGAGGAATTTCCCTGCGAATCTTGTTGACTGTGCCGAGGATGGTGGTTTTCAGTCTAAGAAGTTTTTGCGCAAGTGAAAGCGATGTGAAAAAATTGTCCGTGGTAACATTTCTGCCCTTGTCTAGGAATGGTTCCATCAGCCTCATTACTACATTTTCAGAAAGTCTCTCCCCAGTGGGACGATTGGGGTCCTTGCCAAGATATGGGAAGACATTGCAAATGTACTTGGATTTTAGGTCGCAAGCCACCCAAAACTTGATCCCAAACTTGTCAGGTTTACTTGCAATATACTGCAGGAAACAGCACCGAGTCTTTGATGGGAAAAGCTGTTCATCAACGGTGATATGTAGACCAGGGTTGTAGCACGTGATGCAGTTGGTGACCAATGATCCCCACACACTGGAAATTGCAGCGAACTTATCAGTCTTTGCTCGATTTGCTCCATTGTGGCATCAATCAGACCACTGGTATAATGTTGAAATGTACTCACTCACTTTTTATTATTATTTGTAAATATGTGTACAAATGGTTGGTTTTTTGTACTGTTTTTATCAATAAATCTCAGCAACAAAGGACCTACACCCATGTGTGTTGATTTCTCCCTAAGATGGCAAACTGAAACACTCCAAGTTGGTGACTTTTGGAGATTTATTTCCCTGGATGATTGAGAATGCATCAAGATGAAACACAAAAGGAAGTTCACAGCTTTTAGCAGCTCCCCCACCCCCTCATCCACACACCCCCACTCCCCTCCCTCCAGAATTCCCAGCTAACAACCTAATATACATATGAATGACTAGCCAATTTAGCTTCCACTTGGCTGAAGCTAAAGCTTAGCTAAAAGCCATTTGGCTGCTCTCCGGGTTTTAAAGGTAGAAAAAGCCAAATGGCAGTCCGTGGTGATGTAAGTGATAAACCACTACATTATAGAGAGTTATGTTATTAATATAATATTACTTTTTGGGTGGAAATAAGTTCAAAAGCTACTAGACATCTAATATAATCTCTTGCTTTTGCTTTCAGACTACCACTTAACCAATTTAAGGCTGTGGGGTAGAAGTAGGGGGAATCTATCCCTGATTTCACAGGCACTCCACCAGTCTGTCACAGGACTAACACACTGAGACAGGTAACCTTTCACACTCACAATTTAGATTCAGCAGTAAACCTAGGAGTACCCCACCCTGGATTCTAACTCAAGACCTTCTTGATCATCCTTCTTAATCATGTTTTAGTCTTGTTCTCTGCAATTGCAAAACAGGCTTTGTTGGATATAGGTCACCTTGTTTCAACAAGCACTTCATTGATGCATTTTTAAAAAAAAATGCGGTCTCATCTGCTTAAGACAACTGTCCTGCTGCATGGGTCACATTTAGCTCAAGTTTCCACCATTGTGTAGGATTATATATCACCTGCTACCCTTGTTTGAGCTCTTCACATGCCAAAGTGTGTTCTGTTTCTACCAGGTAAGGTCTGCCCCAGATTCTGTTTATCTTATGTGTCTCGATAAATCTTTTGTTTTCTTCTCAGTATGTCAGTGTCCAAGAGCTAAAGTTGGTCTGACCGAATCTGTTGATGTGCTTTTTTTGAGGCATTTTAGTTTCATGTAGACTTCTGCACTGGAAGTTGAATACACAGACGACTAGTATAAAAAGCATCACCAGGATGCCACAACCCTTATACATATAATATATGCATTATTTATCCTTTCCTAATTTCATCAGTCAGTTTCATCTGTCCCCTGTCAACCCCAAATGACCCGGGTATGCTGTTTTTTTTCTCCCGTTGTTTGGTAGGAGCAACTCAAATCGCTCTTTTGATGTTGAAGGTTGCTGACGACTGGTTTGGGGTAAAGTATCAGACACAAAGTAGTAAAACAGTTTATAACATTGGAAGTAACAACTTTGCAAACTTACTGTGGCTCTAACTATCTGTGATAACACACTCAAAAAACAAATGCATGTAGTGTTGATGGGTTATTTTAAGTTAGCCTAACACTGAACTTAGACACATATTCCCTTACGCACACATGCTTCCAATTTCCAACCAGTCACTCCTCACCATGGCCAGTGGCACGATGCCACCCAGGTCCTGCGGTGCCAGACGGATGAGAGTCTGCACTTCACTGGTCAGGGTGCGCGTGAGCGGATACTCGACCTGCCATGCCACCTCCCTGCTCCCCTGAGTTACCATCAGCCCATTTACCTCCAAGTCTACTTGTAGCACTCGCTGGTAGCCCACTGCCTCCATTCTGCAGAGAGAGGATAAAAATTTGTATGTCAGGAGTGGATTTTGATAAAAGGTTAAATAAAAGGTTGGAGTCAAAAGGGATAAGAAGGTAGCAGGGAAAATAAGGTAAAGCAAGGAAAAAAGAAGCAAACACAAGAACTTGAAATAATGTGAACACACAGGAATGATGGAAGGATTAACAGGAGGGGAAATAAAACATCGGTCAGCCCATTCAGGGAAAACTACCTAAAAAGAAGAATTACACTTTACATTTTAATCACCTATTTAAAAAGTTATGTAGCACAAACACTTTGATGGTACCATTAAACCATTAAAATTCCATGAACCACGATGTGTGCAAAAAATAAATAAATAAATCGTTGCAATATGAAGTCTGTCTTGCAGACTGCCAGGGCCATGCAAATTATTTTCCAGCATCCGATGGAGATGCAAACAAAGCAGAAAAACAATGAATGTCAAAGAACACCCATCAAACTTATTTGATTTGCTGAATGCTTGCCTTGATCAAGCTGCTGCCTTTCACCTCTCTTTGTCGCAGCTAAAAATCAATGCCGCACCATTTTCTGAACAACCTGAGACTGATATACAGAGCACGCACTGTCTTGAATAATACAGTTTACCAGATTGGAAGTCTGGAAGTGACTCACAGAGGTAAGTGCTGAGGTTGTGAGAGTCTGCTACTTTAAATCACAGCGACAACAAAAGCTAAAAACAACTCAGATGCTTCCTATAATTTAAAAAAAAGAAGATAATAGGCATGAAAATTCAAGATGTTGTTAGCTTTGCATCTGTTTATAATGAGTACTATCCTAATTATATCTCTAGCCTAAAAAGTAGGTTTGCTTTTTCTGTGTCGCAATCAATACAAGGCTGGATAGAGTCCAAACTGAGGTTCAGGAGGTTTTGAGGGATAAGATCCAAGGTTTTTCTTGAACATATTTTGGCCAAGTCTGCAGTTAAATATCCCCAAACTCTCCCTTATGTTCACAGTTCAGACGCTAGCCCCATTTCAAAGTGCAGATTTAAGGATCCACTCCGGTTTAAAAAAAATAAAAAGAAAGAAATGCAAGGGAGGACAGTTTTGAAAACTGAAATCAGTGTGGATGAAAACTGCTTAAATAGCAATTCTAGGTCAGGCAGAAAAGCCTCTCAGTTTCAGTGGGTAATATTCTGAATTATACAAAAACATGCTTTCAAATAACCATTGAGAAGGTTTGGCTCTGGATGATCACAGAGGAGCACTGCTGTGAATCTGACCCCACAATGAGAAATATTAAGGTGCAGTTCCGTTTGAACAAAGCAGAATTTCACGGGTGAGTAGCATTGTGCCAAAGGTAGGGGTTGTTCTTTGTACTGTACTAACATTCACAAAGTTAAAAGTCATGAGATTTTTACACAAAGGATCTGCCTTCCCTTCTTTTATCCCCAATTTTTTTTAAAAACAAAAAACAAACAAATAAGACAAATACTTTTTTGCTGCATTGCTCTATTTTGTACACCCATTTAAATACAGGTTTTGAAATTCAAAGAGAAAAATGTATCAAAAATGTGCCACACTTTGGTGCCAGTATGGTTCACCAGGTTAATCCATATGCTGTAAGGCTACTGCAGAGACCTGCGTTCGAATCTGCCCTCAGGCCTTTTACTGTCTGCCGTCCCCTCCCTATTCCCATATGGAAAAGATATATATAAATCTTATAAAGTTTGTATCTGTCTTGTGTGAAACTTGTATGAAAAGCATACAAGAGTGAAAACAGATATAAGATCCCTTGAAAAATTATATAATGAAACTTGTATGTTTTGGATACTTCCTAAAACAATATATGAAAGTAATGAGAAAGTGGCCACTTTCATGAGTAAATCATATAAGTTTTTACTATTTCTTTTCCATATGGGTTGTTTTCTACTCGCCTTTACAGAAGTTTACAGGCTTCCATACTCGTATAAAGTTGTTTTGAAATTGCACAATAAAAATATATATCAACTGAAGAAGAACGGATAAGATCTGAATGCTTTGTTAATCTTGTCATAGATTGGCGACCTGTCTATTGTGTAACCCTTCTTTTGTCCAGTATCAGCTTGAATAGGCTCCACTCTACGGATCGGTGGATAGCTGCAATTTGGTCTGTTTGAAAGCAGTATACAATTTATGAAGTGTCTGTTGTGATGCACAAGATCATGGGAAATGCTGGTAAATTTGAAAGCAAACGTAGGTAAGATCTGCTATTAGCATACTATCCCCACTCTCTCAGTAGTGTTCAACCTAGCTAGAGAGCAGCTTTGATGGCAAAGATCCTACAACAGGTGGCCCTGAAATGTATTAATAGCAATAACATGGGACAGGGTTAGACACAAAAGATGGATCGTGCACAATGCCTGCCATGCTGGGCTGTTTTGTCTGAATACAGAATAAAAGCGTTTTGCTTTTTGAAATAAATAATCAGGATGCAGATGGCAGAAAAATGGATATTTGTAGAAGTTTCTGTGCAAGATGCAACAATCACAAACCAATTTTTGTACCTGACAGAGCTGGGTAAATGGCCCAAGCAAGGCAAAAAGACACCCAACTAACTAAATCATGTTGGAGTCTGATAGCATTCTTTTTGTGGCAACATCAGTTAAAAATATCCATCACTTTCACGTTTTGGTAAGCCAGGCAGAAAGAATCCCTGTTAAATGCAGGAAGGCCTTTTAAATCCTTAAGTTATTTAGGAAAGACGTGCATACTAGCTATGTCCTTATTAATATATTGGTACAAAGTCTGTATGGCAAACAAATTCTAATGTTAAGTAAAGAACTGATAAAAGGAAACGTTTAAACCAAGTGTGCATAAATAATAAAATGTAACAGGGTTCTGAAACAATCCACAACTCATCAGAAATACCCAGTTTTTCCATTAAAAGTAGTGCAGAAAAGAACTCGAATTTATGCGATCTAGTTATTAACTCACACATTTGATCTCAGTGCTGCTCCTTTGCAAGTTGTGGCAAGTTGGAAAGATGAACTAACACTCATCTGTTTTGGTTTTCCACGGAATAGGATTTGAGAACAGTTGGAAAATATTGTCAGTAAATTTTGTAATGTATTCAGTGTAAAGTAAGGCCAATGTACCCCGCTTTGTACAAAAGATGGGGAGAAGGAAATATATTCTCCTTGAATTAATTACCCCATCTCTATCACATCTTTCTACTTATATTACTCTCTGTGTTGAAATTCTACACAGTTCAATCAGCATTTTTGAGGTTGGATCTGTGCCACTGGAAAAACTCTAAAAACTAAAATGAGGGATTAATAAAAAATAATAAAATCAAACGATTTGCCAAATATTACATTAGAATAAAAGAGTTGTGTTGATACTATATGAATAAAAAAAACATGCTTTCATGTAGGGCACACTTAAGCAATTTCTTGACCATTTTTTGCCCTTTGATTTCCCTTTTAAAGTAAAAACATCAAAAGCAAAAGAGAGGAACTGATGAGCGCAAACATCCCACATAACGCCATGCTGTAGATTTGAGTTCTATTTGGTTAGCTGTATTAACAGATTTGTTGAAAATCCTTACTTCTGTCTGCGGACAGAGTATCAGTCATTTGTTGGAGCTTATTCAAGCCCATCCATTACCTCTTTTTCTTTTCAGTTTCTTTCAGAGACAAAAATTTGGAGTGCCACAAAGCCACAGTATCCTCTACTGCCTGGCAGCATCCTGGGCTCAGCGGTAGTGACTGTAGTGATTATGTGATTTACGCTTTATGGTGTATAATTACATCCAAATCAATTATTGGTAACAGACAGTTTTGCTTTACAATGTAGCTGCAAGCAGTCAGAGCTTCAGTGCTGAACACAAAACGACACCCCCGCTTCTCCAGCCTGTTCCTCTTTGTGTTGGTTCTACAAGGTGGGTTTTTTCCCCTAATATTCTTCTCATCATCCCTTCTTCATCTTTAATTTATTCCTCTTGCTGACCCGCAGTGTGGTGTTACTCTCAATAGAGGGCAGTGCTCTCTCTCTCTCCCCCCTCACCCCTTCATCCACCATGTGTTTGGGATGATGAATGTCTGCAGCGCACCAGCTGGAGAGGTCAGGCCGCTTCTCTGTGTCTCATTAGAAACATAACTGCACCGTGTGCCCTTTTCTCACTGCGATTACCATACAATTTAATACACTCATACACTCACTGGCAACTATCACTGCTCTTGCCCTGAATTGTGCATGCGGATAAGAGCAAGAGGTTGACACGGAGATAGAAACAAAAAAAACACAGAGCAGAAACAGGGTTAGAAGGGCTCAGATAAAAGCAAAATGTCTACAAGGATCACAAAACTGGCTCTGCCACTATAAAAGCGAGTAGTGACAATGCCCTGGTATCATAGTGGGTTTGTTGTGGCAAAATGAGGTAGAAAATCGCTCATGTCAATTTGAGAAGGCTTTTGAGGTAGCTCCATTTGTCAGTCCTATTGTTGGATGTAAAAGCACAAACAGAACAAGGTAAAGGAATCCACTTAGATGAAAAAAAAAGAAGCTCACACTTTCAATTCTGTAAGATACATTTCAAACACATCCTTGTAGCAACAAAAGGACTCTGTCAAAAAAAAAGTATAACTGGGAAAAAAAAAATGACAAGAATGAAATTCCTTTTGTTCGTAAATAGGAAAATAAAAGTGGAGCTAAGGAACACAAAAGCCCTGTTAACCATACAGTCATGTTTTCCTCTTTTCACTCTTAAAACCTCTGTGGATATCTGTCTTGGAAAAAAAAAGAAAATCAGTGAAAGAAAAGTCTGCTGTCTCTTCTGGAGACCTGAGGGGGTTCGTTTCATGCACAGCAGTGATTTGGTTAGCACTGACAACAATGATACATCAAAGACCTGAATCTGTTTCAACACCGCAAATTGACAGTGAGTCCAGCAATGGAAGGAGAGATTGTGTGTGTCTTTATGTATTAGATTGTTATGTAAAACACCTTCTTCCAGGTAAATGTGAATATATAATTTTTCTTTTACTCATATGTGAGCAAAAAGAAAGCAGGACTTTTGCAGCCGGTGTGGAGATATGCTCTGCTATGGCTGTGGCACTTTTTGTGTAGTCAGATTTCAATGATAGATTTCCTTTCAAACTTGGTTTTGTTTGTTTGATGTGCTGTAGATAGGCCGCTTGTTTTTGTGACCCAGCACACATGATTTCCTGTGTGTTTGTCTACTGGGTCATACTAACAAGAGAACGGGACATCTGCATGAAAATGCATTCCAAGATGGACATGATAGACCTTTTGGCAGCAGGAAAAAAATGACCAGATGGAGGTATTGTATGGAGAACAGTGGGTACAGTTGTCTTGGCCATAACTGAATCCTGACTTGTGAGACCAGCGTTAATTTAAAAATGTGATGATGGGTAGGATGAAAACCCCCCAGCTGTCCATCTATTCTTGCATGAATCTTGCTTGGATTTCTCTCTGTTAGTAGTCAGATTTTCAGTTATAAATTAAAAGTAAGGTCTAAATTCAGAGAAGGCACTTCAATCAACTCAGTCACTAGCTTTATTTCTTGAAAATACCTTCTGGAGATTTTTCGAAATGTCCTCTGCGCCTGTCATGAAGGCTTTGTGGTGTGGAAATGGAAAACTAAATGCTAGTTTCTCCTGGTTACTGGAGTGTGTTAGCTGGGTCACATGGACCTCACAGGCACAAGGTGGATAAAAGTCACAGCGACAAGGTTTTATTATTCAATATAAAGCAACATCAAATGAATAATTTGGCATTATGGTAACAATGTGTAACCAAACAAAATGTGACAGAGGCATATTTTATGAGGAGTCACGTACTGGAGATATTTCTTGGTAATGGCCAGTAGGGTGCCGTGGCTTCCTGTAATTTGCTGGTTGCCCGACTGTGACAAAGTCCAGGAAGTGGCAGCTGCAAGTGAGAAATAACGTGTATGTAACAAATATTTTTAATCTCTCTTTTCCGACACAGATTAGATAAATGAGCGTCAATAGGGAGCTAAACAAGAGCCACAAGGCTCATGTTTGCTCTTCAGATGGAGAGGGTATTAAGTGGAGCGCCAAACAATGCTGTATTATTCCATTAATGCAGTCCTTATCATGCTAAGAACTGTATCCCTCCCTGCTTTCTAAATGTCTTGGTGAACTGACATGAACGATTTACTTTTGCAGCTGTTTTAATTATTTGTAGTTCAATTACTCTCCAGCTGTGTGGCTGACTGTTCTCTGTGTCGGAGTCTAGATGTCTCTCAAACTGAAATACATTTTGATTCTAATTGGTTTGGAGACTTCAAGGGAAATCAGATAATAGCTCCAATGAATAAAAGCTGGTTTCAACAGGAGCTCCATCTGCTTCTTACTGTGACGCAGCTATAAAGGCCGTAGCATATTAATAGTAGAGACTACCTCTGACTCTACTAGTTCACCTGAAGCTAACCTAAATGTGTGTGTAATGAGGTCATTTAGCCTGATGTATTTGGGCGTCATTAGACTATTGGGATTAACTCAGGATCTGGTGGCGGAGATACCAGAAATTTTGTGTGCTGATGGCGTGTGTGCTTCCTAGGGGGGTTCAAGCTCCTCTCTAATGAGTTTCACTTCTAATATTTGCCTTTTCACTCTGATTATCTTATTGAAATGTTAACTTGCTAACAACATGCCTTCTGTAAAGACTGAAAGGCAACAGTAGGTCACTGTTTGGAGAACTGCTGAGTTATTTAGAAAGGACAGGGGAGTGTAAACCGGGTTTAAGTGTCAAAATATAGCTCAAATTTGGAAATGGCATTATTAATTGCCTTAAAAAGGGCCAGCTTTCTTAATAGATGACAGCTCACTGAGCCAGGTTACAGCCAGTAATAAATGTATGGAGCTCACAGAAAATCCACTCTAAAATCCCAAACTCATAGTGTCTGGGGAGCTAGTGGCTTCCCATACAGTGATGTCTGTTTCATCTGGTATCACTTAAACTCATCAAGTTTAAAGAGTGATAAAGACTGGCATATGACAGACAGATAATGAAAGAGATCATAAAATGAAACCATGTCAAGAGGCAGATGAAACGTAGAATAACCAATTTATGTATGTGGGAGATTTCCCTCAGGATCTATCAAACACTCCACGTCAGCCCTGTCCTTGTCAGTACAGATTAGTTTGCTCTCACAGTAGGACTGCAGACTGTGGATTGGGTGGGGACTAAAGGGAGGGGGGGGGGGGGGGGGGGGGGGGGTGAGAGAAGAAGAAAAACTGAAAGAGAAATATTGGAGTCCCTCTCCAAAATTGCCTTTTTGGTTCGTCTCATCTTCAATATTTTCTGAAATAACCCCCCTCTGTTTTGGTCTTTTGTTGCCTCGCATGCCTATTCCTTCACTGACCTCTGTTCTTCCTTTTCATCCTCTCTTTTTTTCCCCTCTCTAGCTCATCTTTGCTGTCTCAACTCTCTCCTTCTGCATTTCTTCATATATTTTTTTTCCCCAAATGTTGTGTGAAATGAAACAGATGTGGCTCCACGCATCAGCCAATCAAAAGGCACTGTTGCCACTCTACACCATATTGTAACAAAAGGCAATCAGACCCTAAAAACGCAGTCGGGGAAACAGAGACGTGTCTTGGAAAATTGAAAATATTAACGTAGTGTAAAAAACCAAAAAAAAAACCCTCAAGCTCATCTTCTAAGAATTTAATATGAACCCAATAACCAGAAAGCCTTATTAACGCTTTTAAACTTGTGTGTACCCACAGCCATGTCCTTCTCTACTATATAAATGTGATTTTAGTCTGTTAGGTGGTCACCAGGCAATGTGACTGCATGATAATAAATAATATATATCTTTATATTATAGTTTGTTGATATGAATTTAATGTCATTGGTGTGAAATGAATTGATACAATGCTCTTATAGGTTTTATAGGCACATACATGCTAAAAATGGGTAATTTGAGAATATTTGAAGAAGGCTGCTAGGCAACATGATGACAACCTAGGATCTGGCATAGATGAGAACCTTAAGGAGCCTAAGATGTACCTGTGTCAAATTTGGTTGCTCGACTCAGGATTATGTAGGAGGAATTTGAGGATAAGCAGACAGACAGAAAGTTGGTGCATTACAATAAGACACCAGTGATGGTATTCAGTGTTGTAGTGTTTAAAACTCCACTCATGTCAAATAAGTGGAATTTTTTCAAAAAAAAAAAATAAGAGAAAAGGTCCGCATTGACCTCCTGATTACACAGCAATGATGGTGCCTACATTTAAAGGGAAACATATTTTGAACCCTTTCATTAAAATCTAAACATCAAACAGAAAACGTAATGCTTCTTTATATTGATGCCTTTGCAAACTAATTGTAATATTAACCTCCTGAGACCTCCTCTTTGATATTTGGGCATATTGGGGCCCGATGAATGTAAAAACAAAGAATTACCAGATTTTTTTTTTTTACCTTATTTTTGTTTTTAAGAGAAATAAGAGCCACATCTGAGGATATTCGTTTACATTTTTGATAGAACAGTAGCAGTATAATGTCCTTGTAAGTGGATATCAGGCCCTTGCAGAGCAAAATTGAGTATTTTGGGCTAAATAACCCAAAATGTGATGCCGACATATGTGGACGCCAGGTCCTAGGAGGTTAACTAAATGTGGTTTTTTTTTTATTTTTTAGAACCATAGCCTTTATTGATTTTTTTCTGAAAAAACATTTCTAATTTGTTTTTCCTGCAGTACGTCCTTCTAATTACTTATAAAACAGTTTATTTCCCATTTTGTTTCACCAGTTGGAACTAAAGAAAAATGTCAACATCCACTGAATGGATGGCCATGAAAATTTGCACAAGCATTTGTGATTTGTGTAAAAGATCTTGAGCCACCTGACATTTCTGTATATTTTACTTCCTTTGAATTTTATAAAAATTATATGTTAATTCTTAAGAAGTTGGCAACATGCTGGTGCAGTGTGTCTTTAGCACACATGAGGAAACATGAGGAAGCTGGACAAGTTATAGACAAAACAAGATGAAAGGTGATGATGTTGATAATGTCAATCTACTGTTCACCCAAGCCTGATCAGAAATGATCTCAGTGGGAGGGGGAGGGTGGCGGGATAGAGGTACAACAGTGTCGTATGGAGGTTCTGCCGTGATTTGGGAATGCATCTCAGCCACTGGTGTTGGGAATCTTGTAGAAAGTGATGGAAGATTGTGATTCAATATCCAATACCATCTAGAAAGAATTTACAAAAGAATCTGTTGGCTACTGCTTTATTTTTAGCATGAAAATGCAGTAAAAGCATAGCTGGATAGAAAAACACAATAGAGCACTACCAGTCATGGATTGGCCACCCCAGAGTCCGGACCTCAAAAATATTGAAGCAGTGAGGGATCATCTTAAAATGGAACAAAAGACATTCATCATCCAAAGAAGAGCTTTGAATGTTCTTCAATAAGCCTGGACAATTATTCTCGAGGACTACTTAAATAAATAATAAGAAAGCTTTCTTAAGGTTCTACTGAGAAATATTTTCTAGCAAATTATAAAGGAATGAGAGGTGACTCAAACCAAAAGCAGGTTCTGCTTTTTTTTTTTTTTTTAAATTTACTTGGCAAACTAATGACACACCCATTGCCCTGTACCTTGTGTTTAGAGCCAATTAGCAAATACAAGTTAATCCATTAAACTGTCCTGATCGACCCTGTCTCAACTGAATGTTAGATGCGCCATTGTCAGCACACAGCCTGTTGATGTTAACATTTGTCTTTCAAAAGCAACACTATTTCTAGGTACAGTTTTTCAGATCAGAAGCAAAAGATGAAACATATTGATTTTTAAGTATTTATCCAAAACAATATTCCTATCTTAATCATAACTAACTGGTTTAGTAGAATACACATGAGGTATAGATGAAAGATTTGTACACCTAACCATCCAGCAAATCCCATTTACATATTTTAGCAAACTCTTTTCAACTTAAATTGTTTTTCTACAAATAAATGCAGTTTCTGTAAAGCTTTTAACATTGTCCTTTGAGACACCTACAAGTGTAGCATACAAGATTAAAGAAATTTGTGAAAGCTGGGGAAGTAGCATATTGAAGTACAGCAGTTTTTTTTTTTTTAATCAAATTCATTTTTATTCAGTTTATCAGATTATCAAAGGCCACACAGTGCCAGACTGGAAGATACCAGCTTTCATCGTCTTGTAACTATTGGCCACTAAACCGCTCCCAAGGACCAGCTGGTGGTTGTAAGCCATGCTGAACACAGTGAAAATGATACAACGCAATCAATCAGTGTATAAACACCATCTTCGCTCCCTTTATTGATTTCAGAAAGCTGTAGCAGTGTTGGTAAAAATCTCCAGAGGGCCATGGTGCTCATCCTCTTATCCTGGACAATGAGATCAACTCAGCGTGACTGCCTAATCTCCCCCTTGGAGCTTAAACTCTCCACCAGAAATGGCACTTCCCCTTTTCCTTGTTACTCACACATATACACACACAGATGACAAGAATTAGATTAACTTGTCCTTTTCATTATTTGCCCCTGAGTTGGTCCTTCATACTTTTAAGGCTTGTGAGAAGCATGATTTGAGGCTTTGTGCACTGTGGCCTGAAAGGCATCATTAAACAGTGTTCTTGTGTACTTTTGTCTTTTCATCTTGCTTTTCTGATTTTGGCTTACCGCTCCAGCCACTTCGTACATTGCCTCTCTTCTTTTTTCCCCTGTTTTGAGTCACTTTATCTCTCAGTGGGCTATAACGATGTGAGAACAGAGGGAATCTAGCATGTAATCACAAGCTTCCTCCCATTTCACTTCTCTTTCCTCTTCTGATCTTAGAACTTCAGTAGTTATATTTGGCTGTAATGTTTATATACAATCAAATGGAGCATCTAATGCTGAAAAACCTCCTCTAACTTTAGAGTTTACTACAGTGCAAAAATGGTTCGCCAAAGTTTGCGGCAGGCAATTTACTGCATCACATAACGCTGAAAGTAAGTATAACTGTAATACTGCAGGTGTCTATGAGTGGTCATTAATGTGAGTAATGAGTGTGTAATTTGCACAGATGTGTTTTCCAAAGTTGTGATCACGATGCCAAAAATGTGACAGTTCATGTTTAAACTTAGATTAGTTCTGTTAAATAATATTTTTTAGTTTTTATGTTCAGAAATCAGCAATAACTGCAGGCTGTATGCATCACTTTCTGCCTTATGACTCAACTTGAACAATCTCCAGTTCGTGTCATTGCCCTGTATGTTTACTGGTTTGTGTATATGAGCAGAATTGGTGTTTTCAAAAGGTGAAAAGCTTCAGAAATGACGTTGTGACTTTTGACTTTCTATTAACAAATGGAAATGTGTTACAAAGATGCTAAAGTATAGACTTTTGCTAACATGTTTCTGTCAGAGTCCTGCACCTTCCTTTATATTTTCTGTAGTTTAGAAAGTCAATACACCTTCTGACTTTGGAAAGTTTTAAATTGAAAATGACAATGGTTACTTTTGTGGAGGGTTTTACCTCTCTGTATTTGCTTTGCATGTGTAATACAGGGTTTTTAAACAAAGGTCGGGTGGCTAAAAAAAGACAACCAAGTTTGAACTCAATATGGCAAATACAGGCCAACAAACACTGCTCAATGTTAGAGCTGTTTGGATCACAGAAAGAAAATAGTCTAAACAGATAAAGAACATGCCATGTTTTGTTCTTCTCCTTGATATCATTCAATCAGTGGTCTAACAGGCTAATTAGTGAGCTGCAAAAGGAACCCCAATTCCCATGTAGCTGTAGAAAAGTTACAGTGGGTGGCTGGTTTGATTTTAAATGACAACGTGAACTCAATATACAGAGGATGCAAGTTTCTTTCATTTGGACTAAGGCATTTTTTTTCTCAGACTGTGCATTTCATGATAAATGACCCAACTGCTGCAGACCAAATCTTTCTACAAATAAACCAATCTGAACCTGGAGATAAATAAAGGTCAGAGCCCTGGCCAAAAACACAAAAAGGTGGCAGCCGGTTTGGACAGCCTCACAATAGGTTATAGTGGCTTATCACCCTAAGTTAATTAAATAGTGAATGCACAAGAAAGAAAGAAGAAGAAAAAGCACTGCCAAGGCTTCCATCGAGAAATAAAAAATCAAAAATCCACAAAGCGACAGAGAACTGATGGTGCTGCAGAGGAGCTTGGTCTGTGGGACCAAGAGATGCTTTTGGTAATGCTGGCTTCTTTTAAACAGGGGCAAACAATCAATTGGTCCCTCCTGACAAAAGTGAGAATGAGAAAAGCTAAAACAGATAAAAACAAACAAACAAGAAGACACCAAAAATGGATTGAAGAAGGAGTGAATACAATGGGGATGCATAACGGAGCCAATAAAATGTATGTCCTCATAGCTTGCAAGTATTATACTTTTACCATGAATACACTGAGGGTGTAGTAAAATCTGTAAAAGAAATACTGCTTAAAATTATGAATATTTATGATACTTGTCTCAGCTCTTGTAGGTTTCCAGTGCAAACTGTTTTTTTTGTTAGCCTAATGTATATTTTGTGGTACTTGAACTTACAACCACAATTGCTAAAAAGTTGGGATGTTGTATAAAACAGAAAAAATAGAATGCAATGATCTGCAAATTTCATAAACTCATATTTTATTCTCAATAGAACATAGAAATCAAATATTTAAACTCATTAATTTTCCAGATTTTTTATGAAAAATATCAGGTTTGTTCAAATTTGTTGGCAACAACACATCACAAAAACGTTGGCATGAGAATAACAAAAAGCTGGGCTGATCTAGCTGGGGGAATCGCTTTGCAACCAATTAGATCGATTGGCAACAGGTGATATAACAAGAGCATCTTCACTTGCTCTGAAGTAAAGATGGGCAGAAGTTTACCAATCAGCAGAAAACTGCAGCTACAAATTGTGGAATAATTTCAGAATAGTGTTTCACAATTGTGAAGACTTTGAACATAGTATCATCTGCGGCACAGATAATGTCATCAAAAGATTCTGAGCATCTGGAGAAATCTCTGTGCGCCAAGGGACAAGGCTGAAAATCAATATTGGATGTCTGTGATCTTCGGGCCCTCGGGCGGGGCCACATTAAACACAGGCATGATTCTGTCATGGAAATCACTGCATGGGCTCAGGAACAGTTAAAAAAAAAAATCACTCTCATGCCACCCACAAATCCAGGTTAAAGCTCTACCATGCAAAGACGAACCCATATATGAAGAAGCTCTGGAAATACTGCCATCATCTCTGGGCCAAAGGTCATTTAACATTGTTCTCCTCTCTTGTCTAAAGAAGAGGGGATGCTACACAGTGGAACTACAAACATGGCTCTGTCCCAACTATCTTGAGAGATGCTGCTTCCATCAAATCCATCAAAATGATTCTGATGATTTCTTGCTTCCTTAAAGTGGTGCATAAATGCATTTAAACATTTGATGTGAATAGAATTAGATTAGAATAAAGGCTTGTGAGATTTGCAAATCACATTTGCAAGTTGACATTCTGTGAACAATGCTACATGCATTGTTCACAGAATGTCAACTTTGAGGAATTCAGGCTGTACGCTAACTAAACACACACACATGACAAAGTAGTGAATAAAAGGCCATGCAACCCTCACTTTTTCTCTTTCCTTAATTTTGCTCAGCACATCTACACCTTATAAATACTCCCCCCCACCACCGCATTTAGTTACATTGATTCAGTTTTACTGATTAACTGGCCTATAATAGATATCTACACTTTCTCTTAAATTTCATTGCCTTTTAATCAGATAGGGTCCCATACATTGTAAAGAAGGTGATCTGCAAAAGTCGTTTTTAAAAAAAAGAAGAAAAAAAAATTGGGAATTCAGTCATTTGTGTTTAAATGTATAGCCTGTGGTGGTAGCACTGTGCCCCTGGTGTAGTGCTGTAGACTTTTTTGGGAGCCCTTTGTCCGAGCCTTGTTTACTTGTAAATTCTAATGAAGTCCATGTTTCATTCAAAGTAGTATTAGTGCCATTGTGGGTTATTTTATTATACTCATGGGTCATCATTAGACTGTTTTTTGTTGTACTTGTTTGGCTGCATCTGACACAGGAAATCAATATGAACACAGCATTAATTGCTCTTGACGGAAATTGTGCATTTTTGTTCTGTTTTCTTCATTTTTTGCCTCGGTACATGCCAGAGAAATGGTTGAACAAACTGTCAGTGGCACTAAGCCACGTATCAGACATCTTGGTTTGTATTGCTCTCTCATTAAAATATACCAAAGTGGAAATCTTGTTTATATCTTGAGGGTTTTACATGCATCATCGACTTGTATGCAGTGCATGCTTTCAAAGGCAGCCTTTAATATTTTATGCTACCTTGAACCACTCTAGACACCTGCGTGATTTCTGGCCACAAATCTCATACTCTGTCTCTCTTTCACACACACTCTCTGAAGTACAAACAAATGTAAACACTGGCAACAGACGCACATGAATGTTCAGGTCTGACACAAACATAAACAAACAGGCAGACGCCTCCCTGGATGAGTTCAACTGAATCGGTGTATCTGGCAGGGTTAATAAGAATGCTGACCCCCACAGTGACCCTTTTCTGATCTGGGCCCTTACTTCTTCTCCCCTGCCTCATTAATCTGTCAAGTAAACAGAATCCTTGCCTCTGGATAAGAGAAGCATTTGATGGGAGAACGAGATATAAAGGCTTTTTTTCCTCCCCCCATCCTGTACATTCTGCTTTTTTAAAGGTCGCAGTTCACTGGAAACTACTTTTCAAGCTTGTCTAAATTTTTCTCACTCTTTCATCACATCCCACTGAATTTTAAATGACATTCTGGGAATTCTGGTGATACATGACAATGTGAGTACTGTTATGATAAGTGGAAAAGGATGAGGTCTGCTAACTTCACTCCATACGCTATGTTTAAGTTGGAGTAGGGCTGTGTGCTGGAAATCCCTTGACATCTTCCTGCACCACCTCAAAGAGAACTCTAAAGCATTAACAGGGGCCAAGGTTTCAGAGGATGATTTATTAGAAGATGAAGTGGATCAGAGGGTCTAAGCCTAGGGTCCCAATGCCAATAGGCCTGCCTTATCAAACACCACCAGGTTCCATTGCCAATCTCCAGCTTGTCTGTGGGCAACACCCCACCAGCCCTGGCTTTGGTTGCTGATAAGTCAGATTGAGGAACTACAAAGCTTTGTTAGGAGGAGAGAAGAGGAGACCTCAGAATGAGGTGTATTCTTCATTCCTAAATAAATATGCTCTTAAACTATCAGGAAGAGGTTATGTTATGAAGATCTTTACACAAACTTTCTATTAACTTGAATTTTAACACTCCAGAAAGAGTTTAAGGAGCATGCCTGATCTGATTTGGGGTTTTTGATAAAACCTGCAGTGTAGGGCTCATGATTGGTAGTGAAAGCAATAACGTTAACATGTGGGCTTATGAGATATACAATATACAGTGAAATTTTCCACAGTTGTTTGGACAATAATCATTTATTTAGGCAGATCCCGCTCCAAATATTTTACAAACACCAACCTGTTAAAGAGCCTTAAGGTGATATCTGTGTTGCTCATAGTCACTTCTCTTCTCACAGGGCTCTCCAATGACGAAAAGCTCTACTGAGAGTAATCCGTGTCCTTGCCAACAACAGTTTTCTTTCTGAGACTATAATCCTTCTTCTGAAAACTGAGTTTATCTGGAGCCTTAGAAACTTTGCTTGAATGCATCCAGGTTTTTCTATAGGCGTTGCTTTATCCTGCTCTGTCTCTATTATTGCTTCCACTTTCAGCACACGCAAACCACAGCTTGCTGAAACCACTGCTGATTTTGGGGCAGAAGTCTGAAGTTTCAGTCTTATCCGGGACCAAACTTTCACTTGTTTAATTTTTACTTGCTGTTTGGTTACGTTTTGGCACAAAAATGAGAAAAACAGCACTGCTTCGGTGGACAACTTGATGAAAGCTGACGAAACTATGGGTGTGCAGGTAAGGTGTGGTAGGGCAATATGGCCAAAAATATTTATCATGATATATATTTGAAAATTTGCAATAGAGATATAACTGACTATATAATAGATGCGAGACAAAAAACTCCACAACTTCATTAGTGCAAAAAAAACCCCATCAATTTATTTTCACTTAAACAAGCAGCTGTTTTTATGTGCATTAACACTATATAAAAATGTATCAGTGCAAATGCAAATTCCTTGCAGAGAATTTAACCAAAAGGCATTTTCAGTGGAAATGGGGTGACATAACCTGAGCATAACCAGGTATAATATCCACTGAAGTTAAAAAGAGGTGCTTTGCAAGATGAAACTGCAGTGTGCCAAAGAAATAAATCAAATACGTATTTTTCTAACAGAACTATAAGGCGCAATAAGGTCAGATAAGTCTAACTTTTTGGCAGCACGGTGGCACGGTGGTTAGCACTGTTGCCGCACAGCAAGAAGGTCCTGAGTTCAATTCCAACACCAGGCCGGGGTCTTTCTGTGTGGAGTTTGCATGTTCTCCCCGTGTTTGCGTGGGTTCCCTCCGGGTACTCCGGCTTCCTCCCACCGTCCAAAGACATGCAGCTTGTGGGGATAGGTTAATTGGATAATCCAAATTGTCACTAGGTATGAATGTGAGTGCAAATGGTTGTTTGTCCCTGTGTGTTGGCCCTGCGACAGACTGGCGACCTGTCCAGGGTGTACCCTGCCTCTCGCCCTATGACAGCTGGGATAGGCTCCAGCACCCCCCGTGACCCTGAAAAGGATAAGCGGAAGCGAATGGATGGATGGAAGTCTAACTTTACTCAATTCAATTCATTCTTCTTGCTTCCTCCACTTCTGTGCCATTGATTCAATAATGACGGTATAATATGGCTCAATCCTAGCTATGGGTTTCTTAACTTCAGAAACACAAGTACAGTTCATGGGAACAGTTTGCAGAAATAAGCTATGGAGTCATTTTCTGTCGGAGAAAAAGGCTTGATTAATTTGCACTGTGCGCAACTTGTTTAGCAAGGGCTTGAATGTAGCAGACATAAAAGTAAAAGTCACGCACTCCAGTGTTAACTTGACAAGACTGAAATTGATGCAAGCGCCAAACAAGTGATAAAGGAGCACAGTAGAGACAGATAACAGAAGAAGTTATCCTCCTTCCTCTTCTCCTGCAGATTCTCTCCATCTGTGTTTTTTGGTGCATAGTCAAGGCCACATTCAAAGCCTCTGAAGGCTCAATCACAGATGATTTACTTCACACAGGCAGATACAGTAGTTCACTGATGTTGTGTAGTTCAAGGGTACGAGAAAATCCACAGCAAACATCTAAATTCATGTCTTAAGTGGTTAATGGAGAAGGTTAGATGGAGGAGAAGGCAGAGTGCTTCTACGAGGATGGGGCATAAATCATTCCCCTGAGATTTAATTAATTATATTTCATTAGTGGCATTTGTCATGTTGATTTCCATTAATGATGGCAGATTGGAGAGAATAAATAGGACTTGTGTTTTTATTTTTATCCCATTAGATTCAGGAGGGAGTCTTAATGATTAAAGTATGAGAAAGCCCAGCAACACATAGGACTCATCTGCCACTCATGTAAATTAAATTCTAAGCAGTCAATATTACAGATACAGCTAACAATCTCACAGACAGTCTGGCTTGGGCCACTGCAGGGATCTTCTTAATGTAAGAGAGGTAGTGTTTTTATCAATGCATTAGTGACCCTATGGGCAAATGCAGGTACAAAACGATATCCGAATGATTGCTTAAAAGGATCGTGGCACGTATTCATATATTTTTCACACTAAATTGTAAGCTACCTGTACCTGCGATAAGCCCGCTAAAGAAAACAGCAGTTCACAAACATACAAATTAGACCACCTGGGAGGGTAATTGCTTCGTCTCCCCTATCCATCAACTATAACATTGCACTTTGAAGACCCTTCGCATATCCAAGGACATGGAAGAAAACACATGCACAAACACACACCTACACACACAAATGCATCTTATCTCCTCCTTACACTGGATTTTTCATCTGTCTCGCACTACACAAGCTCCTTAAATCTTTCCGCTGGGCCTTTTACAGTAGAGGATACCGTTTTAACCACTGTTAACTGGGCACATTACAAAAATAGGGAAAACTGCTACACTCCTCCAAGGCTCTTTGTAATGGTATCCAATCCTTAAATTTCCCACCTAATCAAAAACACACAAATAAGTGTCTACGTGGCTTACGATAGACCCTTTGCAGGAAGGTCATTAAGATCCACGCGACTTGCTGATGTATTGAGAGTTCCTTCATTGTAATCAGATTGCACTGAATGGACCTTTGATTTAACTCCAGTTGTAAATGCAGTCCCACCGCTCCCGCTTGGTCTGGCCATTGATTGTATTTGTTCATTCGCCATGTGAGCTAAGCTCAGTGCAATCAGAAAGAACAGCTCGAGGCCCTCTGACCTCTTCTCGTGAAAGCAGGAGAACTGAATATTGAACTCCTTTCTCGCTCAATCTTCACTCATCATTGTTCTGTCAATTACACCAGCTACTAACAACTCTCTGGCATGGAGTGGAGCTGGCTTACAGACACACACACTCTCTTACCCAAACAATGCAAATGTACATAGGCAGAGGTCCAGTCAAATGTCACTGGTGAATAAACACACTGTTCTTTATGCAAGCTCTTGCTCTTGTATATGTATATATTCCCAAACTGAAACTCTGCAGCCTAATTTTGCATACACAAATTCTAAAATGGCACATAAGGAATATTATCATTATATCCATTGTGGGATGACAATATTGCTCAAAATAAAAAATGGCATCATATGCCAATGACAAATGTCTACTATTTTCTAATGACAGGATTTACATAAGAGAAGTCACACAATAAGTGGCTCGCATTTCATATCAGGCGCAGAGAAAGTGAGCGAATCTGTCATCGGGGTGGAGAGAAGAAGTGATGAGCAGGGGAAGGCGCAATCATCTCCTTCCTGACAAGGCTTTAGGCTATTATTACCGTATCATGAGAACAATCATTCAAATTGTGTTAAAATGTACATGTGGTTTCAGGGTCACTTAGGCTTGCGTAACAATATTATATATACAGCACAGATTTCATATAAGGGGAACAGAGTGGGCTGCTCAAAACCCTGGCCCCAAGTAACCTACGTGTGATTGAAGACTTCATGCAATACAAGGATCATTTAACCTTCCGTGTATTTTTTCGATCCTTGTCGTCTATGATTATCTTCTTATCTATTTAAATTAGATTGATAGATGAGAGGCCTTTATTGAGATTTTATAGCATAGTTTCCTCTCCATTGAGATAGATGTCTGTCTATTGAGATAGGATAGATAAACTATTATCTATCTTAGGCATTAGAGTCATCTTAGACAGATGGATGTCTAAATATTTATCTGTTCATATTTCTTTCAACATGGTTTTGCTGCTGGGAGTGTCCTTTATAGAATATGATATGTTTGAATCATATGTTAGAATGTGATTGTTTTTATATAAGAGAAAATAGCCATCAGGGGATTTCATCCAATAATTTTTCAAATATTACAATCCATAAGCAAACGCTACCATCAAAGGAGCCATAACACTGCTGAGGCACAAAGAACATTTACACAGTCAAATTCATCATTACCACATCAACAACATAACATGATGAGATCCTGTCATTATATGTTTCAGTGGAAAGTCGATATACAATTACTGTCCCTAAGGTCCACAACTATCCATAGATCTCAGCGTAATAATACACCATATGTGATTCACAGGACTCAAGTGATGTCTTGAAGAGCGATAAAGGAATGCCTAGCAGAGGCAATCTCAAACCTTTATGGACTTTTTAATACGGGAATTGTGATTTTCTCCTTCCTGGGAACCGAGTATGCTAATCATTTCAGTCTAAAACAAGTCTGCCATTCGCCTCAATGATGCTTGCTTCCTCTGTTTCACATAAAGACCCTTAGAGGCGCATGTCACATTCCCCAGCAGATGGCTGGGGCAAACATAGAATGACAAGCCTTGATTTCAGCAATGCTTAAAACATGATTTCATCAACTGTCGGAAAACAATTTGAATCTTTAACCTATTTTCACACCGGAGTTTGCACACTGAGCGGAGTCATCAAAGGCTCAGTAGTACACTGAGACTCTTTGTGCAACTTCCCTGTAATCCTACCCCTAAAATAAGTTCCATTAAATGGCTGAAACAAGTGCAAACATGATGAAACGCACGCACACACTGTAAAGCACACATTGTTGGCTCGAATTTAATTCCATTTATCCCGGTGTCTCGTTGCATTCTCACTCGAGACGTGTTGTTTGTAGATAGCGGCCCTACGAACTTTGGTTTGCAGGCTTGCATCATTGTGTAGGTGTTGTAAGGCTGTCTTGTCAATCTTTTAGGTTAAACCTTACTCCTCCACACTTACAGCAGGGGTTCTCTCTAGCAACAATAGACAAATTGAATGTAGTGACATGTGTCATGATCCCATAGACTTTGAAGGTGAAAAATGCTGGAGAGTTCTGTTTCTTCTGTGATGTTTGTTTGGGTAAATGTTTCAGATAGTGCCCATGCTGAGTTGTACACATACAGTACAAGCGGGACTCTGTAAATATTTACATTAAGACAGCACCATGTAGTTTTGCATATATCAAAGCACATAACCTCATTTAGAGATGTACTGGTTTACATAAAGAGAGCTTCTACTTTTACATCTGTCAAGCCTGAATAAACACCTGAGCCCCTTTTTATGCAAAGGTCACATCATATGTTATACCTGGAGATTATTTATATTACAACACATAGGTTACAAATCTGAATTTAAGCATGATAATTTAAAGCAGTACATGAGGAGATAAAAGGGGAAGGATCCAAAACAAACTGGTCTGCCAGTATTAAAAGACTGCATCTTAACTGTTACTAAACCATGAACAATGAACAAATGTCACGCATGAGGAGATGTTCAGTTTAAATAGATTACACTGGTTTTGCAGTGTAGGTGCAGTAATCACATAACTACCAATGAACAAGGCCATTGTAAATTACTTTTAATGTAACTCTTTATCAATTAATTTACTTTCCTAGGAATGCATAGCATGTGGCTTGTGTGCGCTTTACTGGTCAATAAACAAAAAAGCAGCGTCAGTTTTTTTCATTCAAAATGTTTTTGTGAGAACATATTGATCTGCACAACAAACAGGTTATTTGCTCTGTGTGTGTATTGTTTGTTGAGTTTATGACTTGCTAACAGGTGTTGGTGAAAACCCAGTGCTGTTGGTATTTACAGAGAAAGTGCAGTGACAAGATTGCATGTAAAAGGTGGGACTGATTCTGTTGCATAAAAAGAGACATTTTGCGCCATGCAAAATATACAGAATATTTTAAAAACGCACGTAAAATGATTTATTATCATTTGCAACTCGCAATTTATTGCTAAGTGCACCAATATTTAATGCGCCAAAAAAGCATGTCTTAGTTCATTTCGATATTTTCGACTTAGACTTAGATCCTCCCATGACTTATGTGGCATATCGGGCTCGATCTTGTGCCCGGGCTTCAGCTTCTTCCAATGATATATTCGATGTCTAGGTCTTGATGGAATGACCTCCGCCAGGTGTTGCGGGGACGTCCTCGTGGTCTTTTAACACCCAGGGGTTGCCAGCGCATCGCTGTTTTTGGAATCTGTGCGTCATCCATGCTGAAGATATGGCCGGCCAGTGGGAGTCTTCGGCATGCGACGACTTTGTGAAGTTTGACCGTGCCACTCCTTTGCAGGACCTCCTCGTTGGTGATGTGGTCGGTGTAGCGAATCTTCAGAATCTGGCGAAGACATCGCTGCTGAAAGACGTCGAGCTTGGTGTTGATGCAGGTCGACACCTTTCAAGTCTCGCTGGTATAAATGGCGGTTGGGATCATGAATGAATTAAGCAAGCGGAGTTTGATCATTTCAATATCTACCACTAAAAATGTCTGGAGAGGGACCCTGGACATTTAAGCCCAGGACCTTCTTGCTAACCTCCTCCACCACATATCTGAGAGTGGAAATAATGCCTTGAAATACATGTATAGCCACAGGGTTAGATTTAAATTTGTCTCTGATTGTGCTGCAGTGTTCAGCTATGAGAGATTTTCAAGATCTCCTTGTCTAACCAGTCTACATGGACATTTAAGCACGCCTATGACACTGACAGTAGAACATGAAATTACCCTTTTAATGTTGTATTTTTCCCATAAGAGGGTGGGTGAATTGACACGCGAGACCACAAGGGTAATTTTCAGAGGGAACAGAGCTGAACATAATGAAGGAAATGTGAGGGCGATAGAGAGGGAAGACAGCATCTTAAGTAGGTTAGAAGGCCTTTTAGAAAAGCAGAAGAAGGCTGAGAAAAACACTTCTTATTTGCTAGATACATATCAGGAATGTGAGATTATTTTGAGTGGGTTTTAGCAAGGCAACTAGATTGATATTGAATTATACAGGTCTTAAAAATTATTTCTCTCTCTCTCTCTCCCTCTCCCTCTCTCTCTCTGGATACAAGAGTAATCACTGGAACTGCGTAACTACTTAATTCTATTAAAATAGGACACACAATATTTCTTAAGCGAAGTGGGATGATAAAATTCACTGTGAATAATAAAGTTTCTGTGAGCTCACACTATAAAGAATAGCCTTAGTTTTTTCTTTAATTAGCTGTAAATCTATGAAATTAATGTTGAAACAGTGAACCGAACATGTTTTCCTAGTTCATAAGATTATGGAATTCCTGTAACGAAGCATCTGATCCTGTATAAAATAAGTAAAATGCCTTCAGCAATTTAACACGTACTGGGTAAAAAATGAATTCCCATCAATAATAACAGAAAATAGAAGTAATTACACAAAACTGTGTACTGTAGCATTGGAGTCCAATTTAAAAAGAATATGGCAGCTAGCAGGCACCGTTCAAAGGGGTGCCTGCCTGAATATATAGGGATTCAACATCCATTGAAAAGTGCTGTGTGGTTTCAACTTCCTGTGCTAACTTCATGACTCTGATGAAGTGTTCAATAGTACAGTTTTTACCTGTGGTTATAGAAATTAATACAACAAAAAACTGAAACTAGTCAGGAACTCCATTTGTGTGCATGTTCAGATTAATAACCTCATTCAAATAAGGTTTTAACCCTGCTGTGAAAGCACTGACTTGTGAAGTTGGTCTGTAGTCCAACTTTCTGTAGAAGTCAGCATTAGTGAGATGTTTTCATCTCCCAATCATATGACATCCTATCTAATATGACCTTCATTTATCAGCACTCTGAATAACCTGTGTCATCTTTTTTCCTTTGAAGGAAGATAAAATTTGAGATTTTTCTTTTAATAAGAACCAATTTTCAGTCACCAGACCAGTGAGTTTGTCTGCTACACCTCAAATGACAGCTATCAAAATAATGTGTACTTTATTTGGAAAGGATCATAGGCTATGTTGCAGGTATTCCATAGTACTAGAACCACCAAGGGGGTCATTTTGACCCCTTTTCATTTTAGAATTGAGTAACTCTTACAATAACATCCAATAATCTCATGTTTCATGACTTTTCCTGAAATGAGTTTATCACGCAGTGAATTTGGGGGTGTGTGGGATAAAGAGAGAAAAAAAAAAGAAAGCTGAGCACCATCAAGGATGTCAGTTTGACTTCCATAGAAATCAATGTAAAATGCCGCAGTCAACATTCTTATTGTTGACATGCTTTTTCATATGAAGGCTGATATGACAGGAGCCAGAGGTAGCTAGATACGATTGATAGAGAAATAGGCAGTAGACTAAAACATGAATAATTAAAAGGTAGGACTGAACGGGTCATAAGTCAGAGCAGAGCAGAGAGCCTGGCAGGTTGCTGGCTGTGCAGAACAGTGTGAAAAGTTCTAATCTGAGGAAATAAAAACTAAAATCCCAACTAGAGCAACCGAATCGGACAGATTTCAGGCCTGAGGAGCAGAGCTGAGGAGCTGAAGGGCTGCAGACTGAGGCGGAGCAGTGTGGACGGTGGATAAGAGAGGATGACTTGGCTGCAGGCCTAGTGAAGAGGAGGCAGAGGTGGACAAGTTGATAAAACGTCACTGTTTTAATTTTATAATCATAGTTTTTGATATGTTATGTATATTGTTCTGTGGCACTGTTTGTCCGTTAGTGAATTCTAAAACATATTTTGTCTTTATGATCTGAAATGAAATAATCTCAAATATTTGTAAAACTAACGAAACCTCCATAATCTTAAATACTTATTTTCCCTGAAAAAATCCTTTTGCATTCAATTAGATAAATCTGAGGTTTGAATGAGGACTTCTTCACCCAAACCAAGCATCTGGAAAATCACGTCAGACAAAAAGAACATACACAGGCTTGAATAAAAACGTGCATCATTACTTTTTTCCCTACCTGTCACAAACTGAATGCCTTGCTGCTACCCACTGAAAAGGAACTGAACTTAGAATTATTTGTTTGTCATTTCAATATTCAGCGGTTTCAAAAGCTTCAGAAAATGTAATAAAATAAAAAAAAAAAAGCTGGCACATTCTTGATACAGATCCATCACTTTTCTGCACCCTTTTTCTGCACCCTCATGCGGTGCACAAAAGACCTCCTGACCTATGTAACATGTTGGCTGGCGCATCTTCCCACTCCATCGCACTCACATTCACTCATTCTGTTGTGGTCATTGCCAATGATGCCATTTCACATATAAAACTAATTCATCCACCCCCTAAATGGGAAAGAAATACAGCATAAAAAAGGTCATTTTGTGTTCTACTGTGAAAACCTTGTAGAATACTTAAATCTCCATGTGGATTGGATCACCATCTTTACAAACCTGCATAGCTGAACACTTCAGCGCTACTGAAAACACAACATAGTAGGGAAAAACAATATTTCACCTCAGATAGAGTTAATCAAAAATCCATTAAGAGGGGAATAGTCTTACTTAGGTTGATTCACTTTCTGCATTTAATTTTTGCCTGACACTAGAAAAACAGACAAAACAGACCAATAAGAGCAGGTATCATACTCAGTCTTTATTATTCTGAAATTGTTCTGCAATGTAAAATTATGATGACTTTAAATATCATCTATAGCACATAATGAAATGCACTATTAATATCATCATAAGATTCCAAAGAGAATCAAGAAAAATCTTTGTGCGCAACAAACAAAGCTGAAAATTAATACCAGATGTCCGTGATCGTTGGGCCCCCAGGAGGCACTGCGTTAAAAACAGCTATGATTCTGTCATGGAAATCACTGATGAAGAAATGCCCCCATTTTCTTTATACAATACAAAAACCGTGTGTGTGTGTGTGTGTACTGTATATATACTTCACCAACACAATTGATTTGATAAAAGTCTGTGCAATGCATTCATTTGAAGCTGTTTTTCTTTGCCGTACCAAGTAGTGGTTACATGCTGCTGCTCTTGACTCACTCTGTGAAATAAATTGACGTTCATTTATGCTCTCAGACAAAAACAAAACTAAGAAACAGATGATGAGAGTACATTTCTGTTGATATAAATGGGTGGGGATGTCACCCGTACAAGCTTAAAAATAAAACAGTAAGCAAGAAATAGAGATTTGAACTTAGAGACATCTAAGTAAGACCAATTCATCTGTCCAGATAATCTGATTCAGTTGTTTTGTTTATACCCCCTAAACCACACAGTACAACATTCCTCTGCTTTAATAGCAGAATGTGTCAACAATCTAAAACAGAATTGCCCTAATGCCTGTACCATTCTTCTGAGAAACGTGAATAAATGCAACTTTAAGAATTGTTTAAGGAGACATTCAAGGCTGGTAACCTCCAGAAATCTGAAGACCATGAAAACAGGTAAGTCAAGTATGAGGCACAAGTCATTCACAACTAAATACACTTTTTTTTAATCTCCAGGTTTGAAACCATAGAAAACCCAGAAAGATGCTGAGGTGCTGGAGTCTAAAAACAGTGGGCTTAAGATAGAGTGGAAGTCTCAGAGGGTCAGACTGCCAATGTCTTTCAACACTTCGATGAATGTAATCCCGTTTGCTCCAACAACATCAGTGCCTCTATTCTAAAGACAAACAGTTTTGGATTTACCCTGCTGTGCCAGCCCATTTTCCCTAATTTTCTCTCTCCACAAACACACACATCCATCCACACAGCCTGGGAAACGTCAAGCAGCCTAGTTCTACACCCCAAGGAGTGCAATGAGGTTTAACCCGTGGCCCTAAACTAAAGACTTAATAAGTAACTAATTAGAGAAACAGCTCTCATATGCTCTCTGATGCCACACAGGATAAACCAAAGATGTGAGAGCCGAACACTGAAGATGTCATTTCCACCCTTGTGCACCTTGTGTCAATATATCCACTATTACTTAAACAGCGTATAGTTGTGTATCCCTCAAACAGGGATCAGTCTTTTTTGTGTGTGTCATGGCCTATTGCCATTTACAATCAGTGCCTGATGTATAGCAGTTAAGTCCAATTAATTCTTTGGTTCTTATATTTGGAAAGCAACTTCAAGTTTTCTGGAAAGCAGAAAAATTGACCTCTGATCTTGACCTTGAGTTGAAGGTCACAGAGATTTGAACTCGTCTGAGATTTTTAGTAGATGTACCTGTGGTATCAATTTCCTACATTGCTTCATTCTTGAGTTGTTCACAAAGTTGGGTATCGACGCCACCTGCTAGCCTGCCAGCCCCACCAGTCCAACCAGCAGAGTGACAACATCAGACTTTTACACTGAGGGGTAAAACCATACTAAAGGAATCCACCTTGTAAAATCCTCTCATACCAGAAGATCATGAATAAGGTTTTTATCTGAAGCTTGTTCAGTTTGTTCTTTGACAGCGTGCATCCATCTTTGAGAAGCAATATTGTAATCTTTGATGTTGATTATGTCGAGGACGTTGTCATTGTCCTCGCTCTAACCTAGACACTGAGTGACATTTAATTTCTCTCTGTTTGTTATTTAACGCTGTTCATCCAAATTTGGCGCTACACTTCCAGATAGAATGGCTATTGAGAAAAACAGCACGCATAAATTTAGCCAAAAAAATAGCTATTATCCAACTTATCAGTAAAAACACACAAATAAAGAACTGGCAGATGACACAGCATTTATCTTTTAGTGATTAGATCAGGTAATATATTTTATGGTCACTGATTGAACACTCAATTCACTCTATTCATAGTTAAATCTTGCCAACAGTGTTTAGTTGTTCACAAATTATGTCATATCAATTAGTGCAGATATGATATTAAGTTTTAGTCTTAATATACAGTACCTAAGTTATTTTGTACACTTGTTAAAACAGCAAAAGAAAGCATTGTATATGCTGGATGTACTTTAAAGAAAAATGTATAACTGTATAGGAAACTGTTGCTGACTGAGCTTAAGTTAGGTACAGTTAACTCAGAGACACCCTGATGTTGCCTGGGACATGATCTAGCTGACCTTTTTCTTTAAGACAGGAATCTAGGTTTGATGAGTTGACACATGGGGGTGTCCATGCGTCAAGAGGAGGGGTCCAGAATTAACATGAAACTATGTTTTCTATGATTTTTGCAGTGATTTGTGGGATTAACAGTTCATTTACAGGTATTACACCTATACAAGTGGTGCATCCATGTTCAGATGAGGCTTTGATGGTCCATAAGTGAAGTTCACTGAACTAAAGAATGTGGTTTGATGATGGTTGACGTGCTTTCCAAATAGAAGGTTTTTCCTCCTAGCAAGGAAATACAGGTGCAGCAGTCAGAGTATTGCTGAAAGGAATCTCCTGAGAAATTTTCAGAGGCCCAGTGAGAAACAAGAACCATTCCAGGCATAGCAGACAGCCCAGGCAGTGGTTGTGGTGGAAGGTTGAGCTGTTTGGGGCCCATCATGAGATCAGATTTCGGAGCCACAGCAAGGACCACGAAGCTGCGTTGGAATGAGACCTGTGCTAAGGGGGCTTTCCAGAGGCCAACAGAGGAGATTGTGGACAACAGACGGGCACCTGAAGGATTAGGGGAGCGTGCCAAGCTCCATCGACAGCGCAGGAGTCCAAGGATGGCATCATGATTCTGGGTGTTATTTTTGACTCTGAGCTTGGTTTTATCCCACATGTTAAACATGTAACCAAAATTGGATTTTATCATCTAAAAAATATAGCCAGAGTCCGCCCTATTCTCTCTCGGGCCAACACGGAGATGCTGATGCATGCTTTTATTACCAGTCGCATTGATTACTGTAATGCCCTGCTCTCTGGTCTTCCTAAGAAGAATATTTCAACTTTACAACTTTTGCAAAACTCGGCAGCTCGTGTGCTGACGAAGACCAGAGGGCGGGCCCACATTACACCGGTTTTAGAATCGCTGCATTGGCTCCCCGTGTGTTTCAGGATCGATTTTAAAGTTCTTTTATTGGTTTTTAAATGTCTTAATGGTCTTGGGCCTTCTTATCTCTCAGATCTGCTTTTACCATACGAACCCTCGCGGACCCTGAGGTCCTCTGGTACTGGCCTTTTAATTGTCCCTAAAGTCAGGACACATACTCACGGAGAGGCAGCTTTTCAGTGGTATGGTCCTCGTCTGTGGAACAGCCTGCCGGAGGAGCTCAGGGCCGCAGAGAACGTACATGTTTTTAAGAACAGGCTCAAGACCCACCTTTTTAATTTAGCTTTTACTTAGCGTTTATTTATTTTTTATGCTTATTTATTCTATCCTGTTATTCTATTATTAATTTAGACTTTACCTAATATTTATTGATTTTATTCTTATTCATTTTTTAATCTTCTTACTCTATTTATATTTATATTTATATTTATATTGTATCCTGTTCTTATTTATTTTATCATTTTACCCTGTATATATCCTATTGTGTCATATCTCCAGTGTTTCCTCAGAGGGCGCTCTCTGCACCGGGGCTGTGATCGACTGTGGCTGCTGGGTCTCTGGGGGTCCTCTCAGCCTGGCTGGGGGGCTCCTTGGCCTCCCTCCTGCTGTGTGCCCAGCCTGGAGGCTGCGGTCTGTGACCGGCTCCCGGTGCAGACGGCTCCCTGTTATAGTGTTTCCTCACTTGGCCCAGCCCAATTTTTACTCTTTAAGTGTGCTCGTGTGTGTGTGTGTGTGTGTGTGTGTGTGTGTGTGTGTGTGGGGGGGGGGGGGGGGGGGGGGGGGGGATATGTGTGTATTCACATCATTTATGTTAATGAGAGTGTGGGGAGTGAGTTGGAGGGTGGGGTGGGCTGTTTTTAACTATGTAAAGCACTTTGTGCTACATTGTTTTTTGTATGAAAAGTGCTTTATAAATAAAGATTGATTGATTGATTGATTGATGATTCTGTGAAAAGCACAGGAACCAGAAGCTATGGTGTTGCACCATGACCACTTCTACAAGACTGCTGAGGTGACTCAACAGGTGGGATCATAACAGCAGTAAAGATAACTGGATCCAACACTCTTTCCACAGAAGGGTTTTTCTGCAGAGGATGGAGAGTGGAGGAGTCATAAGTATCCCCCACAGGACGAAGGCCTGAAGTGAGGTGATGGGGGTTGGTAGAGGCCATAAAACAGGAGTGCTGACGAGGCCTGCAGCTTTGGAGATAGCTGAAAGCCTCATCGACAAACAAAATCAACTAGTATGTTTGAATGCCTATGCTACATACATTTGGACTCTGGTCCTATGGACAGTGATGGAAAAAACTGGAAGAGACATTTATGACGCCCTGCAGAACAATGTATGAACGTGTGATTAAAATGTGATTTTTTAGTCTGAAGTCTAAATTTTGTCATGGTGAGTTAAAATGTACTGGACCTGAGAACTCATGATACTACCCTACTTATTTAAGGTAGACACATTAACAGTTACTGCTTATTTCTGTAATCTCTATTTATCACGATTATCTGTGCCTTCTCGAAATAGCTTCCAAGTCCACCTTTGACTTTAATAGATCATGGCGCTGCAGAGATTTCTCTCTTCCCCTTTTGTGGCTATGTTGTCAGTTTTCATTACCTAAGAGGGAAAAATGCTTTCATCTAAATTCCCTAAAATCTATGTTTGCTATTATAACTTTTGTAAGGTTTTATATTACATTAAATCTTCTTGTTTCCGCTGGTCTCTTTAGGGGTCTGCCTACATCTCACCCTATCACATGCATCCTCTTCTGTCACACCTGCCCTCTGCATGTCCTCCTTCACTACATCCATGAGTCTGCTCTGTGGTCTTTCCTCCTACCTGGAAGCTACATAACAACATCCTTTGTCTAGCATATCCACTATTTCACCTCCGCATGTTTTCAGACCATCTCAGCTTTGCCTCTCTAACTTTGCCTCCAAACTGCTCAACCTGATTTGTCCCTCTGATATACTCATTTCTAATCCTGTCCATCTTGGTCACTCCCAGTGAAAATCTTTATCTGCCACTTCCAGCTCAGCCTCATGTCTTCTTTTTAGTGCCACTGCCTCCAAACTATACATCATAGTAGGTCTTACAGCCATCTTGTAAACATTTCCTTTCACTGCCATCCTTCTGTCACAAATCTCCCCTGACACTCGTCTCCACCCACTCCACCCTGCCTGCACTCTCTTCTTCACCTCGCTTGGACTCACCTCCCCTGTGCACTGACATTGGTATTACATTGGCTTTGGCACAAAATAAATATTGTGGGAAGATCTGCACTTTCCAACTTTAATCAACTGGTGGATTAAAGTTGCTCCTTTAGGCACCAAATTAGGGCTGCCACAAACGATTATTTTGATAGTCGACTAGTCACCGATTATTTATGCGATTAGTCGACTAATCAGATCATCATCATCATCCAAAATAAACAAAAAGTCCTTCAAAAATAAAATGCAGCAACCATCACTGGACGTAAAACTACAGCTTATTGCACCAGCAGCATCTGCTCTTATATAACTATCATTAGCTTACAGCTTTAAGCTTTTAAGGTGCTAACTAAAAATAAAGACAAGATGATAGTTTATTCAATTTTAATGAAATTAGCAGATTGTCTCGGTGGAGTTTAATAAACTCCTTGCTATCTAAAATATAACAGGACACCGGAGTATATTCTCCAGCATCTCACACTTCTGATGATCAGCTGTCTGCTTGACGTTTATTCAGCTGTGTAAAAACTATAACTTTAATCTCAGCCAAACCGATTTACTCAGGAACAACTAAAATACTAAAAAAAAGCCAAACAATAACATTTTTAATTTATCTAAGTGACTCATATATATTTAACCTGAGTCGCGAAAGACGGCGGTGGGTTTGAAAACAATTTGCCGGGAGTCCGGTGTTCTCACGGCGCTAGTGAGCCTAGCCCCCGGCTAGCTATCGAGCTAGTGGGTAACAGATGTCTCCGAAAACGTCGGAGCGCTTTTGAAAATATGCGGTGTCCTGATAAACTGAGCCGATATTTGAGGTTTACACAGCTACATTCTCGCCTGAAAATATGTTAAACGTTTATTTTGTGACCCAGAAAGAATAATAAGAGTAATATTAAAACTAACTAGCTACCGCCATTGTTGGAAACTAAGCTGGGCCGCGCTATGAATTCTGGGACACAGCTGCTTCTTCTTCTTCGGGGTTTAACGGCAGCTGGCATCCTTGTACATGCTGTGCTGCCATCTTCTGTTTCAGTCCGTTATTACACTCTTAAATCCTGCTATTATTCCTGCGTCTTTTGCGATCTTACAAAGCTTCAAACGACACGTCGACTATTAAATCAGTCGTCGACGATTTTGATAGTCAACGTAATCGTGACTAGTCGACAAATCGTGGCAGCCCTACACCAAATGTTTAAAACTTTTACTGACAGTAGTATGCAATGACCCAGATTATAACAGCAGGAAAGAATAAAGCTAAATGTGTACAAGAAAAGACAGGGAACACTGCTGGAGGCAATGTGGTGTTGCTTCGTGGCCTCCAATGAAAGTGGGCAGATGAAGTGACAAAACCACACAAACTCTCTACTGAGGTCGAACTGCCCCGCCATCATCCTCGGGGTATACATCTTTGAAGCTCTCCTACTGATTCTGTTTTAATGCTCAGCAAAGTAGGTTGATGGACATCTGACCAATATCTTTTAGTCAATGCAGTCAAATAAAATGTCTCCCTGACTATGAACATACTACTGATGAGTACGAAAAAAGTATGTCAAAAGCAAGTACGAGAGTTAAAGGATTATACACGTATTTAAGTGAAAATTATTCTAGATTGTTTTTTCTTTTGTTATAGAGTCTCAGCCCACCAGCTGGGACTCTGACCAGTGAAGTTTATTTGAAAAACCTCTGGGAGACAATGGACAATAGGATCCCCCTGCTCAGGAGACGAAGCATACTGTGATTTGTGTATTTTATGTTATTTACATACCTTTATTTTTTATGTATTCCACATATTTTTATCTTTTCAATAAAATAGAAAAAAAACAAAAAACATGACAGCTGCCGTCTACCAGTTTACAACCCTCAAAGAGATTCTTAATTACAGTTATGGTCATTTCATGCACAGGTGTAGTAAATAACAGAACACTAAATAAGTTACAGATTTTCCACATTACTCAATTTGATGAATAACCCACAAAACTTGAAAGCCCAGGTTCGTGGTCATTTCAATACTTCAAGGCAGTCTTTTGCTGAGTGGTGAATTGCAAGGTATAGTACGCAGTCAACATGTATGACCTTGATATGAGCGGTCCTGTATAATTCACTGTATCTTCCCCTCAGCAGGGCTGTGAAAGAGAAACATGTAAATGATAGATGACTTGTCTTTCATCACTGCCGTCACCTTGACACCCAGGAGGAAATAACAATCCAGCCAGTGGGGTGTGTCACTTCCTGTGTGGAGCTACTTTGTCTTTTCCTAAAGCCATTTAGCTGCAGAAGTGAATGTCAAGTACTGTAGACTGCCACGCACAGAGACACGCACACAGTTATCACTCACTGATTGAAAACAGCCACCTCTGAGCAACAATCACCTACATGCAGTGCTTTAAATCCTTTTGACACATAATGACTTTAACTAAGTTTGTTCTTGTAAATACTTTTAAGTAATTGCATTGTATAGTTGTAAATTAGAGGTTTGCTAGATTTCAGCATATAAAGTATATAATATTTATATACATTTTACCTGATAACCACTTAAGTGTAGCATAATTACTAGTTACCAGCACATGAAGGTTTCACAATCTCAAAATGTTTTTAACACGTCCAATAATACTTACACATCTGTGTCAGTTTATCTTATTGTCTTGGAAATCTGATTTTTATACTAACAGCTCTTTGATATTTCTTGAATCCTCTTTATATGTAACACTAGTTGTCTCTGCTTGTAATTAGAGTATCACACCATGCTATAGACATTTTTGGATAGAAGCTGCAAAGGATCAAGTATCAGTACCAAACTGCAACAACGTGAAATCTCGAGAGGTGTCTGCAGTAAAACAAAGTCTAAATAACTTGCTTAATGTAATGTATGTATACTTGACATTCAATTAATTTTATAAGACTTGAAAGTTTGCGATAGTACAAGATGTTAACTGGAAAACCATATTTGTTGTTCACCGTTTTCAGCTGTGCATTTGGTTTCCCATAGCAGGACTGTTCATGTTTGACTGATACTTAATGCATCATGCATTATGTAACAGTGGATTTCAATAAGCTGTGCGTACACAGAAGGCGTAGTGTGCCGAGATGCTCAGTGTGACTATGTATGTGTGTTTAAGTCCAATACTAAATTTAGGGTCGGCTGAGGTTTTTCGAAGTGCTCAGTACCTGAACCCCTCTAAAAGAAATTGTACCTATGCAAAACATGCTGAAAATAAACTTAAGTGTAACATTTGCTTTTGTTGCATTTGCAGGCAAAGTATATGTATTTTGATGAATGACTTTAATGTGCAATTACAATGCTACATGTTCAGATATCCTTTTAAGTATCTAATGGTATGTAGACAGAAAGAAAAATATCAGATATTACCAAAATTATCCTTTAAGTCCAAGCATACCTTAGACTTTATGTTCCTCAAACAATTCATTTTATTGACTACACTTGGGACTAGCTGAGAACCTGCATGAATGGCAGTGCCAAAGATTAATGTTTAATAATGTTCTCCTTCATACTCTTTTTTTTGCAATCGCTCTTTCAGCACCTGAGAAACCAAGCGGGGTGCTGCTGTTTGGTTGTTCAGCAGGGATGTAAGGTTATTATTTCAGTCACACACTCATTAATTCAGTAGAAGGAGGGAGTCAGACGGACCTTTGACTGAAGCTGTTCTCCTTCCTGTGGCAGTGCAGGGTGACAACTCTGTGACCTTCACTTCTGACATCCTGACTCACCGTCCACATAACTGGGTTACTGGCTCTAGCTCCCAAGAATGCCACTCCATCTTTCAGCTTGACCCTGAAACACAGAAATATACTGGTCAAAAGTCCATCCATCCATGAGCATGACAAGGAATGGATGGAGCCTATCCCAGAATGGTGGTGGTGGGGGTGTGTGTGTGTGTGTGTGTGTGTGTGTGTGTGTGTGTGTGTGTGTGTGTGTGTGTGTGTGTGTGTGGAAGAAAATGTGGCAACTCCCACTAACAGTCAATTAGGAAGAAGGAAAACGGAAAAAAATGAGAAGAATCAGCAGCTGAAACATTAGAGACTGTAAAGGTTAAGCACAACACTTAAGAACCGTCGAATGCTGCTGGATGGTCTATGCTTGAAAAAGTTTACAAGTCAGATTTATTCTATTAGCAGTCGTAACACCAGGATGACAGATGGCATGCTAGCTGAACTAAGGAGTCAGGGTTAGTGAGTTTAAATTAAATTCTGCAAAAGTTAAACAGAATTAGCAAACACACTGTAGTATCTTGTATGGCAAGTCTTGTTTTGCAAACAAAAATAAGGGCAACAACTTGGCACCAAGCACCATTTCAGACAAATTGTGTCCATTTTTTTCCCTCTCCAGTATCTACCGCTTTCATGCCACTTCTACCTGCGTCCCACCCTTTTCCCCCCTGCAATCGCTTCCATTACTCATGGTCACAGTCTGTGGGAGGATACTGAGATAGTGAGAAACCATGACCTCCCCTTCTTCCAGTATGTCAGCAGCTGCTTTCTGCATTTTCGTCTGTCACATGAAGTTACTTCCAGTTCTTTTACAACATGCCAACCCGCTCTTTTTCAAACCTTTGGCACAAATGTAGCCGTATGTATCAAGTAGAAAAGGAAGCAGAAGAGGAAGATAGATGGCACGTGAAAGCTGCTCTAAAGTAAAACACCGGAAAACAAAAAGAAAAAAAAGTGAAAGTGAAAAGGAACATTTTCATTCACTAAAATTTCAGTGCTGGGTAATTTTCCCCCTACATCAAAATAATTGAAGACTGTCCTCATTCTGCATCTTTGAAAGACTTGTAAAGGAAGAAAAAAACATGAACGTTAACGGGGGGAGATGACATGACATTCTGTGAAGCAGTGCTTAGAAGAGAACAGTCATTACATCTTCCATGTTCAACCAGTCTCCTTTGATCTTATCATGGTCGCTGCTGCGGTAATAACTGGCCTTGTGTTGGTCGCTGCCTCTGACGAGCAAAGATAAAGGCCGCTGGTGTGGAAGGCGCAGGCAATAACTAGGAGGAGACAGCTGATTGCTGTCTGCCCCCCTGTATCCAAGTTGTCACCTTAGCCACAGCACAGTAATTACCACAAACTTGCAAGCAGATGTAGCACTGACAGAGAACTACAAAAGGACCAATAATCAACTAATTTCATGCAGCATTCTGTATGCTGCATTGATCACATCTCAAACTCCAATTTCACAGAATAAATGCACTGCATTTTCCTTATTTTCCACATCAGTTTCTAGCTGGTGCAAAATGAACTTGAACAACAAGTTGATTTGTCTGTTTATGCTGATACCTGCATTTACAGGGGGCGGTTGGCCAAACTTAACTTTTACAATATGCTCTGCATTTCAGAGTAAATGATCAGTTAATCAATACGTTGTAGTTGATGAATTACACTCCACTACAGTGTCGATGTGCTCTGTGTTCTTTCTTTCTTACTATAATATTCTATTTTTCCTGAAATTCATCCACTCTTTGACGTAAAAAACAAAGCATCTCCTATAGGGTCGGAGCAGGGGGCTGAATTAAGAAATGGCATGTTGTAAATGAGATTGGTTTGGCTAATGTGATTTCTGGGGGAGGGAGGACAAACGGGGGGGAGGCAATAAAGGAAAGCAATTTGAAGGGAGCTCTCCTTTCACATGCATCAGCACATGAAGCTGCCTCATTAATTCCATAAAACCGTGCATCAGTGGGATGAGTATTTACAGATGAGATGAGGTTGTCAGAAAAGACAGGTTTCAACTCCACCCAACTGAGGCTCAGAAATGACACACCAGAATGGCCATAGTCCAAATAACATGTCAGCACACCTTCCACTCTTACATCCATCTTGCATACTGAAAGAAATACCTATGTGCATTAATATTAATGCACTTTACACAGCAGGAAATTGAACAGGATACAAAAACACATTGCAAACATCCTGTAAGATCAGGTGTTGTACGTTACGTATTTCAATCTGGTAATTGCCCTGGATGATTAGGTAAGGAATTGCCAGCTATTGTGGATAACTATTGTGGCTTTGGGGCTTGGGGAAGTATGCCCGTTTCAAATATTATTGGAATTCATCTAATATTTCACTCAAAAACAGAAATCTAATAGTGGTGCTGCAGAAAGTCATTAAGAATTCTCCTTTGAGCTCAACTGCACCAAATGTCATGACAATCTAGCCTACAGTTGTTGAGACTTTTCACTCTGCTGGACCAAACTGGGTGGCAGACAATCAAACCAACACACTGAATAAAATATACATGCATGCATTTATGTTTTCAGATGCCAGCAGTTCCAGCTTAGCGGCCCCACCAGTAAAGGCTGAATCACCTTCATACACTATTAGGGCCACTTTCTACTAGAGATGGCACGATACCACTTTTTTATGTCCGATACCGATACCGATATCATAAATTTGGATATCTGCCGATACCGATATGAATCCGATATAGTGTTTTTTAACCAACAAAACTGTTTTTTAAAATATCTTGCTGCATTTTGCAAGTCTGCAAGTTCATACTCAAGTTTAAAACAACAACTACACTAAAGCTATTCTGTTATACCTGTATTAGAGCTGGGCGATAGAACGATAACGATATGTATCGCGATATAACTTTTACTCGATAGAGAAATTAAGCTATCGCGATAGACCTCGCCGCTCTTGTCCTCAAAGAAAAAAAAAAAAGGTCAGCCAATCCAAATTAAGTAGCGCAGAGCCGAACCAATCACAGCCGCAGCGTCACGTCGCGTGGCTTGTTACGTACAGCACAAGTGCCAAGCCGCACGTGTGTTTGTTTGGGAAGCAGCCAGCGGGTAATGGAGCCAGCACGTAATGGAGGAAATGAGTGTGCCGACTAGAAAAATCAACCGAGCGTGACCGAAGAGAAAACAGATGATGGTTCCAATGCCAGAGAGATTGTCAAACGGAAGAGCCATAGAAGTTCCGTAGTGTGAAGGTATTTCGGCTATTTCAAGTCCGACAAAAACAGAGTAGCGTGCACTGTAAATTGTGCCGAAAGCAAGTCTGGAAATACAATAAACTGGTGCATGCGTCACACTGCGCCACGTTATTGTTTCGGTGAAATGAATTTCTACAATACTGTTAATTCTACTCTCTGCAGTGTTTAAATTCTTACATATACACACAGTTACTGTCCGTCCACACATACGACTCGGTTCTGCTTCTATGCCCCAGCTTTGTTTACTTTTTCCCACCGAGGCTTCTAGACTTCTGATTGGCCAACATTTCTGCACGGTTAGGAATCTAGCGCCACCTGCTGCTTTGGCATGTTCATAGCAGCGTTTTCCTTCATTTCTGCCTTTATGTGTGGACGGGATTATTTTTTAAAACGGAAACGGAAAATCTCAGTTTTCAAAAATACCCGTGTACGTGTGGACGTAGCCTCAGTCTCTGACTGGAAGCGCTAATTCGTCATTCGGCTTTTGTCAGACTAAAGTAACTGTTAAAACTGTTTGAAAAGCTCAGCTATACAACAAGGAGAGATTGAGAATTTCCTTTTAGTTCTCAGTTTATTTGATATTGACAAAAGTTAGTCAGTTTTGTCTGTTCTTCTGTAAAACAAACTAAGATTTATTTTTAGAATTAATATTTTGTTTCTAAGTGGAATTGACAATTTAGTCTGTTTCGTTTGTTCTATTTTGAAACTTAAACGCTTTAGCGGCTGCCTTTTGTGTAGTTTGCAATATTTGCCTTTATTTATCTGAAAAAGTCTCATGTTCCTTAAGTACATCTACCCTGTTGAACTTATTATGGGAAATAAATATTTAAATAAAAACAAGCTGCTGATTATTTCACATTTTACTTGTGAGCAACGGCACATTTAAATCTTACAAATATAGTTATTTGGCTTATATCGTGATAGATATCGTTATCGCCTGAAATGAAAAAAACATATCGTGATATGAAAAAATCTCATATCGCCCAGCTCTAACCTGTATACAAAAAAAATATTTCATAGTTCAGCAATACTGATCAATCTAATAAACTTAAACCTACACCATCCTCCCTATTCTGGTATTTTAAAGAGTACTTAGTGTAAATATTAAGCAATCTAACTAATAGGGTTCCAACTCCCAGCAACAACAAAAATAAATAAATAAAAAATAGGGAACCACCCCTCACGCTCCACCTCATGATGCTTAATCGACGTAATCAACCTTAATTTGATGCAGTGTGAAAAAAAATGCACAGAAATCAATTATTTTTCAAGAAATATTAAATAGATTCAACATCTTTCTTCAACAAAATTGCAGACTGCACAGATGGTACCTTCCCAAAGTAAAGAGTACTATAGCTTACTAGGGTATATATATTAGACTTAATAGTCACTATATACAGTAATTGACTTCTATTCATTTTACATCAAATTAAAACTTTGGGTGTCAGATAATTATTTATTAAAAGCTCGACATTTTAAATGAGAATAAGAAAGAAAAGTATGTCTTTGTGCCCCTTTTCCCTGTTCATGCCCTATCGGCCCCCCTGGCTAAACTTTGCTAGATCCGCCCCTGCACAGTTACCAGCCGTCAGCTACGTAGAAAAAGATCCTCGAGTAGAAAGTAATATTAAATACATTCTAACAACAGCTGATCAAGCTTAAACGTGCTGCTGTTGTTCAGCCGCTGGTTTCCTCTTTCTGGTGCAAAGTGGGCCAAAAACAAACAAGAGAGACGGACTCGCGACAGAAAAGCTGATCAGCTGATCGTTAAGCAGTTTCATGATTGAAGTAGCAGCCGGAGAGCGAGAGGCAGTCGCTCGTTAAGCTTAACGCAGGAGTGCTTTACAAACATTCAGAGATGGACTTACACACTTGCTTTACTTCTCTCGGGGATAACTTTGTCGGAGATGAAATGCTGGGTTGCTAGCGAAGCTCCACATGCTATCCAGACCACCGACAGGTCCCGCATGCCACAGCCGCTCTATCACGTGACGCATACTGCTCCGACGTGCTAACGTTCTGAGGTGAGTTACGGCGTGTTGCAAGTTTTGTGAGGTGCTTTCGTGATATTTAATGGATCGGATTACATTTTTTATTTTTCTCCGATATCCGATCCAGTAATTTAGGTCAGTATCGGACCGATACCGATACGTAATATCGGATCGGTCCATCTCTACTTTCTACTCACTGTAGAGCCTGCAACAAAATTGTATATCGTTTTTCATTAACTCTGATTTCCAGTTTATTGTAAGGGATTATACAGGTTTTGCCTCAGTGCAATATATAAAAAAAAAAGGGTAAAATAAAAAAATAAAGAGGTGCCATTAACTTTAAAAAAAATAAAATAAATACTATTATGAGTACTATTCACGATTTCCTCTTAAGACACAGGGGATCCAGAGAAACATAACAGTGCAAACAGTTAAACATGCCATAATTGACATACAGGTAAAGGCCCCAGGAGACAGACTGGATTAAGCATAAAGCAAACCTGTTTATTGAAGCTGTTTGCAACGTCAAGGCAAAACTAAATCCACACACAGGGCAGAGGGACAGATCACAGACACTCTGACAAGAAAGGTGCAAGTTATTTATACACACAGGGTTAATTAGGGGAAGTGGACACAGGTGGGGAAAACACACATGTGCAAACAGTCAAGGTACTGTGACAAGGAGAAGTAAAACTGAATACAATACATATTCAATTCAATTTTAATTCTAAAGTGCCACCTTACCCCAACAATAAGACAACCCGCTTCAAGCAAAAGCTTGGCCACAGTGGGAAGGAAAAACTCTGTTTTAACAAGGAAAAACCTAGAAAGCAGGCCCAGGGAGGGGCCTGTTAATGAAGTTAATAAATGTGTGAAAATGACATGAGAAACAAATTGTCAAAATAAAATGTGCTGCAGTTTAAAAAATAATAAATATTCCTCTACAGTAGATTCAGGAGAAAACAGCCTTTGGCTTTCCTACAAAGTGCCCCTTTTTAACTCTCATTTGAAGATCTCCATACAGGGAAGAAGGAAACATCCATTTGCTAATATCAGGAGTAGGACTTTAAAGTTTATGACTTAATATATTTGTAAAAATGGAATAACTATGTGTTCACGAACTCCAGATTCAAACTTGTGAATGATTATTTTTTTCTATTCTTTTTTTTTTTTTAAACACAGGAGTGTGGCTGCTAATCTCTTTCAGCCCTTCACAGCAGCTGCCAACAAAGCCAACAAAATGTGAATGTATTTTCTTCTAGAGATGTCCATTATAACTGCAGGATGTTGCAGTTAGCAGCTTCGGTGCTGGAAGTTAACAATTTGAAAGAAGAAGCTGCATAACTAAACTTTGTCACGAATTCGAATGTCAACGAACAGGCAACTGTTTGACACACAGCATGAATACTTCTAGGATTTTTGGTGAGCCTCCTGCCACTGTGAACACATTTCACTTCTCTTTTATTTAGTTAACGATAGTTTTGACCCTGAAACAGCTGTGCTTAGTGAGTTCATGAAACGGTGAAGCAGAACGAGATCTGGATGATCTCCTCAAACAGCGTCATCTCTGCTCTTACAGATTGCAAGCGCTAAAAGTCAGTTTCTGATTTGACTGATGTTCGTGCTGTTGACTGTTTCAAGAGCTAAAAATCAGAGGGAGGGGGTTGAATATTTATCCCCGCAGGAGATAAAAAATAATCAAGCAGAGGGAGGGAAATCCCTCTCTCCCTAAGCACACACCCTGGTAATACACAGTTGATGATCACTAACTAGGAGATCTTTTTATTTTAACTGCTGATATTGGGATCGTTGAGAGTTATAAATATCTAGGTGTGGTACTTGACCGTAAACTGTAGTGGCATCATGCTGATGCCACTACTAAAAAAGTTCAACAAAGACTGTTCTTTTTAAGGAAAATGAAATTTTTTAATGTCTCATCTGAGATGTTGTCTTTGTTTTATAGAAGTTTTATTGAATCTGTGATGTCCTTTTGTATCGCTGCCTGGTTTGCTAACTTGACGGTGAAGAATAAGAATCGGTTGGGATTCTGGTAAAAACTGCTAGCAAAATTTCAGGGCGCTGGCAAGATGGAATTTTGGCCATCTACAATAGAAATGTGCTTAGAAAGGCGCTTTCTATTATTAATTGTTTGAACCACAGTGAGTTTGAGTTGTTGCCGTCCGGCCGCCGTTTTAAAGAGACCCTGGGGGGAAGACTAAAAGACTCGAGTTTTCTTTTATCCCTACGGCATCTTGTCTCCTGAATTCCTGAAGGCTCTGGACATTGTAGGGCTGTCCTGGTTGACACGCCTCAGGGCGTGGAGATCAGGGGCAGTACCCCTGGACTGGCATACCGGGGTGGTGGTCCCCATCTTTAAGAAGGGGACCGGAGGGTGTGTTCCAGCTACAGGGGGATCACACTCCTCAGCCTCCCTGGGAAAGTCTATGCCAGGGTGCTGGAAAGGAGAGTTCGTCCGCTAGTCGAACCTCGGATACAGGAGGAACAATGCGGTTTTTGCCCTGGTTGCAGAACACTGGACCAGCTCTTTATCCTCTCAAGGATACCTGAGGGCGTATGGGAGTTTGCCCAACCAGTCTACATGTGTTTTGTGGACTTAGAGAAGGCATTTGACCGTGTCCCTCGGGGTGTCCTGTGGGACGTGCTACGGGAGTATGGGGTGTCTGACCCATTGCTATGGGCCATTTGATTCCTATACAACCATTGCAAGAGCTTGGTTCGCATTGCCGGCAATAAGTCGGACTCGTTCCCGGTGGGTGATGGGCTCCGCCAGGGATGCCCTTTGTCACCGATTCTGTTCATAATTTTTATGGACAGGATTTCTAGGCGCAGCAAAGTGGCGAAGGGCTTTCACTTTGGTGGCCTCAGAATCTCATCTCTGATTTTCGCGGATGATGTGGTTCTGTTGGTTTCATCGGGTGATGGCCTCCAGCTCGCACTGGAACGGTTCGCAGCCGAGTGTGAAGCAGCGGGAATGAGGATCAGCACCTCCAAATCTGAGGCCATGGTTCTCTGCCGGAAAAGGGTGGAGTGCCCACTCCGGGTCGGGGATGAGTTCCTGCCCCAAGTGGAGGAGTTCAAGTATTAGTGGTAGGGGCTCAGAGTAGAGCTGCTGCTCTTCCACATCGAAAAGGAGCCAGCTGAGGTGGTTCGGGCATCTGACAAGGATGCCTCATGGGCACCTCCTGGGGTTGGTGTTCCGGGCATGTCCCACTGGGAGGAGGCCCCAGGGCAGACCAAGGACACACTGGAGAGATTATATCTCTCGGCTGGCCTGGGAACGCCTTGGTGTTCCCCTGGACAAGCTAGAGGAGGTGGCTGGGGAGAGGGAGGTCTGGGCTTCTCTGCTTAGGCTGCTGCCCCTGCGACCCGGCCCCGGATAAAGCGGAAGAAGATGGATGGATGGATGGATGGATGGATGGAGATGGCATCTTGTCTCCTTAATGGCAAATAACTGTCCTTTGACTTTTTTATCACTATTATTGTCATTATTTTATATTATTGCTCTGTTTATTTTTATCCTGCTGCTAAACTAATTTCCCCTTGTGGGACAATAAAGAAATTAAATTGAATTGAATTATTCATGAATTTTAAAAACATATAAAAAGGAAGAAAAAAAAAGACCATTAATGAAAGACAAGGATCCCAGTAGTAATATAACATCCTCCAGTGGCAGTAGCAAGGAAGATTTCAAAACAAAAGCTTGCTTTGGATACGATAGTCTGATTTTAATCACTCTGACAGGATAGACAGTCACAGGATTTGAGACAGAAAAAATTTAAAATGCAGGAATAATTGCCTTTAATGACCTTTAATAGAGTACACACATACTCATTTAAAACTGAGGCAGGACAGATTTGGAATAAACAAAAAACCCAGGACCCAGAAAATGAGGAACAGCATATTACCTTGAAAGGAAAAGTTCACTTCAAGATAATAATAACTAGACGGCATTTAGCAAATGATTGCACTTTCAGGTATTATATCCTGCTGTCACTCAAAAGCATCCTTTCTTACATGATGTGTAAATGGCCTTTTGATAATAATGGAGGAGAATAGGTTAGGTAGGTGGTGGGGGTGATGTTGAGAGCATAACGGTCTCAACATCAGGGGAGATCTTGGTGTTAAAGGTATGTGAGCAGAAAAACAGATTAGCTGTGAGGATTAAAAAAGAAGGGTGTTGTGTCAGGGTGGGTGAAAAAGGCCAGAGTATGGGGAAAACATCCAGCAGTGGAAAGAAGCTAAAGTGAGAGATAATGGATAAGAAACTGGAATATTATATATATAGCAATGGCATTTGCTGTGTGTTCTGATTATACATTTTCAACCAAAAGAGACAGAAATTTATGTCAGTGCCATTATCAAGAGGCTACCTGAAAGGTTTTGAGCTCTAAGTTATAATAATTTTAGTTTAAATGAAAAGAAAAGGGAGAGAAATTATCCCTTGTATTACCCTTAAGGAGAAAAAAAACAACAACTCCCTTTTAACAGGAAGAAACCCTCAGCAGAACTAGGCTCAGGGAGGGGTGGACATCTGCCACGACCTGTTGGGGTGAGGGGAGCAAGAGAGGACAAAATCATGCTCTGGAAGAGAGCCGGAGATTATTAATAATATAATTGTTTCATCGCAGAACAGGTAAGGGTTTTGATTTTTGTTCTAAAAATGAACACATTAGGGGAAGTCAGCATTAAAAGAAAACTTTTAGTGAATATAAATGAACGTGAGCACAACAGTTTTGATTTGAGCTGTGTCACAAAAAGTACCTTTGGTTCCTACATCACCTAACACCTCTTACAAAGGGGTGTTAGGTGATGTAGGGTCACAGCACTTATATATACTTGAAACCAATGAAAGGGAAAAAAATAGATTGCAAATTGCTCTGGTTGGTAAACTCATTGTTAAGCATATTCCAAATTGATTTTAAAGAGGTATTTTAGCTGAATTTAATCTACAAACAGAAGGGTAAAATTGGCCAAATTGCATTTAGGTTATTTAGTCAGCCTGTGTTCCATAATTCTCAAACACCTGCAGCTAAATCCTGTTATGAAATATAAACAGACAAGCTGTTGGGTATAACAGCCTAGATTTTCTTTAGGCTTTTCTCTGTTGCTCTATATCCCTGTCCTCAAAAACGAAATAATCTTCACCAGCACGGGGTAAAATTGAATTAGAAAGTAGCCCCTGACAGCACAACCAGGCTGGGACCTGGACCAATAAATTAGGAGAATGAAACAGGGCTGCACAGGAGCTTTGAGTCAATTAGCTGAAGAGTAGTTGTTGGCGGAGTGTTTTTCGGGGCGAGTGGACACAGGCAGATGTGGAGATAAAGAGAGAGCTAATTCAATTAATGAGTTTGATGCTGTTCCTCCCATTATCAAAGCTAGTTAAAAGTGCTGGTGCGTAGCAATGTTGAGAACTGAGGACAAGATTACCACTATCCAGATAAAGAGTGCACACCAGACAATGCTCATCTCCACCCATGCATGCCGCTGCGTTTCTCTCCATCTCAACCCTTTGTGTCTTTCTCAGCACATCTCTTTTCCCATCTGCTTTTGTCTGTCTTTATCTTTTTCCTTTGAAACATTATGCTCCTCCTCACTGCATCTACACACCCAAACCTCCCTCACCTCAACTCCATACCTCTAGAGTTCTCCATCTGTCTTTGGTGTTCTGCATTTATTCATAAAAAAATGAATCACACATCCTTGAATCGGTCATGCTTATTAATTTTATGTAATGACCTTATCTTGGTTGATAAATTTTCATCAGACAATTTGAAGCACTAATGAGTGAAACATGTTAATTAAGAAAAGCGTGTACAAATAGCCGACAGTTTGCAGGAACTCCTTCCTAGTTTGCAGTGTTTTGATCCAGCACACCTGTAATTAGGACTTCATAGGGTATGAGACCGCTGCTGAAAGTGTTCACAGGTAGTCTTTCTACCACTGTGGTCCAAGCTTTGATGAGAAATATACCACAAGCAGTAGCAATGTCTCAGCTGTTGAATTGATTAAGCAACTGGTCATGTTCATGTGGCTTTAGTTTACATCTTCTGCCATTACTACAGTAGGTTAAATTTCAATTTGTCAGCACTGTCTTTGCTTTCTTTATGGTAAGTATTAAAAACCAACACAGGTTTGTTTCTGCTGTCTCTTGTAATCATTGTGCATAAAATCAGTTGGTGATCAAATCCATAACCTTTACATTTTGGGACCAAAAGACGTACCAAATACGTCTGTTGGTTCAAAAAAATAAATATTTGTTTTGGACTTTAAAACAATTCAGACATGAATGATTGACATCTTTATCTGTTCAAGTGATCAATCGCTCACCTAATCATCTGCATCCATGATGATTAGGTGAAAACTGAAAAGTGCTGAAACTAAAGGCTTAAATGGCCTCTAACTTTACCTTTCTTATTTTCACTTCTTTCTACCATTCCATGTGCGAAAGATACAGGGAAAAAAAAACTACCATGTTTTCGTGAGTTATGCTTCATTTTTTTTTAGTTCTTTGGGTAACTGCTATAGCTCAGGAGATCAGGAAATCAGGTAGCCCTCAGCTGGAAGGCTAGTGACTCCTCCGGTCTGAATGCCAAAATGTTCTCAAGGAATATGAGTGTCCGTTTTAGATAAAGCCCCAGTTTAACAGGTCTAGAAACCAGCTGGCCACCCTCTAGTACCTACGACTGCTAGGGGAAAAAATTTATATTTCCCAAATGGTTTATGAATGGTTGTTCCAAGTGTTAGGTAAAATTGATGACAAAAAAATAGTAGATTGCCACGGTCGGTTGTAGTTACATTGAAGACACCAACCTGTCTACAAACACTTGCCTAATACTTCCTGAGGAGTTGTGAAACTGAAAAGTGCAAGAAACTAAAAACAGAGACCATAAAGTATAAGTTATGCCTATTGTTATATGTTGGCTGTAATGGTTAGACAACTCTTACTTTGAAAGAAAATGTTCTCCATTACACTTTTTCAGTTACACTACTGCACAACGAATAGTTGGCGACTGTTTGCAGACAAGTTGGAGGTCTTCTAACTTGTTGGCATCTTGCTAGCAAATTGTCAACTTTGGCAGTCTGCTAGCCACTAAAGCAATCACAACGAGGTTTTTCCTCTCTGTGTGACCAATTTCAGCTTGTGACAACCAGCAAACAATCGCCAATCATTTGGCCACAACATTTTTCCCCTAGAGGCAGCCAGGAAGGTACCGAACAGTCTCTAGGCATAAACTGGGGTTGCACAAATGTGTCCATCTGCGTATACATTTCTGTTCAGACAGCAAGAAGAAGGGTTTTTACCCATCGCACACATGCTCCCGTGCAGTCCTCCAAAATGCTAACTGATAATTGGCTGACATTGGTTTGATGAGAAAAGGGAAAGGAGTAACAGCAGAATTCAATGGGAATGGTACAGTAGAACTGTGAAAAAACTTAAAAGATCAAAAATTTCAACACAAAAATCACAGACAGTGGCTGCAGTCGACATTTTTCACTGTTGTTAACCCTTGTTTCACTTCAGCTCTTTGTCTGTTATAACTCCGCTCTTCTTCTGATAGACCAACAACAACACAAATAAGATTGACCCACAGACCAGGTGTACCACATGCACTGCCGCCATCTGACAATGAAGCTCTCTGCAGGGACACGGGTCATCCGCAGACTCCCAGTGGACCGCAAACGTGCTACCCTCGCTGAAGGATAAATTCCACTTGAGGCCACACGTACTGTTTGCATAAACTATAGAACTCTGTGAAGCTGGCTTGTACTGTCAAGTGTAGTAGTGTATATAGTGTTCATAGTGTCAAATGTAGTAGTGTATATAAAAATGTAGAGAAGTGCTAAATAAATCCCGAGCCATTTACAATAATTATGAAATTATGAAACAATTATAAGAAAAATTCAAAGGTGGACTTTCATATGTAAATCACACTATCAAAGATATGTAAAACTAATGAATCCTACAATACATATAAAATATGTTTTTAACTTTTCAACTTCTTTTTCCATATGCATTGACCACCTCGTTCTTTACAGAATACGATCCTAAACTAGACAGCATATATATTAGTTATAAGGACGTGTTAGCTGCGAGGGTTAAAAGCTACCAATCTATCAAGGGACAAGGATGATCAGAAGTAATACTTAAAGTGCCACTCAGTAATTTCAAACTGTGGTGGATTGTATTGAGTGCTACTTAATTGAGTAGATGTTGTCTTTCACTAAACACTACCCACATTTGTGCATGTGGCTATACAAGGTCTGCACTACCCAAGAAAATCAGTTTTCACTTGTAGAGGAGAGAAGAGCACAAGATTGCCTTTAGCCAAAATCTTTCTTCATCCATAGCTCATCCCCGAATAACACACAGAGTGTGGTTATGCCTCATATGCAGTAACATCTAACATCTCTTTTGGTCTTTTTTTAATTAAAGGGAAAAGCAGGCAGATGACTGACATATGAAGCTTGGACCTGAGCTCTGGGAACAAACTCTCGCCTTTAAAAGAGAACATGATGAAATAACTGTCAGAGAAGTGTGGCTGACTTCAAATGAGAAGAGGTTAGAAATGTGAGCTGGCCATACCCTCATGACACGAAAGAATCCATGACAGATCAAGAGAAATCACATGGGCAGGAGCACTGAGAAATGAATTTGAGTGAAATTCAGAGAAGCCCCTGAGCGGGGAAAGGAACATTTAATTTAAAAACCCAGGTTTAATACATACAGCAAATCTTAAATATAGGACATCTTAGTACTAATAAAATCATTATTTTCCTGCAGCAAATAGCAAAGGTCCCAAGGTCATGATGGCCTTTGATCCTTGAACAGCTGAATTGATATAATTTACACTCACAATGAGCAGTCCTATCATTCTCAAGTATACTTTTCACTTGTCACACAGCACCATTTAAACAGCATCTGAACAGTGATCAAAATGCACATGGCTTCTATAACTGAGGCAATGAAAAAAGGAAAATTCCCAATGTAATGGCTAAAGACCAAATTCAACCAGCCACATACTTAAACAAATGAGACAAATTGGGTTCTAAAAACATGACTCTTTGAGCAAAGGCCTCAAGAGTGCTATGACTGTAATATGATGAGATAGCACTAATGTTCCAATTTTTGTACAATAAAGGACTGCTGTTTTGGCCCACAGTGCAATCCATAGAGAAACCATACTATAAAAGCGAGGAAAGAAGATGTAATTAATGCATTATTTCTTTTAAAAATGTAGGAAATGTAGAAATTGTAGCTCATTAAAAATAAAATTCACAAACGCTTACAGCTTAGAGCAATCAATGAGTTTCTTTAATCTCCCCCAAGCTCTCATTATCTCCCTAAGTCACATTATTTTTAATGCAACAAAGAATATGTTATTCTAAATAAAGAAAAAAGGCTATATGTGGGTGGGTATTGACTGAAATGACAAGGAGATCCTTGTGTGTGCAGCGACTGTGTACATGAAAGCGGGCCAACGGGATGATGACACCAAGGGGCGTGACAGTGCAACACCCACAGTGGCCAAAAGCAAATCACCTCCAGTATATCACAGCTTGGTTCTCATCACCATGCAAGGCTTGAAATGTAAAATTCAGGAACATTACCAATCTGGTGCCCTACATGTAGCATATTTTGATCCTTACTTGAGTCATGGGATTGTGAAGCAAGCACAGGATTTCAGACACACAAATTTGAAATATGTGTCACAAGGGTTTTCCTTTTCATATTTGATGTTTGTGCAAATGTACAGGATACTAAAAACTTCCAATTTTCAATTTGCTTTAATGCTGGATTTCAGGAACTTACTACACTGCTGCTGTAGATTATAGCTGAAGGAATGAGGTCATGTTGTAGCAGACAGAAGCTTGATCCCTATGGCTGCCATTTGAAAAGAAGCCTAGCCAGTTAAATAGGGTAGGAAATAGGGGATACAAACACATGCAAACACTGCTTCCAGTAAAACCTATCTGACATAAGGTTGCGTTCACGGGATAAAAATTAGACTTTGCGTTTTCCTCCATTGAGTTCGACGGATGATCCAGGACTGATCCAATATTTGGATTGGTACACAGTATAATCTCACGATATAGTAGGTCAGATTATGGCAGACTGGTGGACCTGATGGAGAAAGGGTTACACTGATTAACACTGGTGCTATCATTGCTCCAAGCATTGGGCACATACAAATGCAGTGCAATGAGTAGTCAATTGGCTTTTCGTCAAAAATCACAAATCAAAGCATCAAATGGCTGCACAGTTTAATGACCAAATGATGTCTTCTATCCTTAGACTGGTGGTTCAATAAAGAAAAGTCCCTCATCAATGAAGAATGAAGGATAGTGTCTGTCCATCCATATATTCTCTTCCACTTATCCTTAACAGGGTGATGAAAGATGGCATTAAACTTAAATTTAGTTTAATCACTGATAGTGCACATTTTCAGGCTAGAATTATTAACCCACTCACAATCACTCTTAAGCCATGCTTTAGTTTTTTCACTGTATTTTTCAGCTGATTTAATACTTTGCTCCAGAGTAAAAAGGATGGATTACTATATAGAGAGGATAAATATTATATGGACTAGTTCTTGCATAGCACTACTACTCAGATGAGCACTTTCTACTACAAGTCTCATTAACCCAATCACACACGCATTCACACAGTCCATTTATGTATGCCTAAGCACTTTCTAACATTCACACACAAGCATACAGCACCTGGCATTACCAAGAGGTCTGACATCCAAGTACTAACCAGGCTCGACCCTGTTTAGCTTCCGGGATCAGACATGCTCAGGGTGGTATGGCTGTAAGCCATATTACTGGCATACATCCATCTATCCATTTTCAACTTCCACAATTTGGCGCCATGGGGTTGCTGGGGTTTATCCCAGATGTCATGGGGCAAGACGTGGGATACACCAGTCTATCATAGGGCTAACACAGAGAGACAGATAACCAGCCCATTCAGAATCCCCAGTCAACCCAACATGCATGTCTTTGGACTGTGGGAGATCCACACAGGCACTGGGAAAACATACTATATATAAACTGAAGCCAGCCGTTGAGTGTGAGGCAACAGTGCCAACCATCACACCTACATACCACCTACTGATTTACAGTATTTACAAATGGCAAATTGAATCACATTTATAAAGCTCTCATAAATGGTCTTCAAATTGCTTAAAGCACAGAGGTCTGTTTTGCCTGTATGAAGCTAAATGCAGAAATTTCATGACAACATCTGGATGGAATTTGATGGAAATGGATACAGGAGAAAATATCTGTAGTTTTCACATTTTCAGTGAAATTTGTTCAAGTCTACAACATTTATTGTCATTGTAAGAGGGTAAAAATATATCATGTCAATGTCCTTGTGAGAATGCCATACTCCCTACAAACACAGATCGGACTAACATATATGCATATATATCTCTATATATTTATCTATATAAATATAGATATATATATGTGTGTGTGTGTGTGTGTGTGTGTGTGTGTGTGTGTGTGTGTGTGTGTGTGTGTGTGTGTGTGTGTGTGTGAACTTCATATGTCAGTAACCTTAAAAAAGTATAAGAACTTTCCTAAAGCTGAACTATGTTTTAGATGCGATATTTGCTATATACTTTGGCAGAAAGTTATTTCTAGACAGAAGTGTCAGAAACAGTTTTTGCAAATCAAGCAGATGAAGAGCAGAAAAATCCTAATTACCATATGTATGCAAATTACATCAATCTGAAGCGATTACTGAAACAATTAATCTTTAGCAATCACTAAAACATTTTAATCACGATCGTTACAAATGGTTGACTATTCATTATGCCCTCTAATTAGATCATAAATTGTATGAGCACATTGTTGTGGGAGGTTTTGAAGGATGTGACACACGGGGGACAAACACAAAAGCCAGCTAGGACTAATGAAGTGTGCTGCATAAATGGCACTGGGAACTAGGGTTGCTGAGGTGGGACTAAATGCCTGTTCCCTCCTGACTTCATCTATGAGTAATTTATTGACTGGCTCACTGAAGGTTTGAGCTTGCAGATGTGTGATCAGGTGATCGGTGTCAGATGTGTCAGTAAGTCATTTAGCTGCCCTGAGGTTAAAGAGAATATTCCAGATGTAATTGATTAAATGCTACCTGCTGGTGTGAGTGAAATGTGAGAGCCCTGCCAAAAGTAGACACATTCTTGGTCTAAATGTCATGTGTTGTTGTACTTGTCAGTACTGTGACATTTCTGTGAAGCAGTGGGAAGGAGGTATCATAAGTGCTGGAGTGCCAATGTGACAAGGTAGATGACAGTTACCATACTAAGACAACATTTCAGATGATGTCCATGTACGGTCTGTCATAATAGTGTCACAAAATCTGAGAGAATTGTCTCTTGCTGAGAAAATACAAACTTCACCTTGGTTTCATTCACTGTTTCAGACTTCCTCCAGGGACAGAAAAAGAGGCATATGTCTGAAATTACCACAAATTCGCCTCAGCACCTTGCAAAAATTCAGAAATAAAATTTCAGATGAATTGATTCAGGGCTGAAAAAGCTAGTATGTCAGCCAGCCCATTAGTCAAATTTTCACTTCGTTATATGCACCAGTGGACAGTCAACATCAGCAAGCTCCACTACATACAGGAGACAGGAAAGAAGCCCAAGTCACTCCAAAGACATGAGTTATATCGTGTGGCTGAAAATGAGGGACGTGAAGGATGTGATGTGACAAAGAGAAAGAAAGGCAATCAAAGAGAAGATGGATTGTTGATTTAGGGGTTGAATAACTGACTATGATGAAGGCTTGGGAAGAAAAAAACAATACATAACCCCTGCTGATGCATTTGTTGTTTTGCTTTTGTCACAAAAGTATAGACAAAGTAGAACACTGAAGATGTTTTTGCTGCAGTGTTCGTTTTTCAGCGAAGCTACGCTATAGCTCTCCTTAAAAGGAAATAAAAACAAAATCTTACAGGAATATACAGACAGATATTTTCCTTTGATTTTTGTATTATTTAGAAGTATTTGTCAAACATGGTGCTGTGTTATCATTAGCATCACCAATAATAAACTTCTCAAAACTAGTGTTTCTCCCAATTGTAGGCACTCTTCCCCTCATCATCCTCTCAAACTTGTTATTTTCCCCTCTCAGGGCTCTGATAATAGATCTGAGACAAAGGAAAACAAAGTCTCCTCATCACTCTGTGTGAAAGTAAGTAGTTTTTTTTATTTCCTCGGGAGCAATGGATACTCACACTGCATTGCATATTTGTGTCAGTGAAGAATTTATAGGTGATTTATAAGAAGTGGAAAGTCTTACATTGTAATATTGGTGATACTAAAAAAAATTTTTTTTCAAACTGCCCACATGAAAACAGGCATTTACTGGTACCTTTGTTGTCTTCATTTGGACTTCTAACAGCCATTTGTATAGTGCAGGACATTTTAGATACTAAGAATTTAAAACCTTCTCAAATGCGTTGACAGATACTTTCATTCCATTGCGTAGCAGGTGTTAAACACAAATAACATAAACTTAATGACATATTTTTTACTGTTAACAACCTTGCAAGGGAACATTATCCTTACAAAATGGTTTCATCATGCAGTGCTCATGGTGTGCATTTCAGAGACGCCGGAGTAGCATATTTTATACCCGCTGGAAAGTCCATGCCTCACATCTTCAAGGAAGAAGGAAGGGTGAAATTTAAATGAAGTTTAAGGCTTACAAGCAAGGCAACCGCTTACTTGCACAGAAAAACAAACAGTACACTTACTCTTTTTATGGGATGAGAATATATATATATATATATTATTTATCAGTGGCAGATATCCAAGAAAGGGTCTCCAGTATGAAAAGTTAGATAGCATCAGGACCTGACAAGATTCACACCTACTGGCATCTGGCAGCACAAATGAAGCTGCTGTTAGTGAGACACACTTGTAATGGCTAACTGAAGGCCGGATAGTTCGGATCCCCAAGGATCCCCAAAAGAGACCGGTCCCATCTAACTACCAGTCAATAACCAGCCTCAGTACTGCATGGCAGCTCCTGTCAGGCATCATAGCAGCTAAGATGAACAGGCACATGGCTCAATACATAAGCAGGGCACAGAAAAGCATTGGCAGGAACAACAGAGTGGCAAAATATCAGCTACTGGTAAACAGAGCAGTCGCTTTACACTGCAAGACCAGGCTCACCAACCTGTGCACCACCTGAATTGACGAAAGCCTATGATTCAATGCCCCACACATGAATCCTGGAAGGTCTAGAACTATACAAGATTATCAGGACACATAAAGTAGGATAACTTCAAGCTTTATGCCAGGAGTGAATGAGACATCAATTCACTGATCCATACCACTAGGATATACTGCAATGAAATCGGAATGTCATTAGGACTGGAGAAGTGTAGTCGCATGGTAATGAAAAGAGGGAAAGTAGTCAGAACTGAGGGGATAGCAAATCCAGAAGGTAACATTGCAGACATGGAGGACAGCTACAAGAACCTGGGAATCCGCCGGCATGTGGGAACCATGAAGAGCCCGCTAGGAAAGCCACAACCGCCAAATACCTGCAGAGTAAGGAAAGTCCTGACGAGTCAGCAAAATGCTGATAGATAGAAGCCACTGACATCAAGACAAGGAAACTCCTTACCATGCATGGAGGATTTCACCCCAAATCCAGCACCCTGAGACTGTATCCTAAGCGGAAAGAGGCCTAGTGAGTGTCAGAACCACCATCCAGGATGAGACAAGAAACATCCATCCATCAGGTAGATGGCAACAATTGACTGTGTGCTTAGTCAATACCTTAAGCAGTACAAACCTGAGCAAGAAGAGGAGCAAGGAGAAACACAATCATAGAAGGCTAATGGGCCCTGCACCACCAGCAGACACCAGCAGATAGTAGAAGGGCCTGACATCCAGAAATCACACCAGTGACTGGACAAAGCTGGACTGATAAACAGCACAGAGGCACTAATCATGACAGTACAGGAACAAGCCCTGAGCACAAGATGCATAGAGCCTGGGGTCTATCGCACCAGGCAAGACCCGAGGCCTAGTCTGTGCAAAGATTCCCCTGAGACAATCCGGCACATAACGGCAGGGTCCAAGCTGATAGCACTCAGGGCATACATGGAACACCATAACCAAGTGGCCGGCATAGTATATGGAAACATCTGTGTCAAATATAGCCTGGAAGTCCCGAGGTCAAATAGACAGACAAACTGGTGATGGCAACCAACCGGTCATAGTAGCGGTGGACAAGCAGTGGAAGACAGACGTAGTGACAGAGGGCTGAGAGAAGTGCTTCAGAAGATGTGGAGGGTGAAGGAAACAGGGATCCCAGTGGTTATCGGAGCACTCAGTGCAGTGACCCCAAAGCTGGGTGAGTGGCTCCAGCAGATCCCAGGAACAATATCCATGCAGTCCAAGGAACAACAAAGATACTGCACAGGATCCTCAAGCTCCCAGGCTTCTGGCAGAGGACCCAAGCTTTAATTTCCATCCCAGTATCTCACAGTATGTGCTGATAATGTGACTGTGTTCATGGATTATGGAATTAAGCTTTGTGCCAAGGAGCATGTAGAAAAGAGAAAGATGAGAGTCATACAACATGATCTCACAGATGATGATCTTTTCATAGCTGGTTTGTACATTTCCAGGCTTCAAGCACAAAATTTTTAATGCCAAGTATGCCCCCTTTTGTGCAAAATTCAGTATTTCCACTTTCAAATCCTTCTGTTTTCTTTGGTCATAGGTTAGGCCTAGGCTGCCATAATGCCTTGAAAAGACAGCTACTTCCACTTTATATTGCTCAAGGACACTTATGAAAAATGGGTTTACACTCTGAGCCCCTACCAGCCACGGGGACACAATTTTGATGTCACAAATCGTACTGTTTTGTGACAAGGAAAAAATCATTTTCTCATATCCATTGAAAGTTACACATATGACTGTTTTCTGATCCAATCTGTCTGTCCTAAACATTGTTTATCAGTACTATTAAAAATGTTAAATAGTGTTTTACAAACTTCGTCCTTTATGATTATGGACTGGATATAATATTTTATTAAAAATAATTAACCCTTACATACTATCTGCTTCAAATATGATGTGAAGTTGACACTTGAGAGATGAAAAAAATAAACTAATTGTCAATTATTGTGCCTGAAATTTGATCACTTTCCTAAAATGGCACAAAAAATATAAAAAATAATCTATTTAAAAAATTTTACACTGTTTTAGACACGCTACAAAATTTTGCACACTGAGGATGTTTGGGGTCAACTTCATCCTGTATTTATTCAGAAGGATTTCAGATCTGCGAGTATAGATCAAATCAAGGTAAGTGGTGCTTTTAGGAAATCTTGAAACTCTGAGCCTGCCATGCCACATTTGTGTGTATTTTCTAGTTTTACATTTGCCCAGGTTCTCACAGAAACAGGAACTTGCTGGCCTTTGAAATAGTGAAATAGTAAAACAGCATAGGATAAAATCATCATTTTGGTGAGTGTAGGAAACACATGTGCATAGAAACAAAGCTTCCTAGCACTGCTTTGAAGGCATAGCTAAGTTTGCAATGAGTCATTTTTTTGAATGTTGTGTGTTCTAAATGTTAATTAATGTTATAATATGTAAGCAGTGGCTCCACAGTGCAGTGGTTTTACATACGTACTTAACTAATAAATGAAAGAGCCCTGGTTTGGTGCATGGTTATATATTAAATCCCACTAGTTCCAGATCACCGTATTCCATCTGTTTTTGATTTCAATAAGATATATTTTAATTATCATGCCTTCATCTCTTCATGTCTTAGGTAAAACAAGGCATTAAGTTGACAGTACAGGTTTTTCTCCAAAAATGAGTGTTGAAAAACCTTAAAAAATAAACTCTGCCTGCTATCTGAAACATGAATTAAGGATGGATTATCCATTTATTAATGTTAGATAGGCTATTTATACTTTCTAAATATATCTGCAGTTCAAGTTAAAACTAATCAATCCCATACTGTGAAGGCATGGAATATTAACAGTATATATAAGTAACACTTATGTGGCTGTTGGTATTAAATAGGATCTCTCCCTAACATCTCTCCAGTATTTTTGTTACGTAATAATTCTGCTGCTCTTGTGCTTCATCTTCTTATAACTGACCTGCCCACCTTTAGTATACCTTTCAGCTTATGATACTGTATAATTGATTTGATTGGCCCTATATGTACACACCTGAAAACACACAGTCTTGTACCTAAGGTGCAGAACACGTCATGCCCTTCCGCCCCACTTTACTTCCCCTGCAGGAGTTTGAGCTTTCTCTTAGTGTTTATCAGCGGTGTTTTAACAGGTATGACCAACTCACTTCTTTACTGCATGTTAGTGGAACTTATCACCAAGCACCATGCCCTGAGCACTGCTTCTACTTCACAGGGCCACCAACACCTCAACTGCCACTGGATGTTTACACTGATCCCTTCATAGAGGACTCCCTTGGGCTGCTCTCTCTGTTTGTGTGTTTGTGTGTATCTGCATGACTCCCTTGGGCCACAACACAGTGTGTCTGCATTCAGCTTTGTGGAGTGACAATGCTGGGTCTGTTCCTCCGGACCACAGTCAAGCCCTGCGTGCCAAAGGACAAGTGATGAAAGAACGAACAAGGACAACAGGTCATTCGATTGAACTACCTTGACATATAAAGCGAAAAACAAAATATAGCAGCTGCACGCTTTTAATACTGCAGTGCAAATATTTCTTCTCAGATTTAGAATATTAATATGTTTTCATATTTAAATAAAAAAAAATATCAAAGGAGATAAATATGACTATATATAAATATATAAGGTGTAAATGCTTCTGTTGATTATACTATGTTGGTCTAAGCACTGCTAATGATACTCAATGGCAGTTAAGGAAACAGGAGTAAAAGGCAGCGCTGTCTTCTTTTATTTTGCTTTTTTTCTTTACCTTGGCCAACTTTCCACAAAAGTGAAAATGAATCCTAATTAATCTTGTACCACAGCTACACTCACCTTTATAATCATATTTTGAGGGAGATGGTTTCAGTTATAAAAACTGACACATGCTCTTCAGTTTGTTAAGTAGCACACAGTAGCATTTGGCTAAGCAGTGAGAAAGCAGTCAATAGACTGCAGCCAAAAATTTTAACTATTCTTTTTTCTTTTTTTCTTGGCCATACTTGGAAAAATCTTTCACTGAGCAAATCAATCACATCGAAGCAATTCAAACAACACACTGAAGCTTCAGCTGAGCAGACTGCATTTAATTCATTTTGCTTCCTGCTGCTCATCACTTAACACCTCTTTCAGGCCTAATAACAATGTAATGCTCATGGCACAAACCATCATCTAAGTGTTTGCTGCAATTGGCAGTATCACTATTAATATTGGCCGTGAACAAATCTGTCCTTAGTCAGAAAAAATGTCCTTATCACAACAATAGGCAACAGCTAGATCAGAAAGATGACAAGCAATACGCTTTTATCACATGTCAGGACAAACTAACTCAGACTGGAGCAAACTGAGCCCAACCTGCACAGTTGTGACCCCCAAATGTACAAAACTATTGTAGTTGATACATGAATAAAATTACAACAACTGTTCCACCGAGTGGTTTTCTCACAGAGCTAGGATATGCAACATGAATCCTCATGCCAGTATGGACATGAAAAAGTGACCTTGTATGGAAGAGGGTTTGTAAATGGACTGGAGCACATTTCACGATGCTCACAAATATACTTAGCAGCTACTAAAGGAATAGGAATAGCAGAGAAAGATATTTGACATTTGTGTCAGTGTACTGCTTGGTGTGTTTGTGTCGGCTTGCGTGTCACAAAAATGAAACAAAGAGAATCAGAGTGAGTCCTCTGGGCCATAACACAGCTCATCTGTGCTGAGAGAAGTGGAATGACGCTGCCAGATCTCCTCCAGTCACCATTACTATGGGCTCGAATACAGCCGACTAGTGAGTGAACCAAGTGAAATGATCATCCAGGACTTTACAGGCCTTTACATAATTGGCAGAAACGACAGGAGAGCAGAAAGCAAACGTACATCGGCATTGTAAATTCTCGCTGCAGGGTTTCTGCAGCAGCATTTGAATCACAAGCGCCAGGCGCAGATGACAGTGAAGGCTGCTTTGCAAAACACAAAGGGCGTTTCACCCTAGAGTGAAGGCACCCTTTTCTCTTAGATTATACTGAAAATTGAGGAGGTGCTGTCTTGTGCAGCCTGTACGCACATAGAGAGTAACAGTTTGTAACACCAGGAATCAAAACAAAACCCTTTTAAAAAATGATTTAGACTATTACCCCAGACTTAGTTATTTATAGCTGTAGCAGATGAATCATTCCTTGCATTCTTCTACAGCTTTACCTTAATCAACCAGCACAGAAACTGTGACAGTTTAGCATTCAATCTCTGATATATTAAGAGTTTAAGTAAATAAAAAATAAGCATTAATAATTCAATTTGTTTGCAGGCTTATTTGTTTTTATAAAGATTAATTATATACTATCAGCCCCATAACATTTCATGAACAAAATTAGTTTGATCCAACTCCTGAAAGGGAAGTTTGTGATTCAATAATGAGAAATTTAGCAGAATGACGTACTGACATTAGTTTATCTTGAGCAAACAAGGCTGCCTTACCAGAGTGATTCTAAGAAATCTTAAAGTTTTTAAATTAGTTCCCAACTTTGAAATACTCGAGATCTTTAATCTTTTAGCACAAGGGATTGTTGCATCATATTCCATGCATTGTTAATGAGAATCCACTTTAAATTTTACTCTGCAACTAAACCAGGGTGGAGATTAAGGGGGGGGGGGGGGGGGGGGTGTAAAAAAGAAATCCTGGTGTTTCCGAGTCCGACTAATATAATGACAACTGATTTATCCTTTTGTGGTAACTAGACAAAAATCAGTGCTTTAGCTTTTCTGAAAAAATGAAATCTTTTAAAGTTTTAATATTAACATTGCATTTCTTTTATGTTCCACATATGCCATTACCCAGTCATTTTCCTCACAGACCACAAATCTGTCAGATTAGTCAATTGTTATGGCAGTGCTGACAGCCCTGTGGTGTTTGTAACAAGTAGCAGTGCTATAGAGCAATGCTTTTATGAGTCTGCATACACACTTGTACAGGAAGGATACACATGCAACAGCATGCAGTGAGATACACGTTCCTTTTCAGTGTGGCGTTAACTGATTGTCAGTGGGTGTCTATAATGCGCCAATAAACTTTGCTCTTTGTGGCAATGTGCCAGCAAAACAAGGTAAAAAACCAGACAGACGGAGCCAGAAAATATAGAAGTAAACAATGAATACAGTCGAAACAAGAATCTGCCTTTTTTAAGTGAAGAAGATGCATTTGGTTACGTTCCAATGATAAAACTGTGGGTGAAAAACTATCTGTATTTCTTTGTTTACTCCACAAGGTGCCCTCATCTTACCCAGGTTCCTTTTTTTTGTTGTTCCTTATAGGATAAAACCTGCCTCACTTTCTATTTCAACAAGTACTTGAAAATCTACACTGCAACAATAATGGAAAGAGACTGTTTTATGTGGCAGGTTTTTAAGTATAAGGTGGAATTAGCAACGTGATGACAAGGCCGCTCATTTTTAACGTCACTAACTAACATTTTAAAAGGCAGCCACACAGCTGAGTCATTGAGCCGAATGGTCAGGCATCAGAAAAACTTGATGTCACTTTTCAGAAACAATAGACGTGAACAATACTCAAGTTGTTCAAATCGCTGCACAGAAATTCATGTTGAAATATTCCAGATTTCAGATTTGTGGCTGTCAGATACAGAAGCTGTCACCTGGGGTAAAATTAAGGTGCAGCGTGCCAATGAGTGTGACCACTCATGAGGTTTTTTTAATTCTATCTATAGCGATTCATGCTGCCACCGCTCACCTAGAAGTTATTTAATGTAATGCTTTGTAAGATAATAATTAATTTTACCATAACTGTATTCATGGGTGCTGCCCACCTTATTTCTATCTTACCTATCATTTATCTCTATATTCACTGTTATTATTCACTCTCTCCTGCAGGACTGCGATTGACAAAACAAGAATCGTACAGATCACATGCATCAGTATACGCACACAAACAGAGCGCAGCCACACTGGCACACACACAGATTGAAACCCCTGAGCAGATCAAGGCTTATCCACACACAGTGGTAGCTCTGCAGGATCATGAAGGCTTGGATCCAAAGTACCAGCTTATATCTTCAGATCAATGGCTGACCTCCCAACCAGCTACAGCCAGACTGACCAACACTACGTAGCTCAAAGCCCAGCCAAAGGCACTGCTCCAAGCTGCATGCTGAATGTTATATCAGCCTAATGATTCACCCCAGAAGCCCAAACTCTGTCAGCTTGTCAGTTCTTTTTTTCTCCCTCTTTCTCTAGGTCATTGTCACTGCTTTTTTTGTTTTTGTTTCTGTTGTTGTTGTCACTGCCACAAACTCTGTATTTTTCGCCTGTGTCTGTGAGGGAAAGGCAACCTGTTCTGGGAGTAAAAGCAAAAAACATAAAAGAGCAATACTTCTGGGGGAGCAGAAGGTGAATTTTACCATTCAGTAATGCAACTATCATAGCCAGCTCCAGGAAAATGCTTTTAAAAGTATGAAAGCAGGAATGATAACTGACACCCCTACAAACAGTAAGATGCCTCAAACCTTCACAGCCAAAGGCAGTGCTGTTGGTCAGCAAGAACAAACAGCATATACAGTTTTAAATCTAACTAGCTACAAAATATAGTATAGTATAGTATATATAGAAAAGACAGAGGTGATCAGATTAGGTACAAGTCAAAATACATGTTCTGAATAACAGAGAAATGCAGATTCAATAAATAAATAAGGTTTTTATCAAGTTTTTTTCTAGATTTTTTAGATGTGTTTTTTTCTGTGTGTTTATCAGCAGCTTCTGTTGCTACTGCTGCATGAAAACACAGCGATTTAACTTTTAATACTGGCTAGTGGGGATGTTTCTGCAGGAGACTGCAGTATTTTAGGGATTAACATACTTTTCAGACACTTTCAGATTTCATTTGCAGCATTGAGACAACTGTAATTTTCTCTAAATCTATTAGGGAAAGTGATTCCAGGCCTACCAGACTATCTAGCCCAAGTCTGCGCCGTTGTCAGGCAGGAAATTGATGGAATTTGGCACCTCGTATCCCCCTTTTCAGTCAGTCCAGCTCTTGGCATAGATCTGTGTTTGAATTGCAGGGGGCTAAACAAAACTGATGAATAACCATTAGCATTTTAGTTCTGCAGTGAATAATATATAAACAAACAAACAAACAAAATAACACACTCATGATTCAAATAGAAATGACATTTAATGTCAAAGACCATTTTACCCATCTGTTTTTGGATGCCTGACTTTTTCTGCTGTCGATAATTTGGACATATAACGTTACAGTATATGCAGTATGCTTTTTTTGAATGATCGTTACTCATTGTTGCTTTATGTTTTCCATACCTATATGCAAGTATTTTCAGTTTGAATCGGTTGAATCACACTCTTCTAGACTCCTCCAGAGCATTACGTCTTAAAGTGTTGGGTAGACTAGGTCTCAAAAATGGAAAAATATGAACCATGTAAAAACTTAAGGGTTTTATTTTGATTAGATTACCTACTGATATTTTTTGTTTTTGTGGTAAAATATTTGCTTAATATAGCATGAAAATAAATGAACAGCAAACGTTATTGTGCGTTATTGTGAAATTCTATAACTATATAACTTTCAGAAATTGTCACTCGTTGCCCTTTGCAATGTGAATGTGTTTAAATGTGAATGTTTAAAAAAAATAAACATCATTGCATTGAATGCAAGCATTTGACATATGAAGCTAGAAATTCACAGTAATCATTACATCTGTCCAAACTTTCCAGAAATTTTTATGGAAGTCAGAGACAGTCAACTACGAAGCCAACGATGATTTGACATGAAATGAACCAGATGCTTTGGAGTTTTTGGATTCTTTTCATCCAGCTGTCATGGGACAAAAGGCAAGGTACACCTGGACAGGCTGACAGTCTATTGTAGGCCTAATAGAGAGCAATCGACACCCTCTCACACACATTCTCAACTATGGTAAATTTAGACTCACCACTTAATCATAGCTCCATGTATGTCTTTTGACATGAATAGAGCATTGAGGAAGCCAGAGCACCTGGAGAGAACCAGCACAAGCACAGTGCAAAATCCACACAGAAAGGGCCAAGCCAGCTTCTTGTGCTGTTTATTATTAAATGTTTTCTGTTTGAGTTCATCCTTTGTCTAATATGTCTTGTCTTTTGATTATGTTTAGTCAGAGTTTTTCATTCATCGTTTTAATTTCACAATCATTCCAGTTATCTTGAGCACAAGATCTTTTTGGATTTGAGTTCTTGTTACCTTTTAATGTCTATGGAGTTTGTCTTTTCATCTGAATTACCCCCTCAATTAAGGGGGGTGTCTGTTTTTTTCAGTTATAGTAGTTTGCTTCCCATTTTCTTCTGTTAACTAGTTTTCTCTTATATCTGGGTTGTACTCCCTTGATCGTCTCGATTATGCTCAACTGTGCCTTGTTCCTCCTAATTTTTGTATTTTGCTGGGAAAAGGGGAACCATGTTTAGCAACTTACTGAAAATGCTCCAAACATAAATGGAAATTTTGTATTTAAGGTGAAAAAAAGAGTTTTCACAATTACAACAAGCTTGAAAGTAAGTACTTCATGAGCACCTGTGTTGTGTAGTATAGCCTGAACATTCTTGGGCAGACTTTCTCATCATTTCTTTTCATTGCTCTTCAATGAAAGAAGGGCATTCTCCTCCACTGTGTTTTATAGAGGTCTGTAGACACACACTATTTTACATCTTCTGTGATCCCTCTGATTTTAAACAAAGATTTGGATCGTCAATCTATAAGATATGTTGTGACTGATTTTCAGCTCATTGCTCTTTGGGAATCACCTTGTTGGTGCAAAAATACTATGTTATGCCAGTAAAACTGGGTTATCTTTGGGATTTTTCATAGATTCAGCTGAAGGACAAATTACGTGTTTTTGAGACAGACTTTCAGTAACTGAGCCTAAAGACACAATTTACAATCAGTTCTTTGCTGAGTTGTCCGTTTAGTGTAGACAGAACAATAATTTATTCCTTGAATTATGTGGCTTTAAAAAAATGCAAAAATCTTTAAAAGATCTTCAGATAGCAAGTGAATTATTATTAAACTATTGGAGAACTATTGCTTAAAACCACTTGAACAGTTAAAGAGTTGTTGCTTTAAACCACTTTAAAATTACAAGAAAGTCGGGTTCCTTGAAAGTAAAACATAAAGGAATGTGTGTGTCTCAAGAGTTTTGCACATTGTACTTTGTATGTTTCATATTGTCTGTTGTGTGAGTTTTATATATTCCTAGTTTTCATGTTTGTTATTTTTCTGCAATTTTTTACTTGTGTTACCTTTTGTGTTGCCTTTTCTGGACTTTTTATAAATTATATATAAAAAGCTCACTTTTTATTTTACTTCAGTCTCAGATCTATTTGGGTCCACTTTTCAACATAACGTGCATGACCCAAAGCTCAACACACAGGCAAAGTTGTGTTCATGGGCAACTGAATGAACTATTACAAACCTTTCTTTGAAAAGAACTCACTCTTCCATGTGAATACTTGTGTCTTTTAATGACTTATTAAAGAAGAGAAGAATACAGAGGCTTTTTTTGTTATAGGCAGGCGAAAGGCAATGCTGTAAAATAGAAAAAAAGCAACAGAACATGCAGCAGGAAAAAAATCCTAATGTGGACGGCTACCAAAGATAACACCATGTCAGCTGCTGCAGTTTCTCCTGGTGAGCTCTGTCCTTACTGCACAAACTGATCCTCGCTAATTTGGACATAGCTTTTTTGATTCCCTCTTTTTGCAGCCAAAGCAAGGCATCAACTGAAGTTTAAGTTGTGTCACCTTGGCAAAGGCTTGCAGTTCAAATGAAAGCTCATCTTTCTGGTTTCCACAGAAGAGGGAGAGTCTTAATGATTTGAATTTGAAATTTTGTGAAGAAAGCAAAAAGCCATGGCAAATAAGTCATACTCAGACCTATTTGATTTTCATTTTTCCCTTTTACAAGTGACAAAAATTCTCTTACCATTGCTTACCAATGACTTTGCTGTCTAGTTTCTCTCATTCCCAGTATATTCTTTGACAAAATTTCAATCTTTCAGAGTCATCTCTCAACCCACAATGCATGAGGAACTTTGCATATAGCTAGGATGAGTAAAGTGCATTTTCTATGTTTTTAGTTGTTAGCTATCAGCCTCTATAAAAAGACTGCAGTTATGACAGCCAACACATAATCTCTGTCTTTATTCTTTTCCCACAAGTCCACATTAAAATTTCTCTGATTTTGAGTTTGTGTTACAGCTGTCGAGTCTGTGGAATCAAACTTTCAAAGTAAATTCCTACAAAAAACATCAAGGATAAACAAGTGATTAAAAGGCCAAGCTTATGATTGTCTGAGAGAGACAGAAAAAGAGAGACACATCCCCTCACAGTTAGCTGGCAGAGCTTATTCTGCCTGTACTGCCTCACTACCTAATCTCACACTGTTTGTCATCCCCTCTAGTCCTATATATATCATCTTCAACTCAGATTGCAAAAACTGGAGTTGTACAAGTTGTAGCAAAAAAATATTGCCTGAAGATGTTAGCAACTGCAGGATAAGTAAAGGAATTGCAGCAGTAGATAAAAAAAAGAAACTAAAGAAAAGAGTAATCCTTCATGACAACCTCGGCTGCTTCTTTACAGGGACATTTTGTTGTTACAACATATTTATGATCACATGTGTTGAGCTATGTTCCCATTGGATCAAACACAGTGTAAGAAAATTCATCCAGACGCTATCCAGATTTGATTTGACTGAGATTTTAGTTGCCAAGGCTCATTCTGTATTGCACAGCACACACAGAACATAGCTGCCACAATGACAGCTAAATCAAGAAAAGTGTATTTGTGGCAATTCTGAATATTTGGGGTTTAATCACATGAGCTGTTTCTGGATTAATACATCATTACTCACTGTTAATGAATACAGTCTAAACAATTCTATAGCATTCAAATGTTATCTGTCAACCATGCTTCAGCTGACTGATGATGAAAAAACTAGCATCATGGCTGGAGAAAGATGCTGGCAATATTGTTCAGAGATATATTCAGCTCTATATTATTTTTTGGGTGAATAGCAATACATCATATATGTTTAAGCATCTTCTAAATGTTCAGTTCTAAAGGTTTTTTTTTAATAAAGCAGACTGAGTCAGGATTCCCATATGTATTTGAAAGTCTACTGTTTTCCCCCATTATGCAAAAGTTTATCCAGCGTTTAACGGAAAGTTGCTGAAGTTTATTTTATGTATTATGATGTTACATACTACAGTAATTAGTGCAAATTAACACACGAGGTCGATGCATCATATTTGCATTCCCTGTACATCGGGTTGCCGCCTCCGCTCTGCACTCTCAGAAATAGAGGTACGAGAGAAGAACATTTTTGTACCTATAGGTACATTTTTTAAAAATGTTCCCTTAAAAGTACAATACTGGTCTTTAAAAGTCCAGAAATGCCCCTTTAAAGGTACAATTTGAAATAAAGTACAAATCTGTACCATTTTGACCTGTACTGCAGTGACAGTGACAGAATGTGGTAATGGGTCAGCATGGGAAAATCTGGATGGGCCTGGTTAATTGTAAAATTCATATGAGATGTGAGTGTGCTCATAAAAGCTACATGTTATAATCAAATCTGTTGGTCCTCTCCTCTGTACATAAATTATCCTATGATGCAAAGAATATCTGTAACCTACCTTTGTGTAAGTTATGTTAAATTATATTTTAAAAACACACACAATGACATGCAGGCACAACCAAATGATGTTAAAAAAAACTGGTCCATTTCCATTTTATTAAGTTTCAGTTATAATTTTTAATGTTTTAAATCTTGGTTGTAGCCTTCAAAAACGTGAAATCATATTACTGTTATGTTTGGCCATTTACTTTTTCGCTTTTACTACATCCTAGAATTGTTCATTAATTGTGAGGTTTTTATGGAATTTGCAACATCAAGTTAAACCGAGGTTCTTTGGAAGTTAAAATGTCAAGCAGATTTTTATGTTACGGTGACTACATTTTGTAAGTTACAAATATAGTTCGCCAAGACAGCATAACGGTTTCCAAACGCATTAATACCACAATGTCCATGTATCAAGTTCGCAACGCGCATTAATCCCAAAGGCTGAAAAGCCAGCAGCGATGAGTGCTCCGCCTCCGCGCTGACTACCGTTGACGCAGAAAATGACTCTCAGGGGGTTATCCACGGAGGAGCTCCTTAAAAAGTTGATGGAAGAAGGCATTGATGTCAGACGACGAGGCGCAAAGGTTTAGAGGTAAGTCGGGTGTGATTTTGTGTTTTTATAAAAATTACAACGTGTAATTTTACAGTAGAGTTAGCAAAAGTCCGAAGAGCTAGCTTTAACATGGGTGAATGCTAGCAGTTAGCTAAGTTTTAAACAAAGAAAGGTACAAATGTGGACTATTTAGACTGTTGGTGGAATGTTCAACGTCTGTCTGCCCGCCGTATTCCAGTGTTTTATCAATAAATAGTCACTAACCGTGTACAACAATGTAAAAAAATCAATAATTTCTCAAAACATGCTAGTATGTAAATATAGGTATTAACAAAATCGTTCTCTAAGCAAAATTCATCCCATCTAACGTGTTTCCCGCTCAAAGGGATTTTAAACAATGGAAGGTACACATTTGTACCATTCCACCTACTTAGTGGGATTTGGGATTTTCGAATATGAGAACTGTAAGCTCTGTGCAGGGACACTGTCTGCAACCCAAGAATTGTTAAGATGATTGGGGAAACGGCTAATGATTTTTTTTGTCTCTAAATCTGATTATTATTATTTTCTGTACTAACTGATTAATCAATCTGTTTATTAGCTTTAGAATTTTTGTTCAAGGGTTAAAGCACTTTACATTTATCTCCAGTCTGTGTCTTTAAACATGTCAAAAGTTTAAATCCTCAATGTAAAATGTCATTCTTTTGTCTATTCTGCTCTTTTCATTTCCAGTTGTGTGATGAGGTTGATTTAATGCATCCCTGCCAAGACAACATCTGTCGCCGCTTTAGCAAAAACTTCACTGCTGTTCTTCAAATGACCAAGGATTTGCCACTGAAGAAGGTCTACATGGAGGCAAGAGAGAATGCACTGGCTGAAGACATTACAGGTGCTAATTTGACCTCATACAAATAGTAAATTTTGTGACAATTCATTTGCTCTCTCTTCCAAAGATAATTGATGTACCATAGTGTCATGTGAAGAGCATGTTAATGGGAATTTGCATGCTATCAAAATCTAATGAAGTGCATTTGCATCTGTATGACCTAGGAATTGACTTCAAGGGGGCACTTCTCTTGCCATCCATCTTCAAGGAGAAGATAGAAGATTTCATCATCCTTGGAGAGGTAAATGCATGATGCAATGCATAGCCTTTGGCCACAAGTTTCATTCTTGGTGTTTTGTTGGCATGGAGCTGAATTCAGCTGCGGTTCAGCATCACAGCTAAGCTAATGTAGGGGAAACACTGCTGTTAATCCACAGTGCTGCTGTGCTCTTGGGTTTTGTCTGGTGTTTATATAGATAGATAGACCTTTATTGTCCCCTTAGGGAAATTCTTCTTCACAGGTACTGTCACTGTCAGGGGTGATTGCTTTTGCCCTTGAATATTATGTCAAACTTTAGCAGCTTATCAAACACTACCACAACAGTCATTGGTCAAGAAGCTTTTTGTTTGGAGTATGGGCCATGTTTACAGGTTATCAGAATAGACAGTTTTGTTTTCTAGCAAATAAAGAAGGTAATTTGAGGAATCTGTTGAAAATCCACTTGGCACATATTGCTTAAACATACTGTATACTAATGTTTTTCTTCCTCTTCTGCAGAATACTCCCACGAGTCCATACCCAACCATTCGAATGAAGGATAAGAGTTGGACAACTGCCCTCTTAAGACAGTGTCGCCGTGTTGTGACAGTTGAAGGAGTGGATGTTTGCTCGTGCCGCTCGCTGGATGAGGCCTACATCTCAGCATTCTCCACCTTCTTCGTGTTCAACATGACCTACCCTGCATACTTCAAGAAAACACTTGTCTTTCTTCAGAACTGCATTGTCAACATAGGAGACCAGGGAGACAAACCCCTGCCAGTAAGTGTCGCCAGGGTACTTAACCAACTCTATTAAATATGCCCCCACCCAAGTGTCACTACCTTATTGACTACCCAATGCTGATTTTGATGTATGGTCCTCTTCGCCCTTTGTGGTGTATGAGATATGAAAGCAAGCATCAATATTTCAAAAATCTAGCGAGTAAATGCAAAAACTTTGTAAACATCACTGCAACTCTTAGCAATCGTCATCAAATGAAACAGTGCTGGGAGTTTTCTTCAGATAAGTTGCTTGTTGACTTTGAACATTCACTCAGCACAAGTGTCAGTGTGCCATTTTCATCTCTGCCAGGTGACTTACAGAATGCTCTGGAAATGAACAAAAGTTTTACAGATGTGCATTTTCAGGATAAAGTGCTTCAGCGTGTGTCTGCTATATCTGTCAGCAGTGTCAAATATGAACTTGAGGATGTTTTTGTAGTTGGCCATGTACACACTGAAGCCATACCTCAATTCTTTAAAATCAAGTATATTTTGAATGTTGATACTTGTTGGGTATTGTGTGGGAAACTGTTACTTCCTTGCACTTGTGAATGTCATTTCCATGCTTACCAAGTGGCAGTTGACAATGACTGGATCCTGTTCAATCCAGGAAATGAATTAGACTTTCAAGCTCTAGACACCTATTAAGTTGATGATAGGCGGTTTGTGTCCTTGAGGTATTCTGTGTGACGTGATTGCAAGAACATTTTTATGTATGTATGTATGTGTGCGTGCGTGCGTATGTATGTGCGTGCTTGTTGAAGTAGAGCAAAACATTTGTGTGGACAGTTTTTTAAATACATGCCATCTCTGTGATCCGTCAAAACATTGTGTTCAGGTGTTTAATGTCTTTATGTGATTGTTTACTTTTTTTCTTCTTTTTTTTTTTTTTTTTTTTTAAATGAATGTATTTTTCTTGACATGTCCTATGGCAGGGGTGTCAAACTCAAATACACAGTGGGCCAAAATTCAAATCTAGAACAAGGTCGCGGGCTAACATTAATATTTATTGAAAAATATCTTCCTCCAGATATAAGAATGAATCTCTTCTTATGGACTCAAACAAGTTTTGGTGAAAAACTGAATGTGGAACAAGCAAAGCTTAATACTAAACAATGTATATATTAGCTGTATAATACCAGTAGGCCAGCTCTAATAGTAATTTGGTATGGCTTCGCGGGCCAAATGTAATTAGGCTGCGGGCCAAATTTGGCCCGCGGGCCAGAGTTTGACACCTATGTCCTATGGCAATATACGAATGTAATCAAGGATGTATTCCTGTGGTTGTTTAAGTGCTTTGATGTGATTCTATTATCGAAAATAAATGGTTAAATAACCAAATATTTTGAACTATTGGGGGTACATTTTTTTCTCTTTAGGTACGAAATAGGTTGTCGCTGGGGGGGTACCCTCATAGGTACCCTATTGTACCCTTTTCAAGGGAACATTTCTGTACTATAGTTTCAAGGTACATTTATGTCTTAGGAAAGTACATGATTGTACTTCAGATGGTACAACTTCATAAGGTACAAAAATGTACCAAGCCTAAAGGGTACAGAAATGTCCTTCAAAAAGGAACACCCCCAGCGACAAGCATTTGTACCCTTTTTGGTACACTTTGGTACCCCTATTTCTGAGAGTGTGTGCTCAGATACTGTATTTCACTTTTGAACTCCAAAAAGTAATTCTGAAACTTTGTGAACAATGTGAAGCTAACTCTCACTACAAGGGATTTTTAATATTTTATTTGTGGATAGTGTGAATCAATTAGGGAAAACCTTTTTTTAGTAACAGTTAAATGTGAGAAACTCTACCAATTATTGTTTTGTTTTTCTTTTACTTCTCTTTTTTTAAGACGTACTTTCTAATAGAGGCCTTGCAGAGACATGAAAAACTGTGCATCTTAAACCAACATCAAATATTTACACAAAATCTGAAGCTGACATTTTAAAAATGTATAATAAAAAATATAAATTTTACTGTAGTGTAAGTATATTATCTTTTTATTGTTTACTTTATGACCCATCCTAATGTTAGTTTATATGTGTTTTTTTTAACTTTTAAATACTATTCAATTATAACTGTAGTAAGAACATAAGCCTAGGTATGAAGATTATCTAATGCACAACTTATGGGTTTATCATCAGGCCATTATTATTTGCCAATGTTATTTATTTGCTGGTATCTGCATTTATAGCAGCTGTTAAATTGAAATCAAAGTAAATAAAAGACAAGAGAAACAACCATCAACTATTTTATGACCACTGACCTTGCATAGTTTGCCTGTCAGAGGGCAGATCAAGTAGAGCATTAAAAATGAGGAAATTAATAAATACACATAGTAAATGTTGAGATAATCTGCTTATGTTTTGTGTGTCTGCAAAGGAAAATATATTGACTGTTATATTAGATTCTTAAATCATCAAATATCAATATTAGTATCGGTCTTAAAATAACACACAAAAGAAATCATATATTGGTCGGGCTTTGACAACGTCTCCAGAAATGTAGAGTATAAATATTAGCCAAACGCTTCTACTTAAATGCACTTTATTAACTCATTATCAGCAACGGTTATGAAGGCAGGAGCTTTAGTTTGCTGATCTGCAGCAAAGCTTTATACAACTCCAAGGAGGAAAGACAACAGCAATGACTGCAGAGAAACAGTCGTTACTGCTCATCAATCTGTCTGAGAAGGGTTATGAGGCCATTATGGCTTTCACAGAAATCCATTCCTTGGAAACACACTACCTTTCAAAAGAAACAAGGGTGAAGGGAGAAGGCAAAAACAAAGAAGACAAATTCAAGAAAAGAGCAATGACAGAAAGTCATTATGTTAGAAATATAATGACTTAAATAGATTGCTATTTGATAATGGCGATAGCTTTGTTTTGCAACACCCTATAGAGAGTAAGATCTCCATAGTGAATCTCGCTGGATTTCTAATGCTGTATAACTTATTAATGAGTAGATGAGGTGCTGTCAAAGTAAATAACTTTGGCCAACGGGGCTAAATGTCAAAAAGGAGCTAGGTAAAGAAGACCAGACAGCTTTAAATACAATTAGTTTTTTATTCAAATTTCTGAAATTTCAAGTCGTGTCTATCTCAGACAGAATTCTGGGGTTTTCTCACAGTGTTTCAGCACAGAGCAGCTCAAAGAAGAGAAACATGTCAAATTCGGGGAAAGCAAGAAAAGGAGAACGTGTATCAGGAGAGAAAGGTTAAACAATACAAAGAAGAGAGGGAAACCAAGACAGAGCAGCAGATAAAATACAAGAAAGAGTACAGATAAGTATAGAAATGAAAATGGAAAAGAGACATACCTATCTTGGGTGACCTTTACCAGGAACTGAATCACGGTGGAAAGCAGTCAAGATAAGCTGAATACACTGAGGAGGACATCTTTATTCCTGCCTTTTCTCCTGCTGATATTTCAGCAAACAATTGCCAAAAACAAACAGCCAAAGCACAAGACCTGTAAACCTGAACTGTATTAAAGATCAGAATCAGCTACACACAGCACTGAATCATTTCTGCGTAACGTCTGAGCAACAACAAACTGGCCTTAGCTAAATCAGCTGCTTCATTCACAGGGCAGCGATGAACCTGCCCTCTCTCACCTCCTAAGTCTTCAGAAAACAAAACTGCTCGTGCTGGCTGTTTGGCTGGCACAGCAGCTTGAAGGATCTCGTACTTATACCTTCACACTCTCAGATATTAGAAATTCATTTGCATTCATCAGCAACACCGCCCCCGAGGGGATCTGTGGAAATATGTTGAATTGTTTAGTCAAAATTACAATACAGCTGGGGCAATTTATCTTTTGAAAAGCCTGTTAATTTGTTCAGGAGGAAATAGTGTTTTCATTTGCATGTTGAATAAGGAGTAGCTGGAGAACCCTTTACCAACCTGTTACACCACTCTCTTCATGGCTAATGAGGCAGGGAGCAGTGAATTACTGATTCCACCGGGAACATTCAGCATGACAAACACACCATGACTTTACAGCTGGCAGAGAGAAGGTCCACATATGTATGTGTGTGGGTGTCACTATACATGTGTGCATGTATTTGTCTGCAAATAGGAGTGTAGATGTGAAAATTCATGCCGGTGTTGTTTTCTTTTCTTTTTTTAGCTGCTTGGATTAAAGCCTATAATTACATTCAAAATAATTACATTAGATTAGTTCAGATTAGATCAAACATAGCCAATTATATAATAAAGCAGAGGGAGTTAAATGCACACATAATATAGCCCTTGGTAAGAGTGCTAATTAAGTTGTGGAGCTAAAGTAACAGGACAGGCATCAATTTATGTGATCAAATTACAATCACTGTGCTACTTTAGAGGATAAAAACTTTTTCCAAGAGCTGTAACACTGAGATGCAAAAAACTATCTCAAGGACGCCAAAAGTGAATCTATGATTTATGTGAAGCATTAAAATCAAAATACAAGTTTTAAAGGAGTGAAAATTAGCGTTCTTTAAGACTAACTGATCTCGATATTACAAATATTCCATTTGAGAAATAAACTAGTCTGTAAGAATACACTAGATTATTAGCAATATGCCAAGCTTTACACACTTTTATGGAGATTAATTGTCGCAATACTCATACACTTACTCTAGAGCAGTAAATTCCAATATCTGGGACAGGGCCCCCTGGTGGGATGCAAAGGTACTGCAGGGATGAACACATAACATACGTGAGGCTAATTGGCTGAGAACACTGGAAATCAGTTGATTCTTTGTATACTTTTCTCAGCTTCAATCTGAGGCTTTAGGAGAAACACACCACCTTTTAGACACAAATAATTGTGTTATCATGACAAATTAACACTGTCTATCAAAGTTACAGGAAGGACTGATAACTTTGCTGCCTAGCTCCAACATTAGCATCATCCTGTTATTAACCATAGCCACTACCTTAGTGATAATGTGGCTATCAGATGTGCTCTCGCCAGATTAACATTCATAACTGTTTAATATTTTATTGTTGTTAAAAAGGGATCTTTAGCCCCCCTAAAGATCCCTTTACCACTTAAATTCCTTATTAAGTGGTGTTCAGCATTGTGATTGTCAACTACTGTTCATGTGTTTAGCTGCTAGTGAGGGGAGGGGCTTGTTGCCTGCCTGTCTACAGTAGAGCACCTAATCAAATAGCAATTTCGATGCTGATTAGCAACTATTACATTTTTGACAACCCTACTGACAATTGTGAAGACCTTCATGAACCAAAAGATAGAATAGTAACCCCTGTTTATCAAATATAAGCCTGCTGATTGTTTCTCAATTAAAAAGAAAATATACATTTTTGAGGGGAATTGAAGTCACTGTGACTTTGCTGGGAACAAATTTGAAAAAAAAAAAAACCCTTCAAAAATCACCTTCACAACAATGGGATGGACAGCATGAAAACAGAATGCCTCCTGTCATAGCTGTCACTGGTGTGGAGGCATATAAACACTGATTCCAGCTGACAGCAGCACATTTAGGAGTAAATGCTATCTTGGGAGAGTCCCACAACTCTTTTGTCAAAAGTTAACTGGTGGAGGAAAAGGAGGAGGGGTTAAAAAGGAGAGAAAGCGATAATGCGAAGAGGAAAGGAATAACCCTATAAATAGTTAATGATGTATCAGTGGCTGGGGGAAACACACCAAAGCTACTTGTAAAGTACGCTTCTCATAAACACCCACGGCCTGCATAGGCAAACATTGCTTCGAGCGAGAGGGAAGAAAAACCGCTTTGTTCAACATAGCAATTTAAAATAAGGATCAACACAAACTCCAGCAACCCGCTGGTGATGCCGAACTTGAATTCACACCTTCACCATGGGCATTTCAAATCCTTAAAGGGTATTTAAAGAAAGTTTTGTATTATCAGAAAATCCAGCAGCTGGGAGAACACCACACTGAATAGCACCACAGGTTTTGTCCTGTAAGATAAAAGCAACGCACAACAAAGCAAATGCGAGATTAATCATCAGCATATGGATGTTCAGCTTGACATGCTGGTAGTCAAGTACTCTAAAGTAGCCTGTGATTTTTTTAAACACTTTGAGGCTTAATCTTTTGGTTGCTAATTAGGTATTTTGGCTGAATTTTAAGTCTTTGCTATCCCTATGGAAAAACATAAAAAAGATGAACTTCTGAACGGTTGGGGTGCAACACTGGTGCAAAAGAGGCACTAAAGGAAAAAATACCGCCTTTAAAGTTCCCATTTACACACATGCTGACAAATGTGATAAACACACACTGTGAGCGCTAATACTTCATGGGAGTTCATCATCACTGGAGTGAGAGAAAAAGCAATGAGGCTTTTTGGCAGATTTCCTGCTCACCCAGGGTTGACAAATTGCCAAGGCTCTCTGTCACAGCTCCACTTTGAGGCCACTAACCATTTCATCTGCCATGATTTAGATCTCGAATAAAAGTAGCTTGATGGAAATGCATATTCCTTACACCTTAATTTGCATCACGCAACATGCAGCAATTACAGTCTCTTTGAAAAGTCATTTGTATGAGACAAAGCTCAATGAATCAAGTACATTTTTGCTGCCACTGTGCAGATTCAACTCAGATTTATTCATTTATTTTTTTAAATCATGATAATTTTGAGTGCGAACACATGAAACAGTCTTCATAAGTAGCACAAATGTGTAATTAAGGTGTTATCCACTTCACTGCAAACAAACTCCTATATGAGACGTAAGCGCTGTGGGAAATCTAATATCCTTCAATTTAAGTTTGTAGGCACACAAGACAAACAAGCTGATTGTATAAAACACATCCATCACAGTTTTTGTAAAAAATTATATCGTTTTTCCGGAGTTCTGTTCACTCAGAAGAAAACAGTGTCTCGTTCGCTGGAAGGTAAGTGTAAAATGCTTTGCTCTTTCAGTTTTCTGGAGCATCAATAAAATAAATCAAGCACAAAATCTGTTCAGAACAAAAAAAGAATATTAATCCAGGTGATATTCAAAGCATGCTTTTTTTGAGAGAAAGAAGTTATAATTTAAGGGTTTTTTGTGACTTCGAAACTGTGAATGTGCGTACTGCCAGGAAAGGCTTTTGTGTTTCTGTGCGTGGAGTGAAACTGTGGAACAGTTTGAGTGCAGAGCAATGTCCAAACATAAAGCAATTCAAAAAGAGTCATAAAGATACGATCTTCATGAGATAGAAAGAAATGGAAAATGATGAATATCAGTGAATGTCTCTGTTTAGAAAGTTGTTATTTGGTGCTTATTTGGATTGTACAGTTAACTTTTCAAAACTGGAGGTACCGGCTTTGTTGTGAGGAGGCAAAGTTATGGAGTTACAAAAACATATTGATATGATAATAATTAATATTTTATGTGGTGTATATATTATATTAGAAATATGTTCATTGTTATTACTGCAGATTATATCAGTAAGGAAGCTAAATAAATGTTAAGATAAGATCATCTTTATTAGTCCCACATGTGGGAAATTTGTTTTGTCACAGCAGAAAGTGGACAGTGCAAAGTTATACAGCAAAAATTAGAATACAATAAGAATAATATGCTGTACACAACTGTACAGAATAGAATCAAATAAAATACTATAAACAGTAGAATAAAATAGAATAAAATATAAAATAGGATAAAATAGAATACAAATGCTATATTCAACTGAGTAAAAATACAACTTTGTCAGAAAAGAGTATTGCACTTAGTCTTATTGCTCATGTGCGGGTTTGTGTGTGTTTGATCAGCTGCAAAAGTCTTTGTTGTAGAGTCTGACAGCAGTGGGGAGGAAAGACCATGTTAACTGATAATGGCAAAGGAGTGGGATTAAATAAGTGTGCACTTCTTCCCACTCCTTTTAGACATGTAAATAAATCAGAACAGGTGAAATGTATTTTCTTTTATTTTGTAAAGCATTTTCTTTGCTACATAATCTCCTGTATATTGTTTACATGATCAAAATAAGATTTACCCCCCCCCCCCCCCCCCCCACACACACACACACACACACACACCCACACACACAGAAAACTTTAACATAAATGTGCTTTTTAAAGATTTCAAGTTGTTGTGGAGTCAGTAGTTGTTTAAAGTGAAATTAGCATTTGCATTGAAGCAGTGCAATATATTTACCCTTTGAAAGCCTACTTGAAGTAGGCATTTTCCTTCCTTCATCTCAATTCTGGTAAAACTGACATTCCAGACAGTTTTTCTAAGGGGGTCAGTCAGTATATCAGCCCCCACAACCTTGAAACTCACATCTCAAAGCTCATCCAATCTTGTTTCCGTCACCTAAGAAATATTGCAAATATTAAACCTTTGCTGTCATTCAATCATCTGGTATTTTTAGTTCACACTTTAATTTTCTCCCACCTCGATTATTGTAATTCCCAGCACGTGCATCAGTCAGTCCTCCATAGCCAGTTTCCAATTAGTGCAGAACGCAGCAGCAAGACTGCTGACAAAAACTAGCCAGCGGTCAAATATTACACCTGTTCTTGCATCCCTTCACTGGCTCCCAGTGAAACTACAAATCCACTTTGAAATTCTGTTACTAACACATACAGCTCTATATAGACAGGGCCCTGCTTATATAGCAGTGCTTCTGAGACTTTATCATAGCACCCGGCATCTCTGATCCTCTAACCAGGGTCCCCTAACTGTCCCTCGCTCTGATTTTAAAACCAGAGGGGATCGCTTTTGAGGTTGTTGCGCCTACACTGTGGAACAGCTTTCCTTAGTCAATCAGGTCAGCTGACTCTGATATTTGTTCTGATAAAAACTCATTTTTACAGGTTAGTTTTCCCTTAATCTTTTCCCCTTTATTTTCAGCCATAGTTTGTCACTATTTGTATGCGTTGGAATGAATAACTGACCATATGGTTGATTATGTGTCAGTATGTTTGAACACGTACACGAGGGGTCGGCAACCTTTCTGATGATGAGTGCCATCTAAAATTTCCTCAGAAGTCAGTGTGCCATATGATTGCATTAGCAATAAATTTAATAACGCTCTATATCAACAGTTACACACTATATAGAACAACTTTATAGAATTATATTTGTTCGCAGATGTTGGCAACTATCAGCGAATAGTTATCAGCTATTTTGAAACAACAAAAAATAAACACTTTTTATCCATAACAAGAACTCCACAACAGAAAATGCAAATGCTATTTATGGTCTCCTCACAACAATGATAAGAAAAATAAACTGGGCCAATATGGCATGTTTGTTGATACAGGGATACACATGTTAATGTGATGTCTGGTCTCCCACTCAGAGACACAGGTCTCTAAGTGTCCAGCATTCAGACGGCGACCTGAGGACACTATTCATGTGGGAGAAAATCTGCTCACACAGATATGTAGAGCCAAATATTGTCAATAAGGCCTCTGCAATGTTCTGAAGACAGTTAAACTTGTCAGGTAGTGATGTCCAGCAGGTGAAAATGCAAACTCCATGAACACGCACAGCTATGGATACCAGCTGCGTTCGTAGTTCTGCAAACTTTGACCCCCACAGAGTCGAGCTTTTCAGTTCGGTCAGCTGCATTTCGATGTCCTCTGAGTTCAGCCAGTTAATACAAGACAAATCCAGCTGCTCATTAAGCCTTTCTGGTTTGATCAGAAAAGAAAACATTGGTCCATACATTGGTCCATACACCTGAAAGTCCTGAAAACACATTGTGACTTCTGTCTCAAGTCTACGGATGTATCCGTGTATTTACGTGGTGCTGATGCTGCGCTGAGCGGACAGCTCCTGAATCATGTTGGAATGTGGGAATTTCAACATCGCTTGAAAAAGGTGCCAGCTAGCAATGTCCCTCTCATGAGGCTAAGTGATTTTTAGCCAACTACAAGTTGAATCTGGTAGTTGGAGTTGTCAGCTAAGATACCATCATTACGAAGTGGCACAACTAATGTGTCTATGTGAGCTAATTTGCAATGTTCACCGCTGGCACGGCCATTTATTTTTTAATGCACCTTCTCAGATTAATTCACTGCGTGTAGTGCCCAGGGCTGGACTGGGACAAAAAAAATCGGCCCGGGCATTTTGACTAGAGACTGGTCGCCCAGGTATTATAGGAAAAGCCATAAAGCCTTTGAATGAAAACGAACGCTGTGACAGTGATGTACAGTCCTGTTGATATATGTATGATCTCTATACATTTTACATCAGATGAAAACTTTGGTTGTGAGATTCAGATAATTATTTACTTAAAGCCAGACATTTTAAATGAGAATAAGAAAGAAAAATATTTCTTAGTGCCCCCCTTTCCCTGTTAATGCCCCACCTGGCCCGTGGCAAAACTTTGCTAGACCCGACCCTGCACAGTTACCAGCTGTCAGCTACTTAGAAAAGGATCCTGGTGTTATTCCCTTCAACTCATTCATGTCACCTAAAAGGTAAACCTGTTTGTCCATCACCTTTTCAGCTCTGATGATTCAGTAACATCAGGACATCTCCTGGTTTCATCTTCATGTTTCCCTCTCACCAGATAACCAAACCGGTATCACGCAGCTTTTACAGCTGTGGTTCCCGCAAACATCAACTGATACTAGAAATTAATAATAAATAAATTCTAACAACAGCTGATCAAGCTTAAACGTGCTGCTGTTGTTTACCGCGACGTCCGCCGGTTTCCTCTTTCTGGCGCAAAGTGGGTGATAAACAAACAAGAGAGAAAAGCCGATCAGCTGACCATTGATCAGTTTCATGATCATATGAGCTGTTCGCACTAAAGTAAAAAGCACCATCACTTCATGCGGATACCCTTTCAGCACCAGCTGCGGTTGCAAGGCTGGAGCCGAACAAAAGCACCCTGATAACGACTGTGTTTAGTCTGTTCCTTCCCATTCCATGCAAGGCCACCTGGGTTGGCTGGAAGACTGTTTACTTAGCCTAGCAGGGCGAAGGACACTGTCTCAGCTGAACTCTGGACACGCACACACATACATATACACTGATATGCACACACTCATCCCCCCTCCCTTTCCAAACGCCTTCGATGCTTGTTCCCTCCTGGGAACACGGCGGTCTGAGCCCGCACTGGAATGGTAGCGCTGGGCAGGATGGCTGCTGTGTTTGCTTCGGATTACTCCTCACCCCCCACCCGACCCTGTGGCTTGTCACGTGTTCCATAATGTTGTGCTGTGGACATTTATGTGCTTTCTTGTGCAGAGGAGTTTTTCTGTTTCCCGTTCTCATGCTGTCCTCCCAGGAGCCCAGCATGAGTAGAGGTCTCTTTTTTATCTCTTGTACTTTCCCATTGTAGTGTATATTTCAGTGTTTTTTTTCTGTAACGCTACCGATCTCCGACCTGTATCCCCATGTGATGTCTGTGTTGTGTGTGTAAGGTCGGGGGGGGGGGGGGTCCTATTTTACTGCAGGACAACCTGCACGTGATTGATTGATTGATTGCTTGATTGATTGATGAAGTAGCAACAGGAAAGGGAGGAGAGAGAATGAGAGAAGAAGAGGCAGCTGTGCAGCGTAAAGGTGCAGAATAATATAGAAACTCTCTCATGCTAGCTAGTACGCAGTACGAGTTATTCTAATTGACTGTAAAAAGTCAGCACAACGAAAATACACTACACCTGAACTTGGTTTATACCTGAGCCAGATAGACTGCAGGCCATATCTTCTTACCTGAAGTTCAGTTCACCTGACACTCGGTCCGGCGGCCGTCTCCTCCTCCTGCCTCCCCTTTCTCTCATCCACCTGCTGGCCTCTGTGGAAGCTTTGCCATAGCCACCACCAAACAACTGACTTAAATTTACACATCTGGCCAATCCACCACCTTTCATTGTTTATGCCTTTACAAAAAAAAAAAAAAAATCATCGGCCCATAAAAAAGAAAAATCACCATCGATGGCCAGTCCAGCTATGGTCGTGCCATCAGTTAATCATGGCATACGTGACCAGGGTTGCCAAGCCCTGGCGTACACTATCTTCAATATGTAGCTTTTATTCAAACTGTGAAGTGCTTTGTAACTCTGTTTCAAAAAGTGTTACATAAAAAAGTTATTAATTTCATTTACTTATTTATGTTTAACTTTTTACATTTTTTTACTGATATGTACTGAGGTCTCAAAACTTGTCATCAAGCGTAAAGCGCAGGTCGTCATCTTTATGGGGAAAAGAGCTTTTCCAGACCATAGTTTCTGGCCAAAGGAAATATGATAATTACGCTTCACCTTTTCTCCCTGTAGAATATGGTTTCATGAACAAGAGCGCACATTTATCTGCGTAATATAACTACTCAGACAGTACACTGTTTTAGAAACAATAATATTTTGTTATTTTGCAAGATTAGTTCTACCCTGTCTGATGCTTTTTACAGTGTGACAATGACCAAGAACTTCTTAAGAAAAGTTTTATAAGCTTAAGCACAATTTCAAACATGGATAAATTGTAAATGTTGTATATTATCGAAGGGTTGGATGTTTAGTGTTCTCAAAGGGTTTTATATATCATTTGTTCTTTTTATAAAATTCAAATGAAACCCTTCTTTTCAACTGTGTGCATTTCAAACAATTTCTGTTTGAATTGGAGAATGGAGAATGAGAAAACATTAGTACAGCTGCAAAGTAAACTGCGTTCTCCCTGGAGGAGGTTGACTCACCTGAGGGTGAAAATTTGTACTGAAGAAAGAGCAGATAGAGCCAGAAAAGTTGAGACTGTTTCTCGCTGCCGAATGGGTTTGGAGGGTGCCATCACCACAAAGTTATTGTCTAGTTTCAGCTCCAACAGTGGCTGAAACAGTCTGACACTTCCAATGCGCTGCATAGGGGTATGCCCTGCAAAGTACCCTAACGGCCTCGGCTGGTCTGTGAGGACAGAGCTGCCCTTTCTTGAATCCTCTGAAGTGCAGTCTCCGTTATCTGTGGTTTGAACCATATAGTAGAGCTCCACCGGAGTGCCTTGAGCTTCCTCGGAGACCTTCTGCCTACCAGGCCTGACAGTAGGTGGGCTGAACCAGCTGGCCAGGGGCTCCAGCTCGGCAACACATATCCCCAGATCGCCTTTTAGCTTGCATGTTCCACGCACCTCTTGAGTCTCATGAAAGGCAAACATCCTGATACAGGGTAGCTTGTGGATGGTGCTGTAATCATCCCAGTCCCTGCCTGCAATATAGAACAGCACTTGAACTTTCGGCCAGCTAGGGTGAATCCTCTCGCTGATAATGTAAGTGTGCACCTTCCAGTTGAATGTAAAGAGAGGCGATGCCGACACTGATGTTGTTGAGGATGAAGTGAAAGAGGGTGTGCTAAAGGGCCCTGGCGAAGTCTGTAGCAGCTCCAGGGGGACAGGCTGCTGGACAGACAGTGGTCCATAGCTAGCATTGACAAAGGGCATCTGCCGGGCCTGGTGGATGAAAAAGGACTCAGTGCGAGCCTGGAGGCTGGAGTTCCTCATTAAGTCCTGGTTTGCCTCCTGTAAAAAGAACGCTGACTCTGCATTGAGGATCCGGTAGCTGACAGGTAGATATATTGGTGTGGGGCCAAGCCTCTGCAAACCCTCCAGGATCACCTTGGTGTCCACGACTGAAACAAAAACATAAAATGACAATAACCTGTTAGCCTTTATTTCACAGACTGGAAAAAATCTCTACCAGGGATCTAGTAGCTGTGAAAGTAAGCTTCATTTTGCAAATTGTATCAGTAAAATCAAATTGAGGTGTGAAATCTAAAACCTTAATGAGAAAATTTGGATGAAATAATTCAGAAAAGGGAAGCCAACACTTCATATTTTACATAACATTTGCATGCATTGCCTGCAACCTGAGGCAATCATATCTACAGTCAGTTCCAGCAGTGAATGTTAAATGGTGTGTTGGAGACATTTCCATATGATATCACTTTCATGAGCCACTGCTCTTATTTGGAAGAATTTGCTCGACACAATCCAAAACACTTACGTCTTTCTCAGTCACTTGCTTATCAGGCTTGTCCATGTTCCCTCCTGCTTTCAATCCTTTTCATTATGGTGCGCTAACTCAATCTCCCACCCCACCCCCACTCTCCTTTAATTTCTCCGTCCTGTTATTTTAACTTTCATACATTGTCATCTTCTTGTTTCCGGCACTCCTGTATGTTATTCCAACATTTTCATTTTCATATTTCACATATATCAGATATGGAAAGTTGAAGTCTTCCAAACTGAAAATATTTGAATATTTGGTACGTAGATGTGCCATAGATAAAAAACAAAGAGTGAACAACTTTGTGATAATGGATAGTATTGGAGAAACGTTGGAGAACAGCTGGGTTAACCAAAGAAGAAAACAGCTGTTTGCCTTTGTCAGCTTATGTGACATATGGTTTTTGGATGAACCCTACTTTGTATATATCTACAGAATATTTCACATCTTTGGAAAAGCATGGCTCTGTCATATGTTTGTGCTCAGTATGTGCTTGGTTTTGGTGACAAAACCCTTTCGATTTCAAAAGATGCAAAGGCGTTCATCTCTTTCAGTATTACTCTTTATTCTCGTTGTTTGGCTAAACATGCTCTTAAATCGGGCCTCACATGCCCCTAAAACCTATGGCGTTATTTTTGTGCCACTATTCTGAGCTCACCTAAAAAAAAATTGAGCGCATGTAAAAAAAAGTTTGCAGGTGCAAGTGTTGCATTTTGAGGAGAAATTTATTTTGAGCGAAGAAAAGCTGAATTTGAGTGAACAAAATTCATTATTTTACGTGCGCTCAATTTTTTTTTTACTTGCGCTCAGAATAGTGGCACAAAAATAACACCATAAAACCTGCTTCCATCTCTCCCTCTCCTCATTCTGCAGACCTGACCCCCACCCTCTTCTCTTCACCATCAGTGCACTGATGGAGTTGCCCATGAGAGTCCATTGATTTTCTGTCCTGGACCCTGCATGCTGTGGGAGATGTGGCATGGTGGTGATTTGTGACAATCCATGGCCCAAAAAGCAATGACAAGCTTGCCAGACGAACAGCACCAGACAGAAGAGCAACACTTCAGAAACAGTGCAGTAAAGGGTTAAACTAGCTTCCCAAAACCTTACATGAAATGATGAGGGAGGGAGTTTGGGGGTAGGGGGATTATTCTTCCTTGAAGAAATGTTATTGTCATATGCACAGTAAAAATAAACACAGCATTTTACACTGCAAAATGAAATTCTTATTTTAAATAAGCCTTAAAGATAAAGGTAAACCAGGCAAGTGTTGTGAATAAACACAATTTACCTGAATTTGTTCAGCTAATGTACCCCACTGTGAATCGTTCCCTGTTGCTTCTCTCCTCTCGCACCAGCAGCAGTGTATCTTGAGTCTGGAGAAGTGAAAGCTGCAACTACACAGCTCTGTTTTTCCAACTTAGCCGCATACTATGCAGTACTGCAGGTGGACACTGCAGGTGTCACAGGTGTTAACCTCATAAGCAGCACTGTGTCTAACATCTTTCCTGACGGTCACCCAACTCTCACGTGGACTGCTGTATTCATCCATCCTTTTTTTCCCCTACAGTGAAATGTCTATTGTTCGTTTTTAAACAAATCCATAAGTGAATGATTTATAATATTCCCGGTCTTTAACTTCTTTCACATTACACCTGAGCTACAATTTAGCATATACCTTCAGATTACCTATTTAAAACTTATAGTTAAGCAACTGTTTATGCAAGAGCTGCCCCATTAAAAAACTACCAATTTCTAGGCTGTGCAAGCTACTTTAATGAGCTGTAGATAAAATCTAAAGGTAGGCATCCTCTAGCTGCCAAATAAGTGTTAACATTTACACCTTTAAATTGGGCGGCAGGGAAAAATCGAGCTTTCACATTTGTATTTAACCTTGCATAGGTTGTTTCAAATAACACAGCAAAAAAATTATGAGCCTGTTTAAGGGTTATTGATAAACCAGGAGGCCCTCTATCCCCTCATTTCTACCTCTATATCTACTAATCTGTTTCAAAGTCATGCATTATGTTGTGAGAAAAGTTAAAAATGTTTCTACAATATGTCAAGGACTTTCACTGTTATGTATCTGTATAATTTATTTATCTGTTGCCTTTGGCTGTTGGTTAGTTAACTACCAGTTCCATCTAGCCTAACCCCCTGGGAACTTACACCATCGGACTGGGAATCACAACAGTTTGGTCTGTTGTGGCATTATTGAAATGCAGGTCAGGATTTGTACTGAAAAGTCAGTGGCAAAAAAAAAAAAAATCAGCAATCAAGCACACGGCTTCCATTTTATTCTGAAATAATTAAGTATTGTTCTAAATATTGCTTGTGCCACCACCCCAGCTAAATAAAATTGTGTTTGCTGCCTAAATAACAAACACCCACACAGCTGAAGCTAATTACAGGCGTCTTTCTTCTTTATAATCATATGCATTAATAGTAAAATGTCTGCCTCTGATAAATGAAAAAGAATAAGAATAAGAATGAATCATAAATATGAATTAGTTTTCTAAGCAGTCGCTTTCATGTTTGTATTCATGTGGCACACCTTCAAGCTAATCACACCTTAAAATTAGTCACCCTCTGTGTGCCGAGACAGCGTACAGTCAGTGACTGCTGCTGCATAGCTTTTACTCAGAAAACTGTGTTTGCGAGTGACAAAACTGAGACCGTGGTCAAGGGGCGAGCCGGCCCTTAGTCGGTGCTGGATCACGCTTACAGCCGAGTGAAAGGATTTTCCTGTCTATCCTTTTCTCTGGGGGATGTGACACACTGTCCTAGTTTCCACTTACTATGACACAGATGAAACTAAATACAACAGGAAAAAAAATGCTGTAATTTGTAACTTGAGATTTAGAATATGTCCCTTTCTATGACACCAAGAGGACATCGTAAACAGAGAGGCAAAGTCAGTGTGATTTGTAGCCTTGAGTTGCCCTTGGATTTCATGTAAGCAGCACTGTACTTGTAAATCATGTCTGTAGGACTGTTTCTGCAAATGAAAAAGGGAATGATTTGTGTAGATAGCTTAACTCCATGTGCTAAATCCTGGCTGTAAACTCTACAGGAGTAATTTTGGGCACTGCCAATCCCTCAGGATGTGGCCTGAGGAATCTGATCACATATCAAACAAACAGCTGAACCAGACCTCATCATTAGACAGATGTGAAACTTGGGATTTACTGACTTGATGTTATATACATGCAGTATGAGGCAAAAGGCCTATGGCAGCAATGGGAATGGAGATTAAAATGTTTTTTCCCATATCATTTCACACCATGCAGCAAGCAACTTCTAAAATAAACCCCAACATGGTATTGACGCATTCGTGTCCCCAAGACAGACATGTGTGGCTCCAAATCAAACCGTTTCTTATAATCACCTGTTTTTATCCCTGGCGACCTAAGTAGAACTTCACCCAAGAAATATAAGCCCTTCATCTCCCTTCAGCCTCCCTCCTACTCCTCCTCCTCTCATCCTATCTTTATCCTCCACCATGTGTGCATCTTGCAACCACTCCCTGATCAAACATATTAGGCTGGCCAACTTCAGTAAGTCACTAATCAAACAGCATTTTTTTTTAATGAGATTTATAAATGGAGACTGAGGTAAGAGGTAGGAAAACCCGAACAGCAACAAAGATTGGAATGGGGCAGGGCAAGAGGGTGGTGGTGGTGCACTGTTTGTGTTAAGAAAAGTAAAAAATTACAGCAAGAACATTACAGGATGGGCCGCATGCCTTTATTATGATACTCTGATTACAATTTTGTTTTTTGTAAATCTAGCACAACATTGTTCTCACCTCCTTTAGAAGCACCTACAAAGGTTTAATGCCTCCCAACCTGCTGATGCTACTCTCCCAGGCTAATGTTTCACAGAAATGAAAACAATTAGTGGTCACTGACAAAACTGGCATGTAAAATCTAAGGTCTCCAATCATATAACTGTGCCCATGGGAACAGAAAGTCCTGTAGGTGATCTCCTGACGCTGCTCTAATTTATAAACAAACACGTAGATAGCTCATTTCAATAAAGAGCTGCATTCTTAAAGGGACAGTGAAATTAAATGGTCCATGATGATGGGATGAGATGAGGCTGCACTATATCTGCTAAGAAAATATCAATAAGAGACAATTGAAGAAGAATCTGGTACAAAAGTAGAGTCTTCTGGTAAAAAGACTGCTTGTGAAAACTGCAGTCTGTTACACCATATAAAGCTGAAATGAGTGTATAACTGCGGACATGTGACAAACATTATTTAGCATCAGATATAGAACCAGCCCAGTGTTAATGAAGTTACTGTTACCGCGCCAAGCGCACCCCTCTTTAATTTTTTTGCAGCGGTCTGAGGCTGCAGTCATTTATTAAAGTCAATAAAATATATTGTAACATTCACACACTGATCTAACACTTCAAGTCTGCTTCAGTCTCATTAATTGCTGCATTCTGACCAATATTTTAATCTGACAACAGACCTGATACCAGGGAAAAGATGTTTTTTCATTGAGGAGCTTTCTCTGTGTATAAATGTGACTAAATTCCTGGCACACTGCAAACCTCATCTCTGTAAAGAAACCCGGCTGCCTATAAAAAAAGAAGCAACCTTCTATGCATTTCGTAATGGGATTCTCCTCTTCTCTCTGACGCTCGGCTCAGTCCAGTTAAGTTAGGCTCTGTTTTATCAAAATGCTAGTTTTACTGAAGACAAGAAGCATGTAGGATTCATCTTTAAACATGCAGGGTGGAGGAGTCAGTGAAGAGTTACAGGACATGGCCAAAGCTTTCACAGTGCACGGACAGCTCTGAGCCATCAACTCGCACCAATTATATGCTCTTTCTGATAAACTCTACCCTTCTCATTCTAAATAAATGAATTTTCCTATTGGCAGATATCTCAGCTACACTGGGCACATAATACATGATTTTTTTCCAGGCATTACATTCAGGACAACTTGGAGTAAACAGTGGTGCAACCTTTGTAAATCATATTTGTGTGATTCATTTACATACTCTCCTCCCAGAATTTTGCACTCTGAAAAGGAAACTTATAGTAAGTAAGATTACCTGCATCCACGTCTATCAGTTGGAAAACTGCCCCTGCTTTAGTAAATACCTACAGAAGCTTTTTAATGCCAAAAGAGGATTTCACGATGGCACGAACGGTTAGTAAATCCAGTCCTAAATCTGATCTAATTCCCTGTTTAGCTCAAACGGTTCTGCTTTAGTACATGATGGGTTCTAAAATGTCCTAAGACAATGTTATCATCAAAAGACCACAAGAGCCAGTCTTTTTTTCAGCATGTTTATTAATGGCATCAAGCTCAAGTCCTGTTTAAACAACACTTAAAAATTACCAAGGTGTGTGTCTCACCCATGTAGCAGCTATCAACATTAGATTAATACACAGGTGAATGTAAACCCAAATAAAAACCCTATCCCACAAAGCAAAATTGGTATGGCCCACACAATGGCCCACACATGGCCCACATACCGCAAAGAATGATGGCCCTTTGGTGGCCCAGATCTGGTTTGCCAGATGAGGCCCACACATGGGCCAGCACAAGGCCAGTTGCAGACACACTATGTGGTCCTGTGCTGGCCCAGAACAGTTTCAGCTCTGGCCCCAGATGTCAGCCTAATGTGTACCTTAATCAAGCCATGTAATAACAACATGTGCCGGAAGATAATAGTGCAAAAGTAACATGACAAAACTCTATTCAGACAGTGAATGGACTGATTCTTTTATACCGCTCCTCTACTGTCTGGGATTACTGAAAGTGCTCTATCCAACTATTTGGGTCTTCTAACTAAAATAGGAAAATAGGAACATAAACAGTGCCATCATTGCCAGACCTGGCCCACATCTGGTTGACATACACCCTGCCATGACACCAGTCAGTCAGAAGTGCCAGGTTGATGCCAGATCCGGGCCAGACCTGCTTGCTATGTGGGATGTTTGTATAACAACTGCATTAAATCTTTAGGAAGCTCACTAACAGTTTAGCCACTATACCTGAAATGTCTCAGCAAACACTTTCATTAAGTGTCATTCAGACATTTGTGTTGTCACACCACTATGTCAACGTCTACAGACAGACTTTTAAAGTATTTTTTTAAGACACACATGTTTATTTTTCAAGGTACACACAGAATAACTCAAAATTATGAGTTACCGTGGGTGCACTCTCTACAACTCCAACCTCTGCTTTCTTGTAAGTGGCAGGCAACCGGAGCTGTGGCTTTTCAGCATGTGTGTGTGTCTCTCAGGTCCGAGTGCACTACCGAATAAGAAGGGAAGTGGATTAGAACGTTCACAGCAGGCGTGCAAATTGCTCCACCTGGCACTAGTCCCTGAATCACTGTGCCCCACCTTTCCCTCTCCAGCTGGCTAAAACTACACCCCACCACATGTCTTGGGATGAACTGTATTCAGATGAATGATGATCAATTAATTTTTATCTCCAGTGCAATCCTTAAGTCAAGAATGTCTTCTCTTCCACTTGATGAACAAATATTTCCTTTTTTAAACTGCTTATGCTGGGCTTACACTGTGCAATTTTTGACCCATTTTGAGCCGATTTTTGAGTCATGCGACCGTTTTGGCGATCGGCCCGATTTTGGCCTTCATCGTGCGTCGTGCATCGTGTAGTATACGTGGGGTAACGAGAAGCGATTAACACCTCACGACCAGCTCCCGATCATCAATTGCTTGGTCGTGAGGGTGTCACCGCAGTTTCTCACACTGCGCACGCGCAAACACAAATGTCAGTGAAAAAGACGGCGCAGCACGGCAGTGCAGCGTGTGATCTGGACACAAGCGATGGAGGCACAACTTGTAGAACTTTGGAAAGCTCATCCGAGCCTTTTCCATGTGGCCTCACAAAATTATCGCGACCACAACAACTGTGAAAATAGTTGGATTTACAATGCTGCTCAATCACAGCTGCCTGATCATGTTTTTCATTAGCAATTTAGCAAAGTTGATGGTGGTGGTGGTGTGTCTGTGTGAGTGAAAGACAGAGAGGGAGAGCGAGCGACAGAATTTCTGTTATAACCTTCATTTTATGGACGCACAGTGTGAGCACTCAGGTCGCATCAGAGCATCGAGCCGTATAGTGTGAGACCCTGCATCGTGTCCTATGAACTTCTAACCCCTGCGAGTCAATCGTACAGTTTGAGCAGGAGCTGAATCGCGCGACTGAAAAAATCGCACAGTGTCTGCCCAGCATTATTCAACTCGGGGGCTCAGAGGTGCTTAAGCCTGGGAGACTCTTGTAATGTGATTTCAGCCACTCTTAAAGTGAAGCATTTAAATTAACTACTGGTGGTAATTAACTAGTTAGTACTCTACACTATTGTACATTCAGAGTTCCTGAATAACATTTTATTAAGAGACAAAAGCTATTGTTTACACTGGCTAAAATTAGGCCTTGCCTGAGGATAATTGAAGTGTATTAAAATCCTTGCGTCTCAGTAATTGTATTACTTCAAATGTATGAATACTTCATTGAACTATTTACAAGTAATAATGCTGCCTGCATTTTCTGCAGCTGTGGGGCAGGTTTAATATTAATCAGGACGGTATAGGTGATGCCGAGATTTATAATTATGTGATGTTGTCCTGAAGAAGGAGAGGGAGGTCAAGATGATAGCCAGTAAACAGGAGGTCAGAATGAGGTCAGAATGAGGCAGGTAATGAGTGATTTAAAAAGACGGTATTTAAGGTTGCATGTCATCATACCAAAAATACAGAAAAAATATTACTACTACTTGCCCATGTACCCCTACTGATACTGTCTTGTAATATTGTAAAGCTTTTAATGATGTTTTCGCTGCTGCCTGTAAAGACAGCATTATAGCATTATTTTCTTAACCTTGTGGGTTAGCAAATAATCATGAGGGCCAAAGACGCTGGAAATCTGCCATCACTTTGATGAAAGTGATGATCGCTGGACAAGCAACACCATAGCTGGAAAGGCACTGACCTGTGACTGTATATAAAGGATTGTAAAATGGAATAAAGTTCCTGCTGAGCTGCATAGACTTTGTGTTGTCACTGTGTGACAAAGCACCAGCAATGCATTTTTCTAAATAACAGATCAATGGAGTAGTGGCAGTAGTCACAAAAAGACACTAAAACAACACGTGTTCATTTATTGCCATAAACAATAGACAATAGAAAATTCTGACTGTATTATATAAATGCAGAGCTGCAAGTCAACCCCAAAGGCTCAACGGTATATTTTAGCCAGCTTGTTTTAAGGTGTAAGCATTATTGTTAAGAGAGCAGGGAAAATAAATAGCTTCAATTTTTCACTGACAACCTTGTTCAATTACTGAGGCACCTTAAGAGGTCTAGTTGCCTATAAAAGCGTGAAGAGCTCGTCTTGTCTGATGAGTCTGGGGTGCACAAGATGACCTCCTTGGCAACCTGACCAGAAAAGTGACTGAAGATTTCAGAGGGTGTAAACTATAGGAGACACAGGAGCCTCTCCTGAGACTCTGAAGAGACTTGTGATTGCCATTAAGACGCACTTCCAAAATCTACCAGATGTAAGAGGCGATTTTCAGCCGTTACCATGGGTTCCACACATTAACTTTCAGTTCTGAGGATGACAAATAGGAAAGCCCAGGAGAGACAATTCAAACCAAACTGTTTTAAGGTTAGACTGATTTCACAGGATATTTTGCAAACATTTGCCAAGAAACTAGACCATGCAAAGCTCGTCAGCTGTCTTCTTACTTGGAAAAGACTTCAACAGAAAATATCAATCCAAATGCCTATAATGCCATAATATCTTTTCCTTTTATATTAATGGCGGAGATATGAGTCACCCCAGCCTTGACTTTCAAGCTTTCAGACCAAATCCAACCTTATTGTATTATTTTAATATAGTGAAAGGAAAGGTAAGGACTAACAATGCAAAAATGCTCATTTGTTTTTCCATTCTTATTTTTTCAATGAATAGTCTAAGAAAAACAGATGATGCATTTAGACAATTGGGCTACGCCTTTAATGTCGGTCTTCACTGTATAGATTTGTATTGGAAATAACTGCATTTCAACTACTCACTGAGCATTGTTGCAAATAGGGCTGCCACGATTAGTCGACTAGTCACGGTTACGTCGACTATCAAAATCGTCGACGACTAATTTAATAGTCGACGCATCGTTTGAAGCTTTGTAAGATCCCAAAAGACGCAGGAATAAGTAGTAGGATTTAAGAGTGCAATAACGGACTGAAACAGAAGATGGCAGCACTGCATGTACAAGGATGCCAGCTGCCGTTAAACCCCGAAGAAGAAGTAGCTCTGTCCCAGAATTCGTAGCGCGGCCCTGCTCAGTTGTCAACAATGGCGGCAGCTAGTTAGTTTTAATAGTACTCTTATTATTCTTTCTGGGTCACAAAATAAACGTTTAACATATTTTCAGGTGAGAATGTAGCTGTGTAAACCTCAAATATCTGCTCAGTTTATCAAGACACCACATATTTTCAAAAGCGCTCCGAAGTTTTTGGAGACGTCTGTTACCCACTAGCTCGATAGCTAGCCGGGGTTCAAGGCTCACTAGAGCCGGTGAGAACACCGGACTCCCGGCAAATCGTTTTCAAACCCACCGCCGTCTTTCGCCACTCAGGTTAAATATATATAAGTCACTTAGATAACTTAAAAATTATATTGTTTGGCTTTTTTCAGTATTTTATTTGTTCCTCAGTAAATTGGTTTGGCTGAGATTAAAGTTATAGTCTTTACACGACTGAATAAACATCAAGTAGACAATTGATTATCAGAAGTGTGAGACACTCGAGAATATACTCCGGTGTCCTGTTATATTTTAGATAGCAAGGAGCAGACGGCTGAGTTTATTAAACTCCACCGAAACAATTTGCAAATTTAATTTAAATTCAATAAACTATCATCTTGTTTTTATTTTTAGTTAGCACATACCTGAAACACTTAAAGCTGTAAGCTAATGATAGTTATATAAGAGCAGATGCATGCTGGTGCAATAAACTATAAGTTTTACGTCGAATTGATGCATGATCTGACTAGTCGACTATCAAAATAATTATACAAAAATGTATAAATAAATGATTTAGGTGTAATTATGTTTAGTGTTAAAAATATATCTTCAAAGTCCACTTTTAAACAAATCTGTCAAACAAACCACAGTCAAGCTTTTCAGAGAACTCTACAAGAAATGCAAAAAGAAAATCTGAGCACCTACTCAAAATTTCTGAGAAACAAAAAACAGTCTTTAAAAAAAAAAACCAAAAACAAATAAAAAACCAACAATATGTTATTTTGATGGTTGCTAATGGTGTTGCTCACTTTTGCATCAGGTGGTGCCCACATTTTTACTTTACTGATTATGGTGTTTTGAAGAAGATGGCACATCTTGTTTTTCCTCTTCTAATACTGACATTTAAAAAGCTTTTGAAATCCCAAATTTTCATAAGTCCACAAGGTAAAACATTAGGACGTGATCTTTACATGGCATTTCCTTTGGTTAAACATTTGCTCTATGTGCACTGTAGAGAAACTGCTTAAGGGACCTCGAAGTCACTATCAATGGACCTACTGTCGGTCAGCATGAGAGGTAACTTTCTTATTCTCAGCCACAGAACAATGAAATCTTAAAAAAAAAGGTATTTTCGAGCTCATGGAGGGCTGGATATAAATGTCAGCTGCTCCTCAGATAGAGAAAATGCCACTGGCAAAGTCAAGAAGTTTAAACCTTATCAAAGACAGCTTCTGATAAAGCCTTATGAACACATAAAGGGGAGAAATAGGCTGAATGTGTCCAAAACCACTAAGCAGCACACCACTTAAGTAACACTAAGTTACTGGAGAAAGGTATTTCAGTTGTTATAAACGAGTGTTATGCTATTACAACACCCAACCGCTCAAAAAGCTACATAAATGCATCATCACCCCATAATTTATTTGTTTATTGCTCAAAACAATCACCTAATTTACAAATGCCTATTTTTTTACAGCCACAAAGAAAAAAAGTTTGCCATCTTCCATTCACTGCTGGCTACTAGATATAAAGCTAAGCTCCATAGCAATATAATCCCCTGGTTAGAGAAATGACATGGATGATATGTCAACAAAATCCAAACACACAGGAACACTAATCACTCCAAGTGCCCATCACATGCACTCCGACACTGCAGGAGAAGCAGGGCACAGCAGAAAGCCCTCTCCTAGCTGGAGGTTAATTGGATCACATAAAAGCAAAGCACACCTCATCTTTCATCACTAGGCAACACATTTACGCAGCAATCGATAGGTGGAATCATATTTTCCCCTTTCAGAAAAATGAGGGAAAATGAAGTATTGTGACCCGACTGAGATGGATAGGGCATGGCTTCATACCCTACAGATAGCAGCGATAAGTCTGTGCCCTGTGTTTGTTCGCGACTTGAGTTGTTTTTGCTTCTGACAAATCATATAGACTTTTTAGTTCCAAAATGGCCTTTGGTTATTTATGTCGATAAAATCTGAGTCTGAAAAAAACTGTCTTTCTCAACTCACCTTTCAAACACACAACATACACATGAGATCGAACGTCAACAGATTTAAAGATATTTACTTTTAGAAAGACAGACAGGTAAACTAACAGCAATTCTAAACAAGTCTCCATCATAAAGGAATAAATATTCTTTCAAATATTAAAAATACATATTTAGATTTTCTCTCAAGGCATATTCGCACAGACTAGAGGCCAGTTAGCAACCACCTCGCAACTAGAGAATATGAGTATTACCCAACTGGCTGAGAATGGTTGCTGGAGGTTGCTGGCAGCTTCTGTGAAATCATTTGCTAAGACCCATTCCCAAAACTGATGAGTAACCTCATGATAACCAACGGTTATTAGGCAAAAATTGTATATGGTCACAAAGAGCTATGCGGTCCTGGCCCAGAATCGTCCTTGCGATTGCTTTGGTTGTAGCCTTCTGTAGTTTGCATGGAAGACACTAACTTGTCCTCAAACACTCATCAACTACTCACTGAGAAGTTGTGAAACTGTTTGGAGAGCGATACAAACTGTAAATGAAAATAATTAACCTTCAAACTAAAGTTTGCGCCATTTGATACTTGTTGGTTTCAGACTTTGTGGTCTTCGTTTCTACTTTGATTTGCATTTTTGTAAAGTTTCCCTGTCACTCTGTGGTAAGTTATCAAGCAACTTTGCAGACAAGTCACTGTCATCCATGCAATCTACAGGCAACTCTGACAACACGCTAACAACCAAAGTAATCACAAGGAGGTTTCTGTGACCAGTTCTCCTAGGATCTAGCACTGGCCAGCCTATTAGGGCACAATTACAGCTGCGATTCACAGCAATAACAATGAGAAAGCAACACAAAATGACTGGAATAGCTGTTATGACACATGAACACCAGCATGAACAGTCCCATGAGTCTTTGGGTTAGTGACCCCCTCCCCTTGAGCCGTTACAATACATTCTTCCATAGCAACTGGAGGTTGCTCACTGGTTGCCCAAATACAAAAATGTAATTCCATATAACATGCTCAAAGCAGTCATGGAAATGAGGCTGCCATATCTTCAACCACGAATGTGTTGCAACACAACCTGCCTCAATTAGATCCTAAAGGTGACTGCTACAGAGAATGGCATTTAAAACCCATCCTCCTTCTCTGCTTGCGTGAGAATAATGTATTTGAGCATCACAGGAATCCTAACAAAATGGAAACAAAAAAGCTAAAGTTCCTGTTTGAGCATTAGTTATGCCTGACTGGGGAGAAATTTCACTAGCTTCCAAACATCTCTCTGTCTGCTTAAAAAACTTTTTTTTCAGTCATTTTGCAAGGCATCACATCTCCCTGGTGGAAGCACTGAGAAACAGCAATCAACATCCCTTTGCCAGTTGTGCCGAAATAAAAAAAAAAGAAAAACCTCAAAGCTCTCTGCCTTGAAGACACATTTGGGACATAAATGGGCTTTTTATGACACTTCAATTCTGTCCATTTTCTTTTTGGCCAAGTGTTGTGCATTGTACAGTGTCAGAAAGAGAGGAGGAGAATGGCGGCACTGGGAGTCACAGAGGAGCCGCCGGTTGTTTAGATGAGATGAGCGAGAGACGAGAGCTCTTGAAGGAACGGGAAATGTGCTGAGCAGAGCAGAGCAGCAGTTAGCCTTCTTACGAGGGCACCCACAGGGGTAATCGAAGGCTTCAACTCTAACTATGTGTGCTCTGCTGTTGTCATTTAGGCTCACAGATTGCCTCGGTGCACTTATGAATGTGACCAGCTCTCTCCCTATCTGAAGTAACCACACTTTGAAAGTGAGTCAAATAAAAGCAGTGACAGTGACAGATGATGCGGCATTGTGCCTGGATGGAGGGGGTCCCATGTCATAAATAACAACGAATCTCAGTACTCAGGTATTCATATTCAAGTGAATCCATTTGAGGTATACTGCATATTATACACCGGGGTGCTTTTTTGCAAATATATACAATCAGATGCAGTTAAGTGGGTAAGAATAATGCATTGAGTTGGCAAAAACGAGCAGGGTGAGTAATGTTCTGGCATTTCCAGCAGGGTTATACTGTAAGAAAGTCAATGGGCCTTGGACATCAGGCACTGCAGCGGCTCCCTGATCTCAAATAATGTAAACCACAATATTAATTATGGTTAGGTCAGGGGATGGACACAAGTTCAACATTTACTTACTTTACTTACACTAGGAGGTGTATGTATATATATATATATATATATATATACACACAATTTTAACAGCTTTACATTACAGAATAAACCGAAAAAAAATCTTACTGTGTTTTATTTAACCTTTGGTAGTGTCTATATTGGTACCTAACATTCTGTTTATTTTAGCCTTTTGTGTACAGCACTTTGTGACTGGCTGTCTATGAAAAGCGCTTAATAAACAAACTTCATTTACATATCAGTTAAATGAAGATCAGTTGCAATACATTGTTAAATATGCTTCATGTGCTATGACTTATGATACATTTAAAGGAATAACTGGGGCAGAGATTATCATAAGAACATCCAGGTGACTATTATGAACTAAAGACTGGGATGGGATAGGTGTTTATTGATGTCAGCAATTAAAGTCAAACCACAGCTTCAGTAGTCTTTTGTACTGTGAAACTATTATTAGGCAATAGAAAAAGATAAAATCACTGCAACTCTTATTGTAATGTCTTAAGTACAGAAATAAAGTTATACTTTGTCATCGGTCAGTCATAGTACAGAATAGAGCACGGGTGATATGACCAAAAATATTATACATTTGAAAATTTGCGATAACGATATAACTGACGATATAATTGATGCTAGACAAAATACTTTACAACTCCCCGACTTTATTAGTGCAAAAAAACAAACATCAATGTATTTTCACTTAAACAAGCAGCTGTTTTTTATGTGCATTAACGTTATATAAAAATTTTACAGTGCAAATGCAAATTCCTTGCTGACAGTTTAACCAAGAGGCATTTCCAGTGGAAATTGGCCGACATATCCTCAGCACAACCATGTATAATATCCACAAACTTAAAAAGAGGTTATACAGACACACAGTACAGTAATATTATGTTGAAGCACAGTATGTATCACTCCATGAGGCTCCTGCCTACGGTAGCCGTATTGCTCCGACAATCCATCAAGCGGTGTGGCTTCGTAGCTTAGAAAAGTCGCACTAAAACATTTGACAGATTTTCGAGCGCCGTGTACCACATAAAATCACTTCGAGGTCAGTAAACACAACCAGAATTCATACATAAGGCACACAGGTTTATGAGGGGCACTGTCGATTTTCAGAAAAATCAAAGGATTGATTTTAAGTGTGCCGCATTTTCCAAAAAAACACGGTAATAACGACAGCTCGCTAGCATGCTCTACCAAAAATAGTGCTTTGTTGTGTATCTGATGGACGAAAGCTAAACCAGTTCCACACCACTGAAGTTGCAGCATTTTTACAAACCAGTTCTGGTTCATCCGTTTCATTAATCTCACTAATCTCAACACTGCATAAGGTCATTGGTCCCTTGGTTTGATGAGCGAATGACGTGAGAAAACTTTGCAAGATCAATGTCCAGAAAGCACTTTTTTCACTGAAGAGTGCTATTCTGAGAGTAAAGATAAAGCATTGGTGCTTAAATTTAAGAAAACAAAGATGTCTCCTGAACACGGAACAGCTGTCTGTTCCAAGAAATACTCTGACAAGTTTTATTTATACTTTAGAAAGGTAGAATAGTGGAGGATGGCAGTCTGTTATTTTGTCTTCTTCAATACAAGTGTCACTGTTTTCATGTTCTCGCTCAAGCAGAAAGACAACTGCACTTGGCCTTCCATGATACCGGGTTACAGAAATTCAGGTGAAAAGAGCTGAGATATACAACTGTTCTGCTTGAGTGTTTGTGATTAAGTATAAGAAATGTGGGCCGTCAAGTGACTCTAAAAAACTGAATTTCAGGCAAAGATAAAAACAACAATAGAAAAAAAAGCAACATATTTCGTAATATAACTACTGCAGAAGCAATTTTACAGCTCAAGGATCTTTCCTTTTGTAGGGGGGATTTAAACATGACTTGGACAGTTATTAGGAGGTGTTTGCAACAATATCAGATGTGCTCTTTGTGTAACAGTTGGTGTGAAGATTTGTGTAGCTCAAAGTGGAATATCCTACAATTAGACTGTGTACAAAGATGTACAAAGTTCAGTTATATTCAATTCTATTTCATTGCATTTATGTAGCAATAATAAAGATATACATAATGCAAATACACTGTGATATTTTAAACAATAGTATAGAAAGATCTATTCAGGGTTCAGGGAGTCTGATGACTTTCTCAATCGGTTGGGGTGAAGAGAGATAAGACAGATATTAGGGCTGGGCGATATGACCCAAAATTCATATCTCGATATTTTTTAGCTGGATGGCGATATAAGATATATATCTCGATATATATTTTTTTAAAGCCATAAAGTAAGAACAAAAAGAGAGTTCTTAGTCAAAGCTGTGTCCCAGATGTCACACAGGCACTTTTATTAACATAGAGCAGATGTACATAAAATTTACTCAAAAATAAATTATGAGCATTTATTAAATAATAATGCTCCATAAATAAAAGAAAACAATGTTGTTTTTGTGCATAACAAAAAGCTCACAAATGTGCAGTCAAAATGTAAACTAAAAGACGAGCACTATAACAAGGACAGATTTCACAGCTGCTCTGTTCCCAACTTGTACTGCGTGACTGACAACCTGGAGTTTGAAATCCGCTTCGCAACCACGTCTCTTAACAGGTGCCATTTATGGTCCTTATACACAGTAGGGTAATATTACGTTGAAGCACAGTACGTATCACTCCGCGAGGCTCAGCCGTAATGCTCCGACAATCCATCAAGCGCTGCAGCTCCGTAGCTTACCAAAGTCGTACGAAAACATTTTTTGACAGATTGCTGAGCGCCGTGTTCCACATAAAATCGGTGCGCGGCCATCAAGCACAACCAGAATTCATACATAAGGCGCGCTGTCAACTTTTGAGAAAATGAAAGGATTTTAGTCCGTGCAGCACCTCTGGGCTGCATGGCGTTAGCGTGGTTAGCTCGTTAGCGTGGTTAGCTAGCTAACACGTTGACGCCGTCCAGCCCCACGCACGGGGCGATGCGCAGTAACTCGTTAACGGATTTGCCGTGTCCATCTTGTCGCTTCCTGCAGGTGAAGCGATGGGGGAGGAGGGGGAGTTGTGTTCAGTGAAGGAGAGGCGAGGCCGAGTAACGTTGCGTAAAGACGAAAGTGGACGAAAGAGAGGCAAACTTGCGGCTCCGCAAGTATAATTATAACGTAACATAGACTATATCGATATAAAGGATATTGTCACATCTTATATCTCGTATAAAAATATATCGATATTTTTTAAAAACTCGATATATCGCCCAGCTCTAACAGATATGGTTATAAGGACGATCTGATTTCCTCGTGTCAGCATTGTTCCCAGTCGCAAAGGAATGACGTCACAAGAAGGTGATTGGTCACTTGCAATGTTGAACCTGGAACAACATTAATTATGATGATGTGGGAACAATGCTGACACGAGGAAATCAGATCGTCCATGGTTATAATGCCTGTGTGTATTTGTGTGTGTGGCAGCATGCATGTGCTGCTTTTTGCTGTTTTTGTGTGTCAGAGTTCATGTTTATATCCCTGTTTATGTGCGCCAGTGAGTGAGTGAGTGGGACTGTCTGACCATGAACGCACTTGGATTACCTTACTGCAGGGGTCGGCTACGTTTCTGATGATGAGTGCCATCTAAAATTTCCTCAGAATTCAATGTGCCATATGACCGCATAGCAATAAATTTAATAACGCTCTATATTAACAGTTACACACTATATAGAACAACTTTATAGAATTATATTTGTTCGTAGATGTTGGCAACTATCAGCGAATAGTTATCAGCTATTTTGAAACAAAAAAAGACACTTTTTATCCATAAGAAGAACAGCAAATGAACTGTACAACGGAAAATGCAAATGCTATTTATAGTCTCCTCACAACAATGATAAGAAAAATAAACTGGGCCAATATGGCATGTTTGTTAATACAGGGATACACAAGTTAATGTGATCTCTGGTCTCCCACTCAGAGACACAGGTCTCCGAGTGTCCAGCATTCAGGCGGCTACCTGAGGACACTCTTCATGTGAGAGAAAATCTGCTCACACAGACATGTAGAGCCAAATACTGTCAATTAGGCCTCTGCAATGTTCTGAAGACATTGCAGAGACATCACGATATCATGACCAGCAGCTTTACAGCTGTGGCTCCAGCAAACATCAGCTGATACTAGAAATTAATATTAAATAAATTCTAACAACAGCTGATCAAGCTTAAACGTGCTGCTGTTGTTTAGCGCGACATCTGCTGGTTTCCTCTTTCTGGCGCAAAGTGGGCGATAAACAAACAAGAGAGAAAAGCCAATCAGCTGATCACTGATCAGTTTCATGATTGAAGTAGCAACAGGAGAGGGAGGGGAGCGAATGAGAGAAGAAGAGGCAGCTGTGCAGAATAACTCCAGCTTTGTGTCTTTTTTCATCCTAGCTGAAGTACAGGACAAACTGTTCCTTTTCAGCTCAATACGAAAAGCATAATATTTTCTCTGGATACGAGACGATTCCATTTTTTTACGGGACGGTTGGCAACTCTACTAACAAACCTTACGAATAAAATAAAGTTCACTATTCACTAGTAACATCATAGCACCCACCCAGCTGTATAGAAACTCCGTCATGCTAGCTAGTACGCAGTACGAGTTATTCTAACTGACTGTAAAAAGTCAGCACAACGAAAATAAACTCCACCTAAACTTGGTTTATATCTGAGCCAGACAAACTGCAGGTCATAACTTCTTACCTGAAGTTCAGTTCACCTGACACTCGGACCGGCGGCCGTCTCGGGTCTCTCCTCCCCCTGCCTTCCCTTTCCCTAATCCACCTGCTGGCCTCTGTGGCAGCTCCGCCATAGCCACCACCAAACAACTGAGTTATTTTTACACATCAGCAATCATCTGGTCAATCCACCACCTTTCGTTGTTTATACCGTTACAAAAAAAAATAAAAAATCATCGGCCCATAAAAACGAAAAATCACCATTGGCCCACCGGGCAGATGCCCGATGGCCAGTCCAGCTTTTGGTCGTGCCATCAGTTAACCCTTCACGTGCCAGCTGTGGCACGCGTGCCCAGGGTTGCCGACCCCTGCCTTACTGTCATATAGCCTCAGGCAAGCAGTGTCAACAGATACTTGGAATTAGAGCCAGTATGTACCCCACTGGTCAAACTCCAGATGATCAGAAGGTAAGCCTCTAAAGGCCTAACTATAATATCTGTCTAGCCCAGATGTATTTTTTTGAGAGTTAAGGAATGTGTGTAGTGCGGTGCCTCTGGCAGAGATACAGTGGACTGTGTTGATCAGTGGCACTGGATGAGAGTTGTGTGCCTCTGACAGCAGTGAGGTGGTAAACAGCGTGGAACAGAGGAGCCTGGTAGCCCATGGCCCCGAGGAAGTCCACTGCACGCTCCAGCAGGAGCCGAGGGAGAGAACAGACAGTCATTTCGCGGCTGCTCAGAAATTCTGAAATGAGATGAACTCAGAGGTCTCTCCCTGCAGCAAGAAATGCTCACGGCATGCATTTCTTTATCCATATCCTCCCCCAAAGTGCCACGGAGAATTTTGAGTCTTTGAGTGAGCTTAGTGGTTAAGGGAATAAGCAGAAAATGGAAATAAAGATGCCAAGAGAAAGGCTGTCTATCATTTTCACTCAATGCTCAGACCTAGTTTTATTTGTCAGCTCCATCCTTCTCTTGCCAGATTTTGTGACTAACAGAAGCTGTGAAAGGTTTAGTCAGATAATTACCTCACAACCGCCTTAGGTTTTTGCTGAGAAAAAGCTTTTTAGAAAGTTTCTTCATTTTTTTATAGCCAGTCGTAAACTAAAAATCTGCGCATCATAAAATGTCTTTACATCACTATGGTTCTCTTTAAACAAAACTGTCCCTCTTTGGTAGCACTCATGGATGAAATACAGAGGCCCAAGGTCACCCGCTCTATGGGCACACAGAATAAATGTAAAATAAATCAAAAGTGATTGAAAATCTGTTATTTCATCTTCTTCCAGATGGCAAAACTATGAGAAAGTTATATTTTATTTGCCCCCTGCAGTCATTTCACACGCACGAAAAGGAGAACTCTGTGGGTCCTCCATAATAACAGGTTGTGGGAAACTACAGGAGGCATATGTGGCGAGAGAATTTTCAGTTAGAAAAAGTGAAACACTCTTGACTTGAATTTGTTTTGAAAAAGTTGAAAAGTCTTATGGTATAGAGAGGACAACTATAACTTATCATGCTGCACTTTCAATTAAATCTATCCCCCTGCTGAGGATAAAGAGCATGTGCATGAATGAATGAGGGTCTTGTGCTCATCTTATGCTCACATTATCCATTCATCCATCCATTCGCATCCGTCCACCCATTCTTTTCTGCCTATCCAATTAATGGACGCAGGGTGGCTAGAGCCTATCCCAGCTTGCTCACAACACATGCATCTAAAATGTCTCATTACAAGCTTAAAAATATGAAGCTTCAATTCAGAAAAAGGATCAAAGTAACCTCTGACAGCCTTACTGTTTGCATGAGCATTATGTCTGTCCCAAGAACAGAGAGACTACACACAAAGTGTTTCTTCAAAGAATTTAGCCATAAATTTTGCTTTCATTTTTGCATTTTTAAACAATTTATTTATTTGTGTATTGCATTCTTGTGGTATACTTTTCAACAAGGACTTATACTGTACTATTTTTTGATCAGTTGAGGGCTACATTACAAAAGTTTATTATGATATATATTTTTTCTTTCTAGGGCAGTATAGTGCCGCAGTGGCTAGCACAGTCCAAAGATATGACGTTAGTGGTAATAGCTGATTCTAAATTGGCCGCAGGTGTTAATGAGAGTGTGAATTGTCCTATGTTTTCTCTCTGTATTAGCCCTGCAACAGACTGGTGATCTGTCCAGCCTCTTGCCCCATGACAGCTAGGATAGGCTCCTGCAGCCCTGAATTGGATAAATGGAGGAAGATGGATGTATATATATAACAAGATATCAGTTTCTGTGGCACCCCGATTGTCTCAGCTTGACCAACCTTATGCGGCGTGCAGCTCGGATCTCAGCTGACCCTTCTCACCCTGGACACAGTCTGTTTGACCTGCTCCCCTCAGGCAGGAGGCTCCGGTCCATTCGCACCAGAACCTCTCGCCATAAGAACAGTTTCTTCCCCTCTGCTGTCGGACACATGAACAATAACCGTATGACTGTTCCCACCACTAACACATGACCCTACGCTGTGTTCACTGCATCATTCCATGTTTGGCACTGATCACCACCTGCACTCATGTATATATCATGTATATATCTATCCACTTAGCACTTTTAATTCTTATTCTTATTTTTATATTTTTATGACAGTATGTTTGCACTGAAGCACCGCAGCAATTTCCTAATGTTGTAAACCTGCTCAACATTTGGCAATAAAACCCTTTCTGATTCTGATTCTGATTCTGATTCTGAAAAATTCGCTCCACTGTTGAGCAGGAGTGGGTGTTCCTCAACAGCTAGACATACATGGTTGGTTAAGGTTAGAGGTAGAACGCCCACTTGTGTTATGCAGCAACTCTTTACTCCATTACTCTTTGGACTTTGTTTGGACTGTGTGAGCTTTCAATATAGTTTTTGTTTTGGTTTACTTTTCTCAGTGTTTGTTATCACATTCTATAAATTGCATTACGTTAAACTTCTTTCCTTTCTCTATTTATTTAGTTGCATTCCATCCTGGCTAACTGCTACGCATGTTCTGCATTTGGGTCCTCATTTCTCCCCTCATCATTACAATGATGTTGGGTTTTATAGGGCACTTTGTTGTGTTTTTCTTTCTTTCTGTGACACTAGTTGAGCATTTACAAGTATTGACTGGTGAGTTGATGAGGTGATATTGTTTTATAGACAATATTTGAATCTTAAAGTGGTTATATGTTTGTGTCACTTGTAATAAAACTGACCTTTTTGCTATATGGGGTGAGAAACAAAACACAATAAAACACTGGTCTGAGATTATAAAGTAAGTGTCTTTCTTCTGTGACAAAGTAGGAAAAAGATTTAAAGCTTAATGCAATAACACAAAGTTACATTATATACAGTAAAGTATATATATTGTACTGTATGGTAAAAAGACCCAGTAAAGGTCAGCACAACCATTATAGCAGAAAGCTATAATTTATGTGTGCAAATGTGTACATCTACCACAGATCTATTTTTAGCTTTGCTGTCATACGTTCACTTCATCTTTCTTCTTACATCATCATTCTTTCCATAGCCTTCTCAACTACACGCATGTCCTGACATATACAGTAACATGCAGCCGCACTGACATTTATGCCACAGCCTAGCACTTCCACACTGATTGGTGTCCTTGGAAATCACTCAGAATCGCTCTCATACTTTTTATCATCCAAATGCCATCTAGGTCAAAACCTGCCCTCTCTTTACTTCTTAATGTTAACATTAATCTGTTTATCATAAGGGATAATTGACTGGACACTTTTGTTGATACTGATAAAAAATGGTGCATTAAGAAGATGGGCACACAGCCATAATGGCCTGTGATTAGGCAAGGGCTATAATGACTACACTTATATAGTTCCTCTTTTAATTAACTCTATTAGGGCTTGCACGAGGGCATTTGTTCTTACATGCATTGGTATTCATATCACATGTCCTGAAGTCCAGAAAACCAAGAAGGCTCTCAGAGAAAACCACTCTGTTGGTGAGAGCAGATCAATATCTAAGCTGTCTATTATTATCTCCAACCAAACTGGGAACCTAAAAATGATTTTCACAAGTTAATGACCTTTCCTAAATATCAGCACAAGAGACCTGGCCTGTTTATGTTAGCTTAGATCAATCTGACACAGATTGTGTGGCCCTGAACATGTTCTTTGTAATCATATCAGTCCAGATAAACTAAAAACAATCTTTGACTGTGACTGTGATCAGCACCTCCAAGCATGTGGCAAGCCAAGCAACAGCCGAAATCCACTGTAGAAAAAAAAAAAGATGTATTATTTTTTCATGACTTTGCGCGCAGTATCGTTAACTTAAGTTTCACATTGAATGGGTAGTTGTTTTTTAACAGCCCAGCTGAGCAGTTCATGAGCCTCATATTGGGCATCATGCCTTGCAACTTGGCAGTCTGGCATAGCTCCCCAGGCCACCAGCAAGCTCTTGTTGTTTTTTTATATTCTCACTTCAGCAGCAAGAGCCATCAAAGATAAAAGCACAGTTGCTCTTTGTCACACAGAGACAACAGTCATGAAATTTTAAAAGCTAGAAGTACCAATCTAGTAGTGGAGAAAAAAAATGCTCCCTGAGCAGAACTTAAATTCAATGGCACAGATTCAGGCAAATAAAACATATAAGACTATCTATTAGTGGACAGATTGGGGTTGTTACAGTGTCTCTTATGCATTTTCTTTAAATATAATATACAAACAAATTGACTGGGGAAAACATAAAAAATACATAAATAAGCAAAATCCATTAAAATCATCAAATAATATGAAGGTCCAAAACATCCCTGTTTGAAAGTCTTCACAACACTTTTGAAGTTGGGCACCAAGACACGAGTTCTACATCCTTTAAGTCTTGCAAGCTGCAAGCTGTTTTTTCCAGCATATTCGACAAATGCTTGATCAAACTGAAATCTGAGGAATTTGAAGGCCAAGTCAACACCTTTTTCAAACCATTTCTAAACTGCTTTTGCAGCGTGACAGGGTGCACGGCCCTGCTGAAAGGGGACACCACCATCAGATAATATCAATGCCATGAGGAAGTGTCTCGTACATCACTATGACTTTGTCTGTTTGCCTTTTTCCCCATAGTGCAACCAATTGCCATTTCTTCCCCAGACAAATTATACACATGCGACCCGCTGTCCACAAGATGTTAAAGATAACGTGATTCATCACATGAGGTCACATTCGTCCACTGATCCCTCGGGCACCCGTGACCCTGTCGGCAGTTCACCGGTTGCCCTTCCTTGGACCACTTCTGGTAGGCACTGAAGACTGAGAACCCCCACAAGACCTATCGTTTTGTAGAAGCTATGACCCAGACATCAACCTAACATAATGTGACCCTTGTTAAAGTCATTCAAATCCTCACTTTTTTTTCCTGCTTACAATACATCAGCTTCCCTATTCCCTTTCCCTCTGTAAGGCATGGTACTGCGTTACTACTGCAAAAAAAAATCAAAAAGCAGTATTTTTGCTCATCTTTCAACAAAAACATGACAATGAATTGACCTTGGTCAGCAAGGCAGAAGAAAATTATTTTCTACAGGTATTTTTTTAAAGTAACATTACCAAGTCATTAAGAAATGTGCATTTTATTCCTCATCTTACAGTTGTCTGCTTTGCCTGACCTTAACAGCACCAAACGCATGTATAATCAGCTCATTTCCACATTTGATAAATCTTTAACATTTCTGCATCATAAATTATGTGAATGTTGCATATCTGGTCAATTTTAACAGTCAGTTATTTTAATACTTAAATTAAAAAATTATTTTTTCTTCAAAATAATGATGAAAAGCCCCGAACAGAACACACTATCAAAAACAGAAACAGTAGAAGCGCCTTTTAAACAGACGCTTTACAAAACTGGTTTTGAAAGCACTCCAGTGCAAAGTACGCACGCAAGCTGATCTGCTCGTCTCCTTCAGCACACTGCAGTCCGTTAATGGCTACCGAACGCAATCCAAAACCTCTACAAGGATGCTGTTCATAGCTGGGCAATGTCTCCAGGGCTCTCATTCACAACTCAGCATCACTGTGAACTCATTTCTAAGCCACACAGGATGCTTCGCGCTCCTCATTCGGTCAGAGATGACATGGTTTCAAAGGTCACACTGTTTTCTGTATGAGAGGTCTGCTGGGCTCACAAATAGAAATCGCGAGTGCGCGAGCCTCCAGTGTTTTGTGCTTAAACGTATACAGGTCAGTGGGTGTACTAAATGTGTATTACGTATCTGTACCTGTGTTTGCAGATGCGGCTGTAGATGAATACCTCAGAACAAAACACGGACCTGCTATCTGAGTGGGGTTTTTGTGTATGTATGTATGTATGTGTGTGTTCCAGATCTTCATACAGCCCCCTGTAGAGATCAGTGGGGCATGCAGAGGAGTGTCTGTTCCTACCAGCACACGCTGAAGCTGAGCTGACAGCGCACACTGTTCAGTGACTTGGATATGAAAAAGAATATTGGGCAGCTTAAGGCGGTCTTAGAATTCGAAACGCACGGTCCCAAGTCACTCCACTATTGTCTCTCTTGATCTTACAGATGCCACAAAATTAGCAGCGGGCATCTCTGGATTACAACTCTCGCTTACAAACTCTCAGTTGTCTCGATATAACGATTCAAAGCTATTCCCAGAAACTACCCAAACCTGTAGTGCTGCCTTCTATTATTCACCATCTCTTTCAAATTCGTATTCAAATTCTCTCTTTTCCCTTCATGCATCATTTACTGTCTTCTGGAGAACTGTCCTTTTCATCTAGTGCATAGCGTCTGTAGCTATTATAGAAAACATAAGGTCAGAATGACATCGTTTGTTAGTACCTTCCAAGACGCATATGACTGTTACTGGAAGTATTTTACTGAAATGCATATAATGTAAGTCTTCACACAGAGATCCTGGAGTGTTCGGTTCAAGGGACAAATACTGGGAACTAAAGACTCCTGCAGCCCTTTGTTATCTGCTTTAGTACCACAGACTGGAGCGCTGTTGTAGTCAATGTAACAATGTAAGAAACATTGCTTTTGGTGATAAAGACTGGATAGGAGTCGATATAGTCCGTTATAGCTTGAACAGAAGGCACTGAGGTTAACGAGAAGCTAATGAGTTACAGGATACCACTGTGTGATGATGGGTACTGGTTGGAATGAACACTTTAAAAATCTACACTCTTTAAACCATAAGACAGATGTGAAGCGATATAAAAACAGATGAAAACCCAATGTAAATTAATTTGTTAATTACATACATCTGAATGACTAATCAGAAATTATTTTCAGTACTGGTACATCTGTGACATTCAGGCTAAGAAAGTATAAAAACTAATTCTACTTGAGATTACAGCCTTTACTCTAATTATAAGCCAAAATGTCAGTCTTTATTCCTCGCTAAAGCAAATTTTTACAACTCCAGTGTTTCCTGACATCAAAGAGTGATGCAAGAGAACCTTCATTATTCAACACCGAGCAAAGTGGATTAATGAAAATATAACCTCAACATCCGATTAACGTGCACCTGAGTCTTTATTGGAAGTGATTGCGGCAGCACTCTGGCAGCTATAGTAAAAGCGAATGATTTTCTCTGTCTTTCGGTTGCTTTGTTGAATTCAAAGAGCTAATATTCCAATGGATTTTTGACAAGTATATTATACAGGGACAATTTACATGTTACTGTTTTTGTTTAAAGAAGACAGAAACCGATAGGCCTCCAGTATGGCATTTGCACTCAGCATAGTCTCGAGCATCGCTGCTCTTCTAAACAAATGTATAAATCTTTACACTCTACCGAGTTTCCAGCTGACACTTAATTAAATCCATTTAATTCATTTTTTAGGTGCACTGGTTTTTATTCATCATGGAATAAAGTTCATTTTAGGAGTTCATGCACAGTAAATATGAGTATTTTTGATCAAAACAGTTTTTTTCCTCCCGTTATCTCTCTCCTATGTTCTTTCCATAAGCCCCCTATGAATTCTAATTTTTTCAGCCTTACTTCTTCTATTTGTCTCTCTTCTCTTCTTCCCTTTTCGGTTTCAGCCTATAACTAAACCCTGAAGAAACATTCCCCCAGGTTCCCATCAGCACCACTTCACACCGACTGTGTAGTGACATCCCTCTGCAGTATAGCCTGACATCCTGTCAGTCACATGCATACAAAAGCACACAAAATTGTATGCATAGTTTCATGCGTGTACACGAATAGACTCTGGATATAAAGGGAACATGTATACACAGAACACTAAACAATGTTATAGATCCCCCTATTTATAACAAAATGCTACAGGCAGTATCATAAATTGACTCTGTATACATACAGCGACAAAGAAAGACAAAGCAAAACAGAGACTCATCCATACACCAACGCTGAGTAAGAGTGGATCCATCCTCAAACACACACGAAAACAGACTTTGTATGGCACGCTGAGAGGAAGTGTACAGTGGCTGTCACAGCTACTGTCACGGTCAGCCTTTCTCAATGTGCTCTGCTCACTATAAACCCAATCTACAACAGTCAATATTTACAGCCAGCCAGTGGAGATGATCCCTGTTGCTAAAACCAACCATTTTACTACACCTGCTGCTTTGGCTAATTAGACACATTTGTCTTTCATTTATCCAAGCTTGAAGTGTGGGAAAGCCATCAAAGAAAAGCAAGCAGCAGCCGTCGTTTTCAATTTCACTCGACGACTCGAGCTGAGAAAAAAAAAGGGAAAAAAAGACAAAGAAAAAAGAAACAAATATCAACAACAACTTTTTTGGCCCTTTCTTCATGTCTGAATTTGTGAGGGAAATCCCTGCAATCGCTATGAAAAGTGCAATGACTAAAGGCATCGCTAAACCTCTTGGTGACCATTTAGTCTCGACAACTACCTGCAATCAGTTGCAAGAAATCTGCAACCTGTTGACTGTAGAGCAAAGAGTTTGGAGTCTTGGTGATTGCCTGCTTGAGTGAACAGTGTTGTTGTCAATTTCCAGTTTGTTCTCCTTTTCATCTCTTGTCCCTGCATCTAAACTCTAATCATCTTTTGTCAATGCCCCTCTCAAATTTTGGCCCTGGTGAGTCTTGTACCACTTCACTCTACATGAAACAGATAAAATCACACTTTTGAAAATATCTTGTCAGCCCACAGTGCATTGCTTTGCTCTGCAGAGCCTGTTCACACTACAAAATAATCTGCACAGGATGCCAGGATGGTCAAGTCAGGTGTAGAATTACTGTTAAAACCATCTGGTGTGACCTTGGCTCAGAGCACAAATGGGAGGGTTCTGGTATGTAATAATCATGCTGAGATTGCAGGGGCTTCAGCTTCCTTCACCTTTCTTCCCTTTTTTCTCTCTCCGTCTCTTTTTTGTCAAACACTACACCAACAAAGACCTAATGTTTTCCCTTTTTTGAAATCAAATTAACTTTTTTTCTAATTGAGATAAGTGCCATGGGCATTAGAAGTAGGTCTATAGATGCTTGGGGGAAAATGCCCAATTTGCTATAGCAAAATCACCTCAATGAATTTATCTAATGGGCAAAGTAAAAACTGAATTTAAATTAATTTCCTCATTATTCATGTTCAATGTCTCAATAATGGAGCAATTAACAGAGGCTCCTTAATTGCTGGAAGCAATTAAAGCTGTGAAATTACATGTTCAAATAGTTTTGGGCAGTGGGATCAGACTGGAAACATGATTTAATTAAACTGCTCATTATTAAGGAACTTATCTGCAATATCTCGGGGTTATCAATGAGTAACGATATGAAAGAAGGGAAGAATTTTATTCACATCTGCACAGAAGAACAAACATTTTACATTTGTGTCACTTTCTCTTATTTATCTCCCAAAATTGTTTCATTGTAACTGCCTGAAACAGTTGCTGAACTCCACAGTGGGAGACTTGGGCTTTCAAAGGGATACAAACGCACTAATGAAAACACAAATCTAGCACATTCCTGCAGCTCTAAAACCATACTGATGGGGATATTAATGGAAGATGCTGCTACCAAGAGAGAATAAAGAGAAGACAAAGTGAAGTTATAAAACAAACACGCAAAAACAAATGGAGCTTACATGTAATAATGATGTGAATTGTAGAAAGTTTTTTTTTTTTCATCAGCTTCTAAACAGGTCAAAACTTTTTTTTTTAATCACCCACATGAGAAATTTCTGGTGGAGAAAATAAAATGCAAAAAAAGAAAAAAAGAAAAAAGAAACTGAGCGGGGGTGTAGCGCAACTCACCACCAAGCAAAATTACTGCAGCTCCGCTGACAGCAGAGAGCAGACAATCTGTTTAAGATACAGTCTATGCAGCTACAGTAAACTGACAGCATCCCATCCTTCGATCACTGCTCCTAGTCAATATCACAGTCGGGCCCAGAAATATTTATTAAAGGAAGAGCAGATTTTATTTTTTTTTTTATTTACTATGTGCACGCTGGAAAAGGCGAGAGGGAGAAGGGTGAAAGAAATTGGCACTCAAACAAACCTGGATGGATTCTGTGCAGTTAATTAAGATAAAACGATTCAATTCTAGAGAGATTGAGGCAGCGATTCAGCGCGCGTGGCACGTGGGGGCCATTCTGATTAGCAGCCAGCCAGCGCATTCCTCGACATTTTGATGCGAGACAATCTTTTGCATTTTCAATTACACACTCCAACAGCCCTCTAACTACCAAAACCAAGCTGATTTGCATGATTGAAATATAATTATGGTGTGCCAAAAACACAGTTCTGTTTTGGTTTCTGTTACAATCCTTTTCACCCTGCCCTGCTTTCCCACTGAAATCAATCTCCAGTGACAGGCCTATAAGCCAATACATCAAGATAAAAGTTTGACTCAAAGCAAAATAATAAAACTAATGAGAACCTTTTCTGAATTAGTTTAAATAAGGACCATAAACTGTAACTGAACTGTTTCTAGCCTAACAATGCAGTAAATGTAATTGCTGATAGAGCTAATGGCTATTATTATTTCTAAGCAGCACCAAATTGAATGAAATATAAAGATCTGAATAAAATTGGAGTCATATTTCAATATTTCAGAAGGACTTTTGTCTCCGGGTGTCAACTTGGGGGCCTGAGTTATTGTTTGTGCCTCTTTGAATCACTATTCCAACTTAGCAAGGACACCTGACCGCTGGTGTCAGTCGTCAATTTTATGTTACCTGTGGTAATAGCTTCCAGAGTGATGGAAAGACAACTTCACTACAAATCTGGGATCAAGCCAAATATGCCTCTTTTTAAAGTATTTTTGAGACCTTTTGGTCTTAGCCAAACAGCTCAGGGCAGATTTTAACCCAAGCCTCTGCAATAGTGTTAGGGTCACGTGCTCAACTCTATGAACTACAGCAATGTCTATGCAAAATTTAACTAATCAGATGACTTCAAAAGTGATTGGTAAGTAACTGAAATGACAATTTCGTCCTTTAAATTTTGAATGTGCCAATGAGCTGTCCACTTATAGCAACGGAGATCTTTGGTATTTTAATTGTCAGTTTCTAGAAGTAATCTAAAGACATTTTGTTAGCAAATGCTCACCAAAAAGGACCTCCGACTAGTTGTACTGTTTTTTGATGGGGCCTGCAGATGCCATATGGTTAAGCCATTCCCACAACAGGTCAACAGTTGTGAAATCAGTGACTGACAGAATACTGGGTGAATGCTACTTTTGATATGTTTAATGTCTTATAAATGTCTTGTTTTTGGCTGTTATAACCCAAACTACAACTAATAAGATTTCTCTGTACATGTTTTTTTTCCTAATCCTCCTTTGTTCAGCGCGGGCATTATTTTACCCATTTTGACCTTTTTTCTTACTGGCTAGTCTCAGATGACTTCATTTGCAACTGCCTGGAAGGCCAGCATCCATTAAAACTGGTGCTTTGCGGGTACCATTTGAGCGGCTCCAAGGCATTTGTTTCTCAAACTGCAAGACAGTGATGTAGTTGTCCCCTTGCTTAGTTTTGCACTGCTCAGTGATCTGAAACTTTGATCTCTGCATGTTTTGTGGTTAGAAGCTAGTCTGAGCTGTTCTGTGAAGTGAGTAGCATACACAATTTAATAAAAGCTTCAGTGTTTTTGGCATTTTTCTATACATAACAGCCTTCATTTCTAAAACCAATAATAATCTAATGAGTTTCAGAAGAAAGTTCTTTTTGTTACCATTTTGAGTGTATAATCAAACCCACAAGGGCTGATGCTCCACACAACAAAGCCAAATTTACTGCTTCTTTAATGAGCGCAACAGTTTTCGACTGCACTGACATAGCTAAAAGAGTTTTTCTAATGAGCAATTAACCATTTAACATATTGAAGTTGATTTAGGTAACATAGGGTGTCATTTGAACACAGAAGTGGAGGTTATTGAAAATGAGCCTCTGAATTCCATGTGGATAATCCATTAAATAAGAGATAGTAGTGATAATTAATAAGTAATCATTCATTTTCATGAATTTTTGACATTGTAATTTTTTTAAATTTAATAATTGTGTGTGTGTGTGTGTGTGTGTGTGTGTGTGTGTGTGTGTGTGTGTGTGTGTGTGTGTGTGTGTGTGTGTGTGTGTGTGAGACAGAGAGAGAGAGAGAGAGAGGGAGAGAGAGAGATGGGAGAGACACAGAGGTAAAGGACATTGGGAAGAAAAAAGTTAAGTGAGTGTTTTTTGACATGTTGACATGAAACTGCTCTGTATGCCCCACTGGCTTTCCCTTCTGCTTAGTCAGGATATTTATTCATAGAACCAATAGAGGCAGAGCAGATGGCTGTTATGACACTGTCATATTTTTTCATGGGTCACTGAGCAGCTCCTTGGCATTAATCTGCTGTCTGTTAGCAGCATGCTGGTCATTTCCCTGCAACACACACACACACACCTGTAAAGGCGAGGGTTTCGCACCTGGACACAGATGGTATTTACAAACTATTTCAATTACTATCAGCTGGGACAAGTGCTGCAGTGATCGTTCAGCAACTGGATGCTTGATTATGTGTTAGCGTGCGCGTGTATTTCAAACACATTGATTTGAACATGCAGGGTCAGCTCTTGTTGTTGTCGTCGTACACTAAAAGGTTAGGATGTAATCTTTAACACTTAATGAGGAAAATTAGTGGCCAAATGCTGTTTATTTATTTCCCAGCTGGTGACAGCAGTGACCTATGATAGAAGTGATTAGTAGGCAGAAGCATTAGTTGACAAGTTTCTACAGAAACTGTAGCTTGAAGCAAGCAGGCTCTACAAACCCTAATATGATGTCCAAGAATAGGATACATTTCTGATAATCACCTAACAGCTACCTGACTTTACAGGTTTAATTTAATATTTGCTTTGGATTTGTTGTTGCCATTGTTACATAGTTATGTCATATACCATGCTCAATACAACACACAGCCAAGAACACTGTTATTGCTCCATATGGCACAAAACTGGGAAAAACACATATATATTTCTATGAGGTCATCATGACTCAAACCTTTGTACCCTGCCTTCAGTAATTATATATATATATATATATATATATATATATATATATATATATATATATATATATATATATATATATATATACACATATATATATATACATATATGCGCACTGTGACAGGAAGTGTGACAAGACGTTCTTTAAGAAAAAGTGGTGAACAGTAACAGTAATATTAACGCAGGAACATCCTCCATATTCTGATGGGATGCCCTCTGGCAATACAGACTGACCTGACTCAGCAACCACAGTCTGCTGGGAAGCCCAACTCCAGCTTCAGCTATTGTTCTGTATTGTACAGACAACTTGCTACTGGTTTTTTATTGGTTAGTAAGTTAGGGGTTTTTTTAATAATGAAAAAACCCATGAATTGATTACGTTTTGTTTCAGACTCAAATTTGTAACGTTCTTTACTTTGTGCAGTAATGACAGTGGCATGACTGGCCAAGTGAAATTTATTTTTACTTTGACTTAACTCTGTCTAGAGTCATAGATGTAGTCTTGGAAGTTCACAAAGAGTTTAAAGTATGTTAAAGATTGGTTGAAAGTGGCCCGATCCCCCTGTTTCAGGTGTTATTTACTCTGTTTATTGGTCATTGGGCTGTTTACGATACGTGTAATATGTATCTTCTTCAGAGAGATGGCCGGTGGGAAACTTGATGCAATGCAGATTGTGGACTGCTTCTCTAAAAGCTGAGGCAAGACATCCAAGGTCATGTCGTCACTGAATGAGGAGCAGCTGCATGAATAGTTCTTTGACCCTAGTTTTCAAACAGTTTTCCCTAAGGCCTTGTCACAAACAGTGTGGCTTCTTTTTGCAGCCCCGGGGCTCAGTAAGATGCCTGGATGAAGTTGACTGTCTCTAGTTCTCTGATATAAAAGTACCAACAAAAGGTAGAGAAAAGTTCATACTGTGGGTTGTTGGCTTGCACGAGTGCTATGGTGCTGATGCAGGGTCCCATCTCCATTAGGGATTTAAATACCTTACACGTTGTCTCATTTACTACTGATTTTATCACTTTATTGTTTGCTGACACTTGTTTTTTAAGTATTTGTTCCTTCTTATGATCTTTGAGACAAAACCGTCTTCTTCGTTGAATTTTAGTCACTTTTTAAAATGCAAATCAAATACTCACTGAGATCTAATGGTCTCATTTGTTTGCATTACTTACACCAATGTCCCAATATTAATGTGCCAAATGATATGCTTATGTTAAATTACAGCACTTTTAAAGTTTTTTGTTTCAATTTAAGTACAAATGTATGATCATTAACATCGGTTGACATACACAAGCAGTTCCCCAAGTGTATTTTTATCCATCAGACCATCTTTCTGTGTGAGCAGAAATGAAACTTATGTTTGGGAGAAACGTGAAAATATAGGGAAAAAACGTTTTCTTTTTCCTATAAAGAAGACATTCTTGGTGGCTATCATTTTAGACTTGATGTAATTGTGTGCATCAATCCAGGCAAAATTACTGGATGCTTAAATAGCTACTAAGCACATTTGTTTATATTAGTGGACATTTTGATTTGTACTGGATAAATCTTGATGTTTTGATATTTGTATCCATATGCTTCTCATAATGAGCAACCCTTTGCGCAAACACACCCAAACACCCATTGATCATCACTTTTTTTTTTGTGTGACCTTGTCCGATGATGGACTCATTTCCCATTCAGAACCTGCCGGGGGGGCATTTTAATGTTCCTCCTCTTCCCACATCCCACAACATTCTTCTTCATTACAATTCTGCAACACCACGAACATGACCTGCACCAATAAAGTGTTCCATTAATTCGATCACAGCCCAGAATAGATTCTCAGCAATCTTTGTGCTGAGGCAAGGACTCGACACAATGCGATGCATTGTACCTACATTACCATACAAAAGAAATATAGAATAAGATTCTCTTATTTCACGCAGCCCCTCATCAGACACTTGTGCACACAACACAGCTGCATCAAAGCAAGAAATCAATTTATTTTCTGCTCTGCCTTATTCAGTCACCGCATGTAGTCCCCAAGTTTATGAAGACACACATTATAATTAGTCTACAAAGACTCACTGAATATTCAGTGGTCCAGATACACTGCCTCATTTTATCACAATGTGCATGAAAATAGATGAGTACATAACACAAGTTTGGGACTGATTTTTGATTAGCCAAGCCAAACAACACTGCGGTGCACCAAAATAGATCAGTATACATAATGAAAATTAGATGAAAATACATTAATTTTCCTTTCATACATAGCTTTGAAGGATGACCCATCCAAAAGTATTATATCACTAATAATACATAATAAGCTTGTTTGATGATTACATTATATTTAGTAGTTTAAGCCGCATTAAACTAATATCTTCGTAAAGCAAAATTAGGCTTGCAAAGCCCTTTGTCCTTTAATAACATCATCAACCCATCATTGTATGTGTTTCCTTTTGTATGAGGAAGAAAAGGGGAAAAAACATCCTTTACATTCAACTGAAAATTTGAAGCTCCCTGGCTATGCTGCGCCACAGTAGCATCACAGCCGCACAAAGCTCGACAAGCACTTATGCCCCCTCTCAGTGTCTGCTTGTCAGCGTCATACTACCAACAGAACTGTGTGCCCTTCATTTTTGTCCCTGCTCCCAGTTATGGGAAAGTGCATTGGGATTATGTACAGAATTCTGTGCGCAGTGCAGGAGCTTATACTTCACACCATAAGTCTGATTCCCATTGAGAAGCCTGTAATACCTCACCTGCAGAGCTAGATAAGCCCTCAGTCCTCCCTTTTATTTCTACCACTATTATTCTTCAGCGCACTATCAAATCAGGAAAATAAAGCTGAAAAAAAAAATCATTATGAAAGAAAAGCTTCAGGCAAATGGAAATACAGTGTCAATTTGTGATGCTAATATTCATGTACACACCTCATCCTGCATGTTTTGGATGCTGGAAGCACTGCAGGGAGTGCGGCAGGTTATTCAGCCGTAAATGTTTAACAGTTAAACTTACCTCTTACTGCATGATGTTAGTGTTGCATACTGCCTCACTAACATCATAATCAGCTAGCCGATCATTCCTCTGACAGCTGGAAAGATAAAGTGTTCCTTTTTTCCCCTATAAAATTGCAGTCGGGGGTGGTGTTGGTGCAGAGGAAGTTTGACAGCAGGAAAAACGGGGGCTCGTGATTGATGGCTACCTCTCTAATCTTTTTTTCTCACGATTAGATCCACTGTATTCTTTAAACAAGCTAACTTAAAACAGTCAGTCGCCCTGTCGATTCATTCATAGGCAAATTTCAGCAAAAACAGTTTAAACAAATAGAAACTGTGATGTAATGACTATTGCTCTGAATCCACAAAGTAAAGCTTTTTGCCTGTGAATCTGTTAATTTCACAATTAAATCCCATTCATCAAATTTTAATTCAAAACAATCAATTTGAGGATGAGTTAATTGCTTCTAAACTAAAAAGCATTCTGATTTTCTCAAAAAGAAAAGATCAATGAAGTGACCCACCTACAAAAATGGTATTCTGACTCTACACAGCTGATGTGGCCCAAAATATTGACTGTCTACCATAGTTCTTTGATCTCCTTTCTGACCCACTTAATTAACCAGCCAGACCCATTACAAAACTATGAGAGTGTTTAATATAGCAAAGTGAGCCATAAATTTAAAAGCAGCATGGTGCCATTTCTTAGCTTTGATGAGCAGACAAGACTTTGTAAGCATGCAGTGCTGCGCTGGTAGAAAACCGGCCAGGAAATGTTAGGTCATCACAATCCTGTGATTGTAGTACCCGCCTTAAGTGGGTTCGGGGGGGGGGGGGATGGAGCACAAAAACATTTCTAAATGTAAATGCAATCCAGTGAGTTACCCATGGCATAATTTAATCATATCTACATATGAAAGAGCGTCTGTACGGCCTGTACGGCGTCATGATGGACGTGGTGGTATTTTGTTTTATAGGCTGGAGGAAATCCAACATAAGAATCTCAAGATAAAAGTTTACATCATGTTATCCAAGAACACACTTTAGAAGAGCGAGGAAACAGCAAACGGGTTTTGAAGTGTTTAATGAAAAACCTTCAAGTAATCAAAATGCAGTTTTTCAGTGCCACGATTCTTCAGAAAAGGTGATGCATATTTTGTTTTGGGGTTTTTTTACCTTCTCACATCTTTACTTGTAGCTTCAGCTCCTTCACTTGGTCCTGTTTTTTATGCTTCACTACCTTTTATTTTACCTTATAGAGGCAACATACCTGTCTCTAGAAGGGTTTGCCTCGATGGCATGCAGCATCTGCTTTAGATCATAAGCAATGCTCTGTTGCTTAGCACAGCTTTCTTTAATTTGTACGGCACACAGATGTCAAAGCAACTGTTGTTTGCGCCTTCTTTTGCCAAATAGAGCTAAAGGAAAGAAATCATCTACAAATGAACCTTCATAATGAGCTGCTGGACAAGGTATGCCATCTTCGAAGCAGGGCGCTACTTCCTGCCACAGCCTTGTAACAGTAACCAGGGGGCGGGACATCATAAGCTGTGTGCTAGTGTGGCAAGAGGCTAAAGAACAAACTGTACCCAGTCAGCTTTCTAATTAATCCTTTTTTCAGTGGTCGCATTCAACAAGCTTCAGCCATTGTTGCATGACTGTTTCATTCATTGACTGCCTGTCCTTCAACATGAATAAGAAGAGGTCAGAATCATAAACTGCGTAAAAGGCACAAGCTCTTGACAGCATTACTTCCTCAAATGCACCTGACTTTTCACTTTAACTATCCTCTGAGACAATTCTTAACCATACCTTTCCATTTTAGTTCTTTTTATTTAAGATCCAGAACCAGAAAAAAGTTTGGACGCAATATGCGAGTGCGTTTGAAGTTTTGACCAGTGCTGTACTCTCTAGAGTTTGCTCAACCTTATAACTGCAGGTTGCAATAAGACACCTTTGAGGGGAGGAGATTCTAAAAATATACCTAATCAATACTGAAAACAATCACTGCAACCACAGTTGATGACTTATAACAGTCCTTCCACTTTAAACAACCTCTGCAATGTGATCTATACTGCATGTTTCACTGATATCTTTCTTTTTCACTGACGTCTGTCTTTTCGAACAGATTGTTTAAGCAAACTGACAAACGGTTGTTTAAACAAAGGCTACACATCTGCTGTTGCAGATAACCGTGTAGGACAGGCAGTCACTACATGGAAATCCTGATCCTACACAATACACGCCTAGTGTACAACATCTTCCTGCCAGGCTAACAATTGTATTGCGTACTGTGCTGAGTACTGAGTCTAAATGTATTTTAGGATTTCTCAACATTTTCTGGCTCCGGAGGATGCTTCTTTTCCCAAAAACATTCATGACACAAGCAATTAGACAGATGCCAAGTTGTCAGTCGAATCTTGGCTTGGCAAAATGTTACATTCGAGAAAACACAAAGGTTTCCACAAAGATTATAAAAGGATGATGATACACCTATTTTATATGGAATTATTTAAAGCAAAAGTCAACATCGGTCACTGAATCTCCCTGGAAACCATCAAGCAAAGAAAACCACAGGGGACTAAAACAGGGCGAGAAGCTAAAGAAAATTAAAGTGCAGATAGAAATCGCACCTCAGGCCCTCGGTGTTAAGACTTGAGCGGACCATGTCACTCCAGATATTTACCTCATCCGTTACCTTAAATAGAAGTGCCACGTGTCCTTCCACATCTTTGGAAAATGAGGAGTGCGCCTTTACTGTATTTATGGAGATTACACTAACTGACCGAAAGATTCCTGATTACCTGCTAGAAAATGCTGCCACCAAAGAGATCCAAGACTGGTACCAAGAGCCCACATAGGGCTCAGATACTCAGCTTCATACCCACAGTGAAACAAAGGGGATTTCACGTCTCTGAATCCTTCAGCTTTGGATACTTTTCTTCTCCCTCTGTATGGACATTTTAGGAATTGATTTATCCTCTATTACTGAAGCACTGTGCCCAGATCTAGCCCTGGGCATGCTCAGTGCAGCACTGTGTATCACTCTTGTGAAAAATGGGGACAAGACGACTAAATAAGAGGCATCATTAAATCACTGTTACGGCCTTGGATAGGGTGCAGGCACATGCTAAGCATAGATTAAAGCAATAGAAATGCACATTATGGCCTCTGATCAGATATGTAGGCTAATCTGATCAACCAATTTTCCAAAGCCCTCAAATCTGTTTGTTGACAAATGCTAGCACAGCATCCAGATGAGTCAGAGGCCTCAGAAAGAGATAACTTGGTCTATTTTTACTGAAGGCACACAGGAAGGAAATTGCAATATCAATGAAACAAGTTCTGTCTTCTTCACTTTGTCTGTCAATGGAGCCATTGCAGCCATACAGAGCAGGTGGTGGATTGGCTATTCCTCTTTGATTCTGGTGAGAATGTATGTTAGTTGGTCTGGTTACCTTTGGTAATTAAATTCTAAATTGAGTAAATTGGTAAAGGTAATGAATTCATGGAGGCGGCCTGGTGGATGCATGATGGACAAAGTGAAAACGTGGGTAAATGGTCTGAGCATGGATTACAGTACTAAAGCAAGATGTACAGATCCTGTAAGACAAGGACTCAACCCAGCAAACATCTGTGATAATTTTATAATGTCTATATGATATTTTCCTAATATTATAGTACCAAAGATGGCATATATTAAATAAACAGGTCGAATATTAAGGTGTCAGTGCATTGACAATAACTCTTTATTTATCTCTTCATTGAAGCTAATGCAGTGGTTTAGTATTTACCTGGTGTAAATTATTATTAACTTTTAATTCACAGAGCTAAATGACAGAACTGGCATTATCCTTGTGAATCATGTTAAAAAAAAGTTGAAGATGTAGTCAGCAGGCAGTCGTCTCTGCTTAGCATTAAGACTGACTTCAGGGTGAACAACCCAGTCGCATGGAAGCTCATGATATTGTCACAAAAAATCAGTGATTTTTAATGAAAGCAACTGTGATTAATGCAAATATTTTATGTACGTACCATTTATGCTGATAGTAGGGCGGGTATTGCCATGGCAACCAGAAAAAGTTTTAAAGCCAATTGTTGCATTTGAACCCAAACCATATTTTTTATTTCAGTTTGAATGCCTAACCTTGTACAATTATACACCTAACCAAGTAACATATTTGTAAATAATAACATATTACAAAGAATAATGTGTCCAACTCAAACGTGGGTCTCTGGTGTGATAGCCATCCTGACTTACATGATTACTTTTTTTTCTCTTCCCTTTGATCGGTACATATGAAAGGAACTGATGAATGTTGGAGTTCAAAAAAATTAAATAATGTGGACCAAAATAATGTTAGAAAATTCCCATCCAGCAACACAAATAAACAGATTAAAGCTTGTTACTATATCAGGAACTGCCGTGAGCCCAGGCTGGGGTAGAAGGTTAGCCTGTCTTTGTCTGAAATAGGCAACCTTTAGCACACTAAAGTTGTATTCCTGGTGGGTCCTGGTGGTTTAACAACCTGACAGTGATGAAGGCTGTACATATAACCCATGCAACGTGGGTTATTTGTTTCAAATAAGGCAGCAAGGGGCTCACTAGTAACTGGCTTCAAGATGTGCCATTTTTCCTGTTTCCAGTCCTGATCCTACCTTAATTAACTGCTTGCTGGAGCTTCTTATATAAAATAGACACACAAGAAAAAGATTAAAATTAGGAGTTATTTACCAAAATGCTGAACTTCATTTAATGTCTTCACCCCTGTTTTTTTTTTTTCTTTTTTTTTTGGGGGGGTGTCTTTTAATTATTTTTTCCTTGAAATGTTACAGTTGCACTCCTAACAGTCTTAAATATTCCAGTGCATTGAGGAAAATCACAAATCTTGCTTTTTAATCTTTCACTTTAATTTGCGCATGTTATTTCATGTGAGGAAAAGAGAAAACATCAATGAAGCGGGAAAAGGCCACAGAGGATAAGAGGACTCAGAGTAAGATGTGAAGGTGGAGGTGGTGGGGAAATCTAGTAAGCAGGGAAAGGAGGGTTGAGCACAGGATGGATGAGGAGGACGAGAGGAAGAGAATACATGGGGGGATAAAATAAATAAGGGCCATATGTGCTTATCAACATATCTGATTATTGCAAATCAGATTCATTCTTTGGAAGGCTACACCGAAATTGGGAAGCAGACATGTGTATGTCAGAGTTGCTATTACACACACACGCACGCACGCACGCGCACACACACACACACACACACACACACACACACACACACACACACACACACACACACACACACACCGTTCTGCTCAAAAACAGATTTTTCTCATTTCATGATGGCATCTGCTCCACTGTTGCACAGACTGCAATTTTCTGACCTAATAGGGCCTACCAATTGGCCATCAGCACATTTAACGTTAACAAGAAATTGACCAATAACAGTTTTTAAGGCTGCTCACAATTCTGAGCCCAGGTCTGGCCCGAAGCCCACAAATCGATCAATATCTGTGTCTCATTCTTCTGGCCAATGTATCAGCCAGCCAAGTGAAACACAGATACACATAGATGCAGCTACTGAAATCCAAACCTTGGTACTATATAAAACTGTTTATGACCTTATACTTTGTTCCCGCACAAAGTAATACTGAAGAACCAGTATTATCTGGCTATCAGAAGTTACACGCACTAGTGCACATTTCTGATAATCTGAAGCAAATAGTACCCAATTATTAAGTCTGAAAAGTGCCAGACTATTTAAATCTAATCATCACTATGGTTGAAGTGTTCTGAGCTCCCCTTTGCTTACTGGATCAAACTATTAGCACTTACACAGATATAGGTTTGGGAAGATGGAAGTCCTATTGCTAATACATTTTTTTTATTGGATAGGGCTCTCAGTAATGTTTACCTCTCTTGAGGCAGTGTTGCTGAAAATTGGTAAGGGAATTGAGTCCCGGTTTGGGAATCACATTCCTAAAGGTGTGGAATAGTTTGCCCTTAGGTTTCAATTCTGTAGTGTCTATCAAGTTGGAAATAAAAATTTGCCTCCACTTCCTCTTTCTTTCTTTCTTTTTTTGTATTTTGTGTTTTTTGTGCTGAGGCTAAACTTTTCCAGTGGTTATTTTTCTGTCTCTTAACATTTAATGAACTGGGCGGTAAATTAAATAATGAGGATCAGCTCTTCACCGCAGACTGACACTCAGGTGAAGCAGCCAATAATGAGCATGAAAACAGGCAGCAGACAGACAAGAAGAAAGGAGACTTCGAAAGATGAACTGCGTTGGGACTTAAGAAGAAAAATCTTTTGACATTGCCACACGTCCGCACTGTTTCCACACTAATAGAAGTAGAAGAAGAAGAAAAATAACACAGGGAATTGCTTACTTTCCTGACCTAGGCACGTAATACCCCCTCTTCCTCTACCTCCATATTTGCCGCATTGACACACACAAAAACTGGCAAAAATGATATAACCATCTTCAAGAATACAAGAAAAGAAAAAACGGTTATTGGCTTTCTCTGACAACTTATTGCACTACTCTTCTGGCAAGTGATGCAGTGTGAGGACATCTCAGTGGGGGGGATGAAACCCAGGTGACAGACTTGCAAGAGAGGAAAGCACGTACTGTACCTCCATTGTCTTATGGGACCAAAGCTGATGAAGTGAGATAAATATGTGATCTCTCGCTGTCAATCTGTCTTGCAGGAGGTGCCAAAAATGCTGTTAAAATTCTTTCAATGCTCCGAGTGGGTAGGTTCATTCCCATTTCCTTCTGATTTACTGTGTGTGTGCCGAGTGTTCTGTTAGTTATGCTAATTGTCTCTAGACCTCCCGCAGAGTGCGATCTTTTCCTAGTTGGATGGCTGTGAAGTTGTTTGCCCAAGGAGATGAGGCTGTGTGTGCCTGTGTGTGTGTGTGTGTTTACAGTGCACAGCTACAATGTGTCACAAAATCTTTAATGATTCTGTGCACACGCGTCTGTGTGTGATTATGTGTGTCGAGGTGAATCAGCACAGATCTTCATGCTTTGGTTAGGCATGGTGTAATCCCAATCCTCCAAACACTAAGAGTGAAGAGGGGAAGCAGGGAAGCATTTCATCATTACGCTGTCATATATCGATTATTCTCCCTTTCATCTTTGCTGTGTTTCATCCTATTAGTAAAGAGAAACCTGTGGGAAAAGAGAGAAATTTTACATCCATTTTTTTCTTCAACGAATTTTCTGTGGAATTCTGGAAAAGGAGACGACAATGCTGCAAGAGTGGAGTTAATCACAGAGGAGTAAAATCCCTTTATGACATGTTTTCTGGAGCCTCAATTTTTAGAACTGCCAAAAAAGACTTTTTTAAAAATCATGTGACTTTGTTAAAATTAAAACCCCATCGACTTTTCCTTAAGTTGTTTTATTCTTGGGGTACATGGGATAAAAAAATATGGCCGATTCCGTCCAATACACATCAATGTAAAATGCTGCGCTCAACATTTGCAGCATGCCTGGTTGCCTAGCAATGCGTGTTGTTTACATTTTGATATATGCTATGACATAAGTGAGAGCTGCCTTTCCTCTCTTACTGATTTCTTTTTCTTTTGCATATTTGTCACACTGATTTCAGATTACCAAGCAAATTTTCATATCGCACAAAGATAACCCGAGTAACACAAGTTTTAAATTAAGATGTCATGTATTTGAGTGAAAATACCCGGCCCTATATCAAAAAGTAATTAAATCATGATTTAACTGTGATTAACCACACCCAGGCCTGATTACTGCCACGCTTGTTGCATTATTACATCTGGTGAAAAACTAACACAGCATTTCATACAAAGAACATCACACCAGCAGTCAAACATGGTGGCGGTAGTGTGATGGCCTGGATTTGCTTTGTTATTTAAGGACCTGGACAACTTGCCACCGTTGATGGAACCATGAATTCTGCTCTCCACCAGAAAATCCTGAAGGAGAATGTCACCAGTTTGTGTCCTGAAGCTCAGGTGCACTTGGCTTATGCAGCAGAACAGTGATCCAAGACATAAACAAACAAACAAACAAGCAAACAAACAAAAAAAAACAGAATGGAGGCTTTCCAGTGACTTAATCAAAGTCCAGATTTAAATCAGATTGAGATGCGTTAGCATGAGCTTAAACACGCTGCTCATACTCAAACACCCCCCTCCCCCCATCCCCAATGTGGCTGAATTACAACAATTGTGCAAATTCCTCCACAGCGATGTGAAAGACTCATTGCCAATTACTGCAAAAAGCTTGATTGCATTTCTTATCACCAAGGGTAGCGCAACCAAATATTCAGGTTAGGGGGTAATTACCTTTTCAGACAGGGCCAGGTGGGTTTAAATGGCTTTTTCTCCTTAATGAATGAAATCATCATTTAGAAACTGCATCTTGTATTTGTTTGTGTTATCTTCACCTTTAATGTTAAAACTTATTTGATGGTCTAAAACTCATTGGAAGTGTTTAGGGCCTGAGGAACAAAGCTGAGAAGGGCATCAGACTGATGGGGTTCAGCAGTGGTGAGACTGCAGGTGAAGTGTCAAAAATATATGGGACGATCAGTGTGTGGGCTTATTGTTCCATCAGCATCAGCAAAAAGAAGAGCAAAATTCATAACGTGCAAAGAACTAACTGAAATTAAGTGTTGAAAACAATAGGCAGTGTCCACTGCAGCTATCGTCTGTACTTTTCGTATTACATTTTCTGATCTTTGATCATTTTTTGTGTTTGTGATGAACTCTGCTGTCGCTCCCCTCCCCATTCCAGCCCACTTGTAAACAAATCAGCATTCGGCCAACGCACAGCATCATTCACACTGAGCACCATATAGGTGGGATTTTGGAGGACTACATGAGAGAAATAGGCAAATGCCTCTGCAAACAGACACAACCGCAGTGGCATAAATTAAACATCTGGCAGAGCAGTGTGCACGGTGGATGAGAGAGCGGCTGCAGAAGTGGAGGCAGACGTGGGCAAGATAGTAAACTTTGACTGTTTTACTATTACAATAATTAATTCATTAAAATTTGTTTTTTTATTTTATTCTAGCCAACTGTGAGGTCAAATTTAAAATGTAGGCAATGACCCGTTCAATCTGTTTAACAGCGGGCCCTCGGTTTTTCATTTCTTCTTTATTGCGTAATGAAAACAACACATTATCCAAAATTCATTTTTTAACAGTTCCATAATGATCTTCTACAATAATTAAATTACTTATATGTAATATTAAGTAATGTGTTAGTTGTAATTAGTAGATTCTAAAATATAGTTTACCACTTACCATCTGCAAATAATTAAGCTAAATTATTTATAAAACTTAGCACCTACAATGTAACCTTAAAAAACTGTTTTGTCAAATCCTATTCCTAATTCCCAAAATATATTGCTTAAGAAAAACACTTTTTCTGCTATTTCTGCTGTTGTTGCAGGATAGGGTCAGGCAAGACTGAGCATCACGTCAGGAGAACAACACAATTCTCTGTCATTACTGTACAAGTTCTAATGAGAAAATGCAACTAAATGAGCAATTACAGTGGACACAAGTCTGGAAAAACAAGAGTCACCAATATTCCTGTAGCTTTAATTCTCAGCACAGAGAAATGTGATGGAAAGTCACTGTACTGTAAAGTCACCATGCAACAGCAAAGCCAATTCTCGTCAATCACTTAGCATGCACAGCTAATGATATTAGCTAATGCCTTTAGCTAACTAAAGGGGGAAAAAAGTCAATATCAATTTCAATTACAGCATCCTTAGCCTGATGCTGTTATAACTTTCTTTTCTTAAGCAGCAGCTATAGTTACTATAAATGTGTCAAAATCTTATACAGCATGCGCCACATGACAAGAACAACCTAAATATGATGTTACTAAAACCCCTTAAATGAAAAGTCATTCATTGCCTAATACAGACCTTCCCAAAGTGTGGGGCCCATGGCAGGGGGGGGGGGGGGGGGGGGGATGAAAAGGGGGAAAAACAAAACAAAACGCTTGAACACTGCTAGCCCGGGCGCCCACACAAACGCAAAGCAGGAGATGAAGCATCGCTGAATATGTTTCCAAACCAACTTCATTCTAAGCCAAAGACTAGAAAATATGGTGAAGCATATCTTCCCTTTGGTTTCACCTGCACAAGTGCCGAGGTAGGTCTCCCCTGCAGAATTGCTTTTCCCTTTGTCGGGAGCACCGCTGGGCTGTTTACAGTATCCCACATTGTTGATTTTTAGTTCACAAACACTTGTTGTAATGACTAACTACTCCTGACATTTTGGAGATGTTAGCTCTTTATACAGCAAAGTTACAGTGGGATACAAATAATATCAGGCTGATCCTGCCACAATTTATTCCCCCGGTTCAAATCACGGACAAACAGTATCCCGTGATGCCTCTGCCTTTGTAAATGGAGGGACAGTAACTGCGTGTGTATATATAAGCATGTAAAACCTGAAGATAGTCAGATTAACAGTATTTTGTCTCTATCTGCCATTCTGCGGTGGGGGGGCGCGAACATTTTTCTTGTAAAACAAAGGGGGGCCTAGCAAAAACAGTTTGGGAACCACTGGCCTAATAGATGGTGTCAAAACTGTCAAAGTTGGTTTTCCACAGGTTATAATTTAATCTATGTTCTGATTAATATTTACCTTACAGTCTATGTAACACATATCTTCAATTCATAACTAAGAAAATATACAAGCATTGCATTAAACCCTGAATTGTTGTTTTTAATAAGTTTGGGGACAAGTTTTATACGTTTCTATGATAGAATATGAGAGCTCAGGTCACCTAGAGTGCAAAACCAGGAGACATAAACTGGGGTGGTACACTGCCGCCTCACAGCAATAAGCTCCTGTGTTTGAGTCCAGCCATAAAGGTTAAAGCAATGCAATTAAATTCATGAAACTCAGGTTTGAAAACATTTTTTCTTCTTGGTCAGCACGTGTTATTCAGCAATAAAAAGACATGTTAACAGCATGCTCAGGTACTCTGTGCAAACGATGACAGCGCCATATATTTTCCTGCAGGCCATCACTGTTAGCACATTATTCGACAAAAGAAAGGATGAGAGTAATCCCCCCATGCTCTTCAGACACAGACTCCAGTGATGAAAAGGAGGAAATCATTTTCAGGCAGCACTGCGATGGAGCCGGCAAGTGAGGATAGTTCTACAGAGGAGTGTTATGATGAGGAGGAGGAGGGGAAAAAGTTCAAAAAAAGCCAAGGGATTTAGGTTACAGTAGGCATATACTTTGATAGAAATAAGTGAATTATTTGTTAGCATGTAAGATGTGAAGAAAACAAGGAAAAACAAGAATTTCGATAAAGAGAACATTAAAGTGTCTATGATCAGGAGATGGCCATCAAAACAGCCTAAATAAGCAATAAATATAATGTGTGGAAATGTTGGGTAAAATGGTAAACAATAATTTGCCTGTAATGCATAGAAACATTGTTTGGACCACACAATTTTTTAACAGTTAAAGAGTAGATGTGTTTTTTTATAATTAGGTTTACACATGCACTTTTTTTAGATTTGGGAGCTTTGCTCTACCATTGAAACATGTAACTATAGTTTTGGATAGAATGCTACATACTTTATTATGCAACCATAATACATTTTTTAAACTATCATAAGCAAAGGAGCCATCTATTTTCTTCTAGGCTTGGGCCTGTCTTAGAGCAAAAAGTGGGGTACACCCTGAACAAGTCACCAGCCAGTCACAGGGCTATCACGGAGACACATTCACACCTACGGCCAATTTAGAATCACCAGTTGACCTTGTGAAGCATTTCTTTGGACCGTGGGAGGAATCCAGAGACCTAAAGAGAGCCCACACAGGCAGAGAAAGAACTTTAAAATCTCACACAGAAAGACACCGGCCAGCAGATGGATTCATATCCAGGACCACAAGACTTCAGAATTTGAAGATTTGACTCTGATGATTATTCAGTCCTGCACTTTGGATGTCCCTGTGAACCCTATGACTTGCATGTGGTACAAAATCTTAGGACCTTCTATTCTGGAAAAATCATTGCAAGTGAATATTCAGTTGTGTTTCTTACAAAATGTCAGCCTATTCTAGAGCATCAGATACTGCCAATCTGTCATAGTTGCTGCAGGGACATACACAAGGTATTCCTGGATATCTGTACTTTAAGAGTGACTGTTCAATGTGCACCTTTTCCTAAACCTAACCAAGAAGTTTTGGCACCCAAAACTAACCATTCAGTGAGCGAAGGTAAAGTAAACAGAGCACAAACTGAATTCAAACTTGTCATTTGTGATATTTTTGAATAATTTTCCTCGTAAAAATATTTGTATATTGTGCCATGGTGCAATGTGACAGGCAGAAAACACAAGGGGGAAATAACACACAAAAAAACTAAGTTTAAAAACTCAAAAGTTTTCCTAGAAACTGGCAGAGGTTAAAACAAAGCTAAAGGAAGGTTAAGATTTGCATTTATCTGAACATCGTGACCCAAAATGTACGTCAATGAAAGCAAAGCAAAAGCAATGCAGCTTAAGTGTTATAGTATGGTTAATCATTTATATCATAATTTACTACTTTCCCATTAGAGTAGCACTGGCGCACATTTACATGTTTACTTGGTCCCACCCATTCTGCAACACCAGAAAAACAACCCCAATCATACAGCCTAAGTCATAAAAAAAAATTTTTCAGCAGCAGGAAGAACAAGAAGTCCTGGAACAGATGGTGTGGCCCCCACAGAGCCCTGATCTCAACATCACTGAGTCTGTCTGGGCTTACATGAGGAGATGGAAGCAACTGAGCGACAGCCTAAATCCACAGACGAACTGTGACAAGTCCTCTACGATGTCGGGAACAGCCTACCTGCCAAGTACCTTAAAAAGATTGTGCATAAGCATACCTTAGCAAAGAGTGGTCATAAACTGTTTTTTTTTTTTACTTTTTACTGCACCGGTTATGTTTAGAGCTAAAAAAATAAAATAATAAAAACTAAAAAAATTCCATCTTTTCATGATAAAAATATGCAACAAGCCTTTACCATACTTCTCATCTTGTGACTAGCCTCCCTGTGCTGTAATCCATATAAAACTTATATCATGACTTATGGCTCCCTCCTGTAGCATTCCTTTCTGCTGCTCTCTGAAGGATTCGTATAAAATTCAATTTGCTTTATTCGAGACAATGGTGCGCAGAAGCTTTTTGAAGCATACAAATTTGATTGGTTTGTCTTACAATTTGTTCTCAACATAACTCTACATCTCTTTTCATTTTATGACTTTTGTCTCTGTGTTATGATCCATACAAAATGACATATGGCTCCCTGGTGTAACATTTCCTGCTGCTCCTCTCTGGAGCCTCGTGTAACTACAGTGCCACGCAGGATAACCCAAGCTTCATCCATCAACTTACAATGCAACATTTCATTCACTGTACTTTTTCTTTTTTTAAATGGATTTATCAAATTATTAATAACTATGTTTCTCCTTTGACTTATAGCTTTAGAAACAATGCAGTATGTCTTTTTTCAGTGTGGTAAATGTTGACTTTGCCCCAGGAAAGACCCTCAATAAGACTCGCTCAATATTTTCCTTCCTGGACAAAACCCTTCAGTAAAAAGTACCTACGTTTTTGTTTTATGGTTATCGCCATTATAGCACTTAGAACCCATTAGAGGGAAAACAGGAGAAAACGGAGAAGAAAAGACGAGAGGTTATTTTATATAAGACTTTTCGACAAAGTCAGCTAATTCCACAGGCCTCTGCTGTTTCTTTAAGTAAAATCACTGCCCAGAACCACACATCCCTGCCAACTCCCTCCCAGAATTAATCCAGGAGATGTTAAGAGCCAACAAGTAATATCCCATGAGACTTTACTATCCTGGAGGTAGTTGCCAGTTTAGATTTCACAGCCTTAATGTGTGTGCAGGGTCACTTTGGGCTCTTCCTCTCTCACTTTCTTTCACAGTGGCATGAGATAATCAGTTTTAACTCAGCTTTTGGCCTGTTTCTAAAAACACCCCATAGAATGACTTTAATCCCTGTCAAATACACTTTGGCATCTAAAAGTGGCGAAGACACTGTTTGCTTAAATCAGCTGATGTCAGTACGAGTTTTAATTTGCGATTTCAAAATCGTGGAAAAGTTACAGGAAAAAATAATATACAGACGTTGACTGAGCAAGTCGGCGCGGGCGCTGTAAAAGCATTACCTCTGACTAGAGCTGGGCGATATGAGATTTTTTCATATCACGATATGTTCTTTTCATTTCAGGCGATAACGATATCTATCACGATATAAGCCAAATAACTATATTTGTAAGATTTAAATGTGCTGTTGCTCACAAGTAAAATGTGAAATAATCAGCAGCTTGTTTTTATTTAAATATTTATTTCCCATAATAAGTTCAACAGGGTAGATGTACTTAAGGAACATGAGACTTTTTCAGATAAATAAAGGCAAATATTGCAAACTACACAAAAGGCAGCCGCTAAAGCGTTTAAGTTTCAAAATAGAACAAATGAAACAGACTAAATTGTCAATTCCACTTAGAAACAAAATATTAATTCTAAAAATAAATCTTAGTTTGTTTTACAGAAGAACAGACAAAACTGACTAACTTTTGTCAATATCAAATAAACTGAGAACTAAAAGGAAATTCTCAATCTCTCCTTGTTGTATAGCTGAGCTTTTCAAACAGTTTTAACAGTTACTTTAGTCTGACAAAAGCCGAATGACGAATTAGCGCTTCCAGTCAGAGACTGAGGCTACGTCCACACGTACACGGGTATTTTTGAAAAAGGAGATTTTCCGTTTTCGTTTTAAAAAATAATCCCGTCCACACATAAAGGCAGAAATGAAGGAAAACGCTGCTATGAACATGCCAAAGCAGCAGGTGGCGCTAGATTCCTAACCGTGCAGAAATATTGGCCAATCAGAAGTCTAGAAGCCTCGGTGGGAAAAAGTAAACAAAGCTGGGGCATAGAAGCAGAACCGAGTCGTATGTGTGGAGGGACAGTAACTGTGTGTATATGTAAGCATTTAAACACTGCAGAGAGTAGAATTAACAGTATTGTAGAAATTCATTTCACCGAAACAATAACGTGGCGCACAGTGTGACGCATGCACCAGTTCATTGTATTTCCAGACTTGCTTTCGGCACATTTACAGTGCACGCTACTCTGTTTTTGTCAGACTTGAAATAGCCGAAATACCTTCCCACTACGGAACTTCTATGGTTCTTCCGTTCGACAATCTCTCCGGCATTGGAACCATCATCTGTTTTCTCTTCGGTCACGCTCGGTTGATTTTTCTAGTCGGCACACTCATTTCCTCCATTACGCGCTGGCTCCATTACCCGCTGGCTGTTTCCCAAACAAACACACGTGCGGCTTGGCACTTGTGCTGTACATAACAAGTCACGCGACGTGACGCTGCGGCTGTGATTGGTTCGGCTCTGCGCTACTTAATTTGGATTGGCTGACCTTTTTTTTTTTTTTTTTTTTTTTTTTTTAAAGAGGACAAGAGCGGCGAGGTCTATCGCGATAGCTTAATTTCTCTATCGAGTAAAAGTTATATCGCGATACATATCGTTATCGTTCTATCGCCCAGCTCTACCTCTGACGTGAAGATAAAAATTTATCAGGGTAACAAAAACGCATCCGTGAAATTTGACGCAGCAGGCAACAGCAACTGATGCTTGAACGTCACCAAACTCTAATTATGCTATCACAACAACTGTCAATGAAGCTGAACTGACTAAAATTCCTGATGGAATATATTGTGACAACAGCATCAAAACTCACTGAGCTACAGAATGTGGAGATAATCTCTTGCCTCTGGGGGCACATGTAGAGTTTCTTAATGGGGCTTTTGAACTTTACATACAAAGGATCACCTTTCAAACATAAACCTTCCACTTTTTATAACCTTTTATAGGAGTACAGAGGTTATGTTTGCCCAAGAACCATTTTTAAGCTTTTATAGGGGTTCCAGCCTGTTGCCAAACTAGAAGGCAAAAAAAGGAACATGAAGTCACCAGCACTTTGTTAGGAACACCTGTTTATCAAAGCGGATCTCGTTAACCCCAATTTCTAATTAGCCAATCACATGGCTGCAACTCAAAGCATTTATCCATGTAAACATTGTCTTGAGGACCTGCTTAAGTTCAAACTGAGCATCAGAATGTGGAAGAAGGTGTGGCATGGTTATTGCCACCAGCTGAATATTTCAGAAACTGATTATTTCCTCAGAGAAGTTTTCTCTGCCTGTTTCGCTCTCTCCTTCGAGCCAATAGGAAGGAAACGGTATCTTAAATAACCAGTCATTACAACCAAAGTTTGTGGACGATTATCTGTCAGTGCACAACACGTCAAAACTTGAAGCAGATGGGCTACAGCAGCAGAAAATCACACCAGGTGCCACCAGATGAAAAAATGTTGCCTGGTATAATGAGCATCGATTTCTCCTGCAATATTCAGAGAGTAGTAGTTTGGTGTAAACAGCATGAAAGCAGTTATCCATTGTGCTTTTTATCAATGCTTCAGCTCGGTGGTGGTGTGGGAGATATTTTCTGGGCACAGTCTGGATCCCTGAGTACCATTTATGCTAACCATGTCTTTTATGACCACAGTGTCAACATGTCACAAAGCTCAAGTCATCTCAAACTGGATTCTTGAAAATGAAAAATAGTACATGATACTCCAATGGCCTCCGAAGTCACCAGATCTCAACAGAGCACCATTGGGATTTGGTGGAACAGGAGTTTGTCATCGTGGATGTTAAGCAAACAAATCTGCAGCAACTGTGTGATGCTATCACATCAATATGTGCCAAAATGTCTGAAGGATGTTTCCAGCAACCTTGTTGAATCTATGCCATAAAAAATTAAGGTGGTTCTGAAAGCAAGGGCAAACTGTACCTAACAAAGAGACGAGTGAGTTTAATATTTATGTACAACAACTTTTTCCAAATAGTTGGGATACTCAGTAAAATATAAATAAAGCAGATAAAGACATCAAGTGTTGAAAACACTTTTTTGTGTGTGTTTTATTTGAAAAATATATGATACATACATTTTAAATCTGATGCACTTGTTCCAAAACAGCTCTGTTTGAAAACCGCAGAAACCAATGAACCCAGTGCTTCCTGTTGTTACTCGTTATAAAATTTTAGCTTTCTTTGTTAAATTTTTCATTCCACAGTGGATTAAATGTTTTCAGTGGATTATATTTATGGTATTTAGCACTCGTCCCCTTGATAAAGTCTTCAAGACCGCCCCTGAAAAGGACAAACATCTATATATCATTCAGCATTAATGGAACCTAAGTTACCCACTAATACACCCCTGTAGCATCATATTATTATTGAACAAGCCAATGATTGCTCTCCTCTTCAGCTCAAAGAACGTGTCATCCACGATTTCCAGAAAGAAATCAGAAAGAGCATCTCAATTAAGCTCATAAAAATAAAAAAGGCCAGGAAAAGTTAGCGGTATTCCAAGATTTTTTTTGCATATTTTTTCTTGTACGGTAATAACGTAACTTGCATTCCCATAGCAACAAACTGAAATTGTTTCTTAACCCTTTAAGACCTACCATAGAACCAAGTCCGCCAGAGCTTATATTATATTTTTACATGGTGTGGTGCCATTTTTGGGAGCATTTCAAGTTGCTATACATCAATACAACCATTACAGCCTAGATTTTAATAATATGTCTGCATTAAGTGCATAGTAATTACATAAATTGCAAAAAAGTGCAATAAACTACAAAAAAATTGAAAATCGTTTTTGTTTTTTTAACATATATTTCTAGTTAGAGAACTTTAAGAGGCTTATCCCTCAAAACTGTAAATACAAAATGTTGCACAAACTAGTTTCCCACCACAGGAAATTTATTTTGAGTGTCTTCATAGTTTTATTTTTGAAATACACCAATTTGTATATACTGCAGGAAAAACGAAAATAAATATTATAGTGCAAATTTGCAAAAAAACAGCATATGGATCAAAATAAACTATTTCCAGCAGTGCAATATTAGTTCTAAGCATCCCAGAAACAACACAGAAAGTCATAAAGTCAAACATAACCTTTAAAAACACCAGTATAGGCCCATGAGACCCTGATGGTAAAAAACTACATTTCCGCGAAAATGACGTCACTTCTGGTTTCGGGCAGGTCATGGCGGACGTGCGATAGTTCGCGCTGACGTTGCAGGAAGTGTTATGAACAGCTGATCGGAGCGGCAAAGCGTGTTTCTGGAATATCATGTTTTTGTTGCTGCAAGTGCTTTTTATGCAGTTTTTGCAAAGCTATATGTGGAAGGAAACTGTGACCTAGGACAAGCTGGTGGCATAAGAAGTAAGTACAACTCCTCTGGTTTCATATGCAAAAAAAATTATTGCGCTAGCTCACGTGGTTGCAGTGCTACTGGGATTTAAAAGTAGTTGTGCAAAACGGAGCGTGTCCGCTCTGACCGGTTTTAAAGGGTTACAGACCTCCTGAGACCACTCAGTGATTTTGGAGCCCAGAGATCACGGCCACTCAATATTGGTTTTTAGCCTTGTCCCCTGTGTACAGAGATTTCTACATTTTTTCTCAAATATTTTAATAACATTATCTACTACAGAGCCCCCCACATGCTCTATTTACATTGAGAACTGTTGCACTTAAATATGTGAACAATTTCTATGTCATTTTTTTAAATTCTGAACAATTCAGACTGAGCTTCCCTGTATCATCTCAGAGATGCAAGAAAGACTTCTATTTTTATTAGCTGGAAGCAGCTATCAGTCCCTACCTTAATCAAACATTTCTAATCCTTATGACTAACTTGACTGTTGTGTTTTGACTATTCTGTTTGTTGCCATGGACAAATAATGCTGAAAGAAAGCATGTAACATTTTCAAAGAGGATGATCTTTACTGAATCATATAATTTTAACATTGTTGTTTGATGATAGACTGGAATAGACTTAAATAAACTGTGTTTACACTGGCATTATGTACTTTATATGAGTAAATCAACTCTACTGTTATTGTTTCAACACAATATTGCGTGTGTGTTTGTGTGTGTGCTCATGTTTATACATCTTTGTGAGGAACAAAATTTCGACTGTTACAATACTTGAGGGAACCAACGGCCCCTTATGTGGCCCAAATTCCAGGCCTCACAAATTCGAAGGCATTTTTGAGGCTCAAAATGTGGAGGGTTAGGGTTAGGTATTCAGTTCTGATGGTTAGGGTTAGGGTAAGCGGCTAGGGAAAGCATTATGTCAATTAGATGTCCTCGCTAAGATATAAAAGGCAAGTGTGTGTGTGTGTGTGTGTGTGTTTAAGTGAGAGCACAAGTGAGCTATTATTAAATTAATGCTGAATGAGTGTTTTGGTTTTGTAACTTTTCAACTGTCCATTCCAATTTCCCCATCGACTCTGGCCAGACCCACACACATACAAAGAGCAGGCAAACTTCAAGTGAGAATCCTCCCACGTTTAGTACAGTGCCCTTTATGCCAGGCACTTAGGTATCTTTTTAGTGCTATGATGAGTAAGTGATAATAAAAACTGTACATTGTGCAAATAAGGCAATTTAAATGGCAGTGCCATATGACAAAGTGAAGGAAAAAAAACATCCCTGTAAAGGTAATTTTTCACCCCGATACTTTTTTCTGTTTGACAAAGAGCTCCAATCTGCAAAAAGTGCCAGCACCACATCCTACTGCATGCCAGGCTGTAGATATTTCCAAATGTCCTGATGGCTACTCTGACAGTATGTGAGTGTGTGTAGGTATGCTCTACAGTATGTGCCTGTCAGTGTGCTCGCCTCGCAGAGACAACCTCTGGGTGAAAGCAATCAGGTGGCTGGAGACATAATATCCTCAGAGACTGTGAACAGCAGGAGGTTGACTGACAGGACAGGATCTGTTTTTTCTTCTTCCTTTCCACTTTCACCTGAAGAGGCTGACCAAACTGATGAGAAATGGATCAATCTTTGGATACCTTCATATTTTGGAGTGGCTTTCAGCTTGTGAGGAGAATCACTTCCCTCAAGAAATTTTTTTTTTCCCCCAAAACAATTTTCAGTAAAACGAAAAACTTTTTTTTTTCTAATCAGGAATTCACAGAGGGCATCATCACTAGAAAGGAGTCCATTAGAGCAAATGAGGAAAGTCGTTACATGATCACAGAGATTTGTTAAAGCAAATTCACAGTTTAACCAGCATCAAAAAACGCACAGCTCTGGTAGGTTCAGCAAAAAAGCAGCTTTGATACAGTAGATCTGAGAGATATTTACAGCAAGAGTTTAGGTCACATTATGAATATTTATCACTATTTGCACTTCTAAGTTATATTTCTTCTCCTAAAAGAATATAAATGCCTCTGCTTATGTCTTTTGTATTCCAGGAAAGATGTGATTTGCCTTGGATTAAAACTGGAAACAGAAAGATTTGACTCGTTCTGAAGGTGACAGAAAACCAGGAAGACTCAGTAACATGTTTTAACCTGCTGTCTGCTTTCAGCTGCTTCCTTCAGGGGTCGCCACAGTAGATTATCTTCCTCCATCTCACTCCATCCCTTGCATCCTCCTCTGTCACATCAACCCTTTGCATGTCCACCTTCAGTGCATTCCTCTCTGTGGTCTTCCTCTTTTCCACCTGCCTTCTTCACTAATGTCCACTATCCCTCCTCTACACATGTCCAGACCATCTCACCCTTGCCTCCTTTAACTTTGTCTCCAATACTGTAGCCTACTTTAACTTTTACTAAAAACTAGCTATGCCCAACAACTTAAAGTGACTCTTTAAGCATTACATACTATTAAAAGTTAAACGTAACCTAATTTACCTGAATATAGTCTTTGGATACATTGTGTATTTATGCAAATGAATGCTTTGGATAATGAGGTTAAATTACTAGTGTATTATTTTTAAGTTTGTGTGTTAATGAATCCAACTTTAAGCTGTCTGCGTTCAAAAATCTGCACATAAATTTACACATAAATACAGAGTAAGTGTTTTGTATTTGAGGCTAGAGATGATTTCTACCTATAGCAAAGTAAGAGAGGATGTTCAACATAGAGCTTCAAATAGCATTTAAACACTCTGGATTAAACTGATTTTCCCTGGATTGGCATTTTAAATTGAATTTCTCCACAAGCCTGTGCAATTTTTAAAGTCACACAAAGCTTCATCTCACAGTAAAATGCATACACTTAGGCATCCTGAACACAATGGCTGTCGCTCACAAGTACACATTTACCCTCATATATTATTTTTTCCAAGAGCAGAGCAGCTCAAACTTAATGAAAAGATGCATCTCTTCTGCTTTGCTGGGTTGTGTCTGCAGCCTGTTGTTATTCCTGGTGCTCTGCAGTGCCACACTCACACACTGCATCCTGCTCCAACAACCAAACCCACACTCTCTCTAGGCAACTGTCATTGTTCATTCATGTTAATATTACACGTCATTTTGTATTCTGCCACAACAGCTTACAGCTAATTATATGTCTCATAAATTATATATGTCCTGCTGGCTGAAAGGACATCATTAGGTGAATGAAATCACTCAGCAAAGGTTGATGTATTTATAGTGTCTCTTATTTCATGACCATTAACTTTCATTTCCATAAATCTTGTGCAGATGTATGAACACAAGTGCTCACTGTGGTTTCGCATGGGGGTCGTACCTGTGCACAGGAGAAGCGCGGTGAGTCCCATCCACCGGAGCGGCCCCATGTCTCTCCTCGGACTCGTGGTAATTCGGTGGAAGCCGGATGGATAGCTCCCTCAGCAGAAAGCAGCACAACTTTGCACACAATTTATCCCCTCTGAGCAGTTCTCCATTTAAAGCAAAACTGTTGTATTCCGTCCGAAACCACCTGCCATCACAGACATGAACACAGAGCGTCACCCCAGTGAAACACAGAGCATGTAGAGGGCAAACAGCAGGGAAGTAAAGTCCGCATTTTTCGTTTTCACTCCCAAAATGGAGAATTTATATTAATCAACTTCTTTTTTCTTTCAGCTTAAGGTTTTTTTTTCACCCACAGGACAAAACAGGTGCTTTGGGACGCGTGAAAACAAACCGTCTGTCACAAATCGCACCCAGCACCCAAAGGATGCTCAATATTTGGCAGACCTCTGCTGAATTTGTGCCATAATTTTAACAGCTTAGAGTCTCACTATCTTTCTAGAAAATAAACACGTTTTTTTTTCAACAACTGTCGAGTGGGAGGCAGCGAATAAAGCAACGCAAACGTCAATCAAAGGAAATAAGAACAAGTGTGTGAAAGTGTTGCGGTGTTTCTCTGTGGCTTCTTACCATTTCTCTTATTGCACAAGATCCGGGCGCCGCGGTCTCATCCAATGTTGGCATGTGGTTTGAAATTCGAGCGGCTTTTCCTTATCAGGCTGCAATTTGTACATATATATAAATGTTTTCCCTAAATCAACGAGGTCAGCAAAAAAAACAATCCTCGAAAAAAAAATCCAAACACTTTGTAAGACATTCTGTTTTCTTCTTGTTGTATTTCACATAGTGGTGGATTTACAACGGTCCAGATCGCCTTTGTAGTTCACGCGGAGGGCTAAGTGTCGTACAGGACTTGTATTATCTCACAAATAGTCCTGCAACTTTGCGCACGGCGAAGACGCGTGCACAGATGACAGCGAGCGCGGGAGAAAGGCGGTGGTGAAGCGGATCCTGTTGCCGCTCTGTAGCCTGTAGTTGTGGACCGGAGAGTGTTGGTGCAGAAACTGAGGGGGTGGAGGTGGAGGGAGGTGGAATGGGACGCGCACTCCTGGCTGAATTGGCAAATTAGAGGGTTTGCGGGAGTCACGTCAGCAAGTATAGTCCCATCAGTTTTCTAAAGCTCAGATCACGAGACGACTGCGCTTTCTGTCCCACATCGTTGGAAATAAAGATAATAGTAATCATAATAAATAAAGTTGGCACATTAGAAAGGAGCTTGGCACCTCACGATGCAGGGTAATTACGCTGTTGGTTCGGGGGCGAAAATGAACATATACACGTGACTCACGGCGGAATAGACACTAATTAGAGTTGTCCCAGTGGGGAATGGAGATAGGAATTATTTAACACTGTTTGGAATAAACCGATTTTTACATGAAAAGCTCAATGTCATGTGCACTGCCTTGCAGGAAAAGACAGCTTGAGGCACGCGTTTACGTTTAAAGCATTTTATTAAAAATAAAAAATCAGGTTCAGCTGGTTAATTATGGCAAAACATAATTTCCCATTTCTCCGCTCGTGCCTGTCAAGTTGGCTGGACAGCGAATGTACACTTGGCGAAGAGAGAGTGGAGCACTGCAACCTGTTGTGCCACAGGTCGTTCATGAGAACCAACAGTGCCCTCTATGGGACACCTCTGACTGCAAACAGCTGCCCTGGCTCAGCTTCATGACTCAGACCTTGAGAGTGCTGCATAATTATGAGTGTGTCTTAGATCAGCTGCAGGCTGAACATGATGGCCAACCTAACATGGCACAACGACACCATAAACACTACTGTTATCAGAGCTTGAGCTCTGGGTTAAAGAAATCAGTGACATTTAGAAGATGGCGCATTTAACCTTGTTTTTCTATTCTGCCTTTTTCAGTGGATGGAGCCGATCAATAAAGAAAAATAATGTTTATCCCAAAATCTCGCCACAGTACTCTTGTTAGTATGTAAAAAGGTTAGCTAGTGAAGATTTTAAAGTCAGCGTTCCCTGCTGGGTGAAAGCCCAATGGCCAAGCTGTCAGTGTTCACATTGACTATTCTTTAAGAGAAAAGTGAACAGGCACACAAACCAGAGTCATGTTGAAAAGTATCAAAAGGGTGACCCTGCAGCTCAAGCCTCTTCACATCAGTGCCAAACACCGATTAAAGACCATCAGCAGAGCAATGGAGGGACCCTGTGGGTTTGAAGGAGAAAAGTTCCCTCCTTTATCCCCTTTCCTGCTTCTTGCTCCCTGCTCCTATAGCACCATTCAAGTAGAATAAGATATCAAAAGAGAAACAAATTATGCTTTTCCCCCGCAAAGCACAGCGCCAGAGGAGATCTTCCCATAACACACATCTGATTCGAGGTTAACATAAAAGATGAACGGCACATTTTATTGTTGCTGGAGTCTTGTGCTGACTTCCACGATGATGTACGGCTTCAGCTGCTTTCAGGATCTTGCCGTGTCACATCTTCTCTCAAGCGGCAAATCCAAACATATAATTATCATTTCCTGCACTCTATTTACAGAAGCCACTATATGTCCTGTAATATGTTATTACTCTAAAAAGAAAAAAAGGATGCCTGAATGATGCCAAATTAATGCTTTACAGATCGCTAAGTGGCGGAAGGTGTTTGCCAATATTCATGTTAGAACCAGCAATCAAAACAATGTCACCAGCTAAAAAGAAGTATCCTTGAATTGTTTCTTACATAAGCCTCTCTGTCTAGCTTCCTTCCTCTTTGATTATGCGTCTCTTCACACTTTTTTACAGTCGCAGACATATTCTGAAACATCGTGGCTGCGACCTAAACTAATCATTTATGGCTGCTTGTGAGAAGTTTATTGCACTTGCCTTGCAAGTTGATGAGAACATATCACATGTTAAACGTCTGGTTTGAGCAACTGTGCGACTCACACGCAAGGTGTTCATGAATTGGATTTTTGCATATAGCTGCATTAGGAAGAATTGAACTACTGTTAATTTTACAGAACTAAAGTCATCGGTTTCACCTAACAGTTTGCACAGTGAGTGTTTAATAAAGAAATGATAGAAGAGGCAAAAATACACTTAAACAGATTATCTGATGCCAGTGTAAGGCAAGAGATGAGTTTGGGCATGATCCTGCTCAGACACACAGCCTCCAGGAGAAAGCTTGACTGCCGTTTTCCTCCTGGTGAGCATGAGTCCCATGAGATGACACTTGTTTGCTCTGAGCGTCTCCTGGTTTTGTTCTGGGACTGGTTGCTATGCTGCATGCTTCAAGGCATCAGCTCAGCTTGCAAAATGGTGAGAGGTTCACTGAATGGGTTGACTTTCTTAGCATTTCTCTCTCTTTTTTCCCTTTCTTCTAAGGAGCCACAAAAATTGTGATGTTTGTCTCATACAACAGGCATGACCAGAAGGACAAACTCTAAGCATTCAGTTCAACTCAGTTTTATTTATATACTTCACACTTTACCTTTTATACTTCACCTCGAGGCAATAACAGTTCCTTCACTGTGCTTTATGTTGCAAGGTGAAGGCCCTGCAATATCTGAGACAAACAGATGATTGCCTTATGAGCAAGTAGGTGGCAATAGTGGAAAGGAAGAATTCCCTTTAAACAGGAAGAGATCACTGCCATCTACTGTGGCTGGTGGGGGTGGGAGGGTGCAGCTGAAAGAGATGAGAAAAAAAGTAGAACATTGGGAGACCAGGATAAAACATAAACTATGGGACCAAGTAGAAAAAGAGATGAGTGGAGATGAGCGGCTCAGTTCATTGTGGGACTGCTCCAGCAATCTGACCCCATAGTAGAAAATAGTATCTAGTACCAAAGGGTGGTTCAGGGAAATCCAATCCACCCCTACACACTGTGGATACCCATTAACCATTGAACAGTACAGAGCCTTTCAGCAGTGGAGCTATGCATTTAAATTATCATCAAGACAAGAGTGACACGATGAATGATCTCTGTGGATCGGAGACAAAAAAGATCTGTCACTAGCAACTGTAGTTATTCAGGGACAACTATTTTACTCATATCTTAGTTTTTTAAGTTTATATTTTGTTAACTGTGTATTTGTGATTAGTTGTGCCTCTCAGTTATCTTGCGTTTTTCTTGAAGTTGCTTACAACATACAGACAAATGTACTGGGCCACCTGCACACTGGAGCTGTTCAGCCATAAAAAAACAGGTTATGACGCTCCTGGTGCTCAGTTTTCCTGCTGATGTTAATGCCAGAGGTAGTTCACAGCTCTGCAGTTAGTGTGTGTGTGTGTGTGTGTGTGTGTGTGTGTGTGTGTGTGTGTGTGTGTGTGTGTGTGTGTGTGTGTGTGTGTGTGTGTGTGTGTGTGTGTTGGGGGGGGATTGCTATGCACCTCAGTGCTTGGCGACCGTGCTCTGTAATTTTAATTTTGGTCGTCCACTTGGTGGCTGAGTTCCTGTGGTTATTAAAATTAAGAGGCATGGCTCAACACTTTTGTCCAGAGATATATGTATGATCTCTGTATGATTGCCATGCTCCCTTATCCACTAAGTTCAGGAACTTTTTATGTCCTGTCAGCAGTATGCATTTGTGTAGGTTTTAATGGAACATTGGCATGGATGCATAAAACTGGCATCTAGAGGGGCTCCTCGTGGATATTTCAAGCATCATATCCTTCAGTTACTGCATTATGGCTCATTTTTATGCACCAATTTGTGCCTAAAATTGGTGCATGAAAATTTTATACAATTTGTGCATCAAATCTTTATGCGATTTGTGCATAAAATATATGGAGGTAATCTCAGTAAGACTTTTCTATCACATATTGATACGCAGAAATTTATGCAATATGTGCACATCAATATATTATGGAAATGTGTCAATTAAGTGAACACACAAAATACAGGCAGAAGGTGGCAATTCACAATGTAATGGAATATCACATAAGTCAGCAGTAAGCATTCTGTAATTCTTACTTTCCTCAAGTAATAATATCCATATAATGTCCTAATATAACAACCTCCTTTTCTCTTCAGGCTCCTCCATGCTTATCAACCTGACTGCATGCACACTGCATCAGAGGAGAAGAGCATTTGCGTCTGGCGGGATAATTACCTTTGTAAAAGAGAGAGTCATTGTATGAGTTCATAATTCATATTAATATAGTTTTTTTTTCTTGCCTAAAAAAGACCCAGTTATGAAGCAAAAATGAAACACTCCTGTCTATGTATGAGTGGCATTTTATCGACTTTTATAAATTAAATAATTAAATAAAAGATTCTTTTTCTGCTTACAATCATAAAGAATTGCAGATATTCTCAACATTTAGGAGGCAAGTGCAGGAGCCACACTGTGCAGAGCTTTGTTTTGCTGCTGGGATGGAGGGGGTCTTCCTTCCAACCCCAGTTAGATCGTAATGTAATGTCTTAAATTATCATTTTTACAAGACACTTAAGATGCTTGTGTCTGGTTTACAGCAGTCCTTACAAGTTTTCAAGTGAACTCTGATAAACACGACTCAGAGTCTCATCTCTTTTTTACAGGGTCGTCCGTCTGACATGGGCACTGTTAAAGTGCACAGACCTTGCAGTGCGAATTTTCTTGCAGTCATGTATTTGACAGCTTTCTGCCAGCCTGGGATAATGTGTCGTGTTCGATCTGTTTGCCTATACTGCTGGCATTACAACTAAAGTTCCTGTGAGCTGGGATCCATTGGTAAACACTTATGTGGTATTTCTTTGGTGCGGTTCCGTTCTCAAGTAAGTCTGTGTGGCTTCTTATGCAGCAGTGGAATGAAGTAAAGCATCTCTTCTGTCAGTGACCCATACATCATAACGGAGCAGCATAAGTGGCGACGCTGAAAGAATCCTAAACGGTGAGTGTAAAGGCTGAGTGGAGTATTAATCGCACTGCACTTTCTCTATAAATGTTAAATTGAGCTGGTTAGCTGTGAGCCCAGCTCCATTGTTAAGGTTTTACAACAAAAGATACCGCAGTTCATGTATTTTCTTCATAATGCAGTAAAACCTGAACCCTCCTACTTAAAGAGTAAAGGGGAGACAAAAGGAGTGAGTAAGCACTGATATGATTAAATATCCCCCCAATATCTCTCTCATACATGCACATACATAAACACACACACACAATTTAGGGTCATTACCAGAGGCTGACCTGATTAGGGATTTAAAAAGAGAATTGTTTTATGCCCTTCTCGCAGCAGGGGCAACACAAACAAAACAATATCATAATGTGCTGATGAATGAGAGTGGAAAGACAGACGCACAATGACGGCGATGCGTTATGAATAAAAGATCAGATGCCGCTGCGAAACCCGTCTTCCTTCACATTGAGATCCACCTTTTAGGTATTCTTCGATGCAAATGAAGGACCGAAGAGTTCAGAGACAGAGTGTCAATGTAACTCATTGAGAATGAGAAAGAGATAGAGGAAAACCATTAGTGAAGGAAACATATTGTCAAGCTGATTTATCTCATCACAATGCTTTCCACTTTGACTACTAGTACAGGGATTTGTTTCCCCTAAATCTGTGCTAGGTTGGAAAATACCTCCAACCTGATGCAATAATGTGATGGTGCGAATGGATGGGGTCAAATTTTTTCAGACTCATTCTCAGAAAAAGTGTTACTGCCAAGCAATCCAGCAGTCTTTTAGTTGGAAGTTAACGGCATGTTGGAAGCTTCCTGCCAGCTTGAACTTTGACAATAACAGAGTGCTCCTGAAAGCCAAAGGTTTCAAAGGCAAAATGATTGCTCACTGTCTTGTAAAGCTAGGTGAGATCAATACCTGCAAATTATTGTATTGTTTCAGTATACAGAACTGAAGAAATGAATAGCCTGGTTCACAGTGATCTCTGTAGGAGCGCCTCATTCAGTTGTTTAGTGGAAGAAAAAAAAAACTAAAATAAAAAAGAATAATTTGAATGTGGGGACACATACAGCAGTGTTTTTTAACTATAGGTGTGGTGTCATTGTGAGGTTGCACGAATACAAATAAACACATTTCTTAATTACAAACCATAATTCTTTGATTGGTGAGTCCTACTGATGGCCTGATTAGAAATCTATCTTGACTCCTCTGTCAGGTTTCTGCTTGCACAGTTTTGTAAGTGCATCCAATATTTTCCAGCTTCATTGCTCATCTTGAAGCAAACAATATTTGGATATACTCCAAATCGCTACTGAAAGTCACCCACATTTGTCTGTTCAGAAAAAAGATGAAGCCTTTAGTGTGAGGAGTTTGGAAATAAATCAGCTGGACTTCTTTAAGTTTCCTGAAGAAGCTTCTTCAGTGCTAAAACCAAATGGTGGCGAGTCCCAAGTATTTAATCCCTAGTGGGAGTTGTCCATTCTTTCCAAGCTCCTTAACATGACCTGGATGACTGAGAACCTACACAGACACGATGGAGCCTTTTCTTTTCAAAACGTATTTGTGCACAGAGCACAGAAAAGAGCTAACTCTAAAAAGAGAAAGCAAGGATGAAACTTCCCACGAACAGACTTTTAACAAATGATGACAACATTTAAACCGCATCAGTGCACGAACCTCCTTTTGACTGTAGCGTGTTTCCATGGTAGAAGAGAATTAACACAGGCTGCAAAACATCATATAAAATAAAATATAAGAGACGCATCTCCCTTATTTGCTGTTTTCATATACAGGATACCAATTTAAACAGCTTGCATAGATGTGGGTGATGTCCACAAACACTGCCAAAGAAACCTCAATTAGCACACACTTATCTCAATATCATTAACATCAGTTTAGTCCTGATCCTATTTTTGCTATACATACAGTGAGCTCTAATTGTAGTCTATCCTTGTGGCTGTCTGCTCTTCTCTAATTGTGTCTCTCTTTTTCTAGCTCACATGCACAAAAATGTCGAGCCTGCATCAAGTTGTGTGTTAATTTGAAGAAAAGATTTCTCTTGTAGCGGTTCTAGTTTTTCAGGTGATTAGTGTTAGAATTTCTTGAGGACTCATCAGCTGGTTCACTCACAGAGCATGTGTTCTCTTCGAGGCAAAATCACTGAAGTATTGATTAGCTGTATCACATCCTTGCCACTTCCACTGGGCAGACTCAGAGCAAGGCTGTTAGCTGCTATATTGATTAATGAGGACAAATAGATGGACGATATGCCCCTGCACCAAATAAATACTTATTTAATTCCCCCGGTTAATACTTGCTTCATTTTTTTTGCCTTTGACTTAAGTGGTTCCGGTTCATAAACCTCAAATCATAGTTACTCCTGTTTAATTTGTTTTATGATCATTTATTGGGTCATGCTGAAAGGTCATTTTTGATTATTTTGTATGTATTTCTGAGAAGCGTGGTTTGTGCCACAGTGCTCCACCATTGTTCAAAACCTTTAAGGATACCTCTATCATTTGCTCTCTGACAATATGCATGGGTTTATTAAGACCTGGCTACCCATAGCCAGTAGTAGATGTAGATGTGAACCAGTTCTTGTTGTTTGTTTCCAATGCAGACTGCTTGACAGTCAGTGTGTTCAAGTGCTGACAGTACAGCTCTATCGATTTTATTATTTTTATATTTCAATGTTGGTGAAAATTTCTTTTCTTTCGCTTTTATTCCTCACATCTTTTATTTCTGTCAGTTTTAATACCATGACTATACTAACACAGCAGCACAACTTCTAAAACATCACGCGTTTGTCAAACTTCCTGCCCTAATGCTTTTCATATTTGTTGTTCCTTTGACACTCTTGTTTCAAAAGCTCTAGCTGAAAACCCTCTACAGCCACTCTGTCAGTTTTACCTTTTAAAGAGATATATAAATTTAAAGGGGAGCCTTGGATTTATAATACACATAAAAAATTAGAGCACCATTATGAAAAGAAATAAATGTTTTATCTTGAATAATGTACCACTCTTGTTTTTGCAATCCTAGGGCACAATTTTTGTAATTTAATACACAATTAGAAGCCACTTTATTAGATGTACCTCTGGAGTTTAAATTCAGCAAGGTACCAGAAATATTCCTCAGAGATTTTTGTCCATATTGACATGATAACATCACACAGTTGCTGTGGATTTGTCAGTTGCACATCCATGATAAGAATCTCTTGTTCCGGCACATCCCGAAGGTGCTCTAATAAGATCCCTTGACTGTGGAGGTTATTTAAATACAGTGCACTCACTGTCATGTTCAAAAAAACAGTTTGAGCTTTGTGATGTGGTGCATTATCCTGCTGGAAGCAGCCATGGGCAAATATCGAAAAGGTCGGCAACAATACTCAGGTTGGCTATGGCACTGAATCAATGTTCAATTTGGTGCTAAGGAGCCCAAAGTATGCCAAGAAAATATTTTCCACACCTTTTCATCTCTACCACAGTCCTGAATTGTGATACAAGGCAGGATGGATCCATGCTTTCATGTTGTGTACACCAAATTTAGACCCAACCATCTGAATGTTGCAGCAAAAATTTAAGACCAATCAGACCAGGTAAAAATTTTCATCTATTGGCCAGAATCCATGTGAATTGTAGCCTCAGTTTCCTGTTCTTGATTGTTGTAGCCCATCTGCTTCAAGCTTCAGTATGTTGCGCATTCAAAGATGCTCTTCTGTATACCTTGGTTGTAACAAGTTTGAGTTAATGTTGCCTTCCTAGCTTCATGAAGCAGTCTGGCCGTTCTCCTCTGACCTCTAGGATCAATAAAATATTTTTGCTCAGAGAACTGTGCATTTTCTCTTTTTTTAGTCTGTTCTCTGTAAACCCTAGAGATGGTTGAGTGGGGAAGTTACTGCAGATCAGGAGTTTCTGAAACACTCAGACCCGCCACAGTCAGAGTCTACGTCCCTAAATGCAAAGAGCTGCTGCCATGTAATTGGCTTATCAGAAGCGTCACCTAACAAAGTGACCAGTAATTTAAATCTGTCAGTCGCACAGCTCTATAGTTACACAAGCATCCACATGAGCATGCATTGTTCAGAGTGGGCAGTTTAAACATGGCTTAAGTTTGGTTGCTGAAACTAATGCAAAGTGCATTTTAAAGACTGGCCTTTAAAAACTCAGACGGGGCTTTGTGAGGTAAAGACGAGTTGTTAAAGTTTGCCAGATAATAAACCAAATAGATAGTAGACCAAAGTGAATATTTTACTGCACTCGTCCAGCATTTTAATTCAGTTCCTTTGGACTCAGAATGTGATTTTAATTAGATTTATAAAAAGGTAATAAAAAAAATAAATACTTAAAATACAAACTAATATGGGAAAAAAATGCCTCATACTCACAAGTAATTCCCCTTTCTCCATCACCAGCTCCTTAATTTGCTGCCTGGGTTGCGCTCTCTGACTGATGTCAGGATTGAGTAATTAACATTTATCAGTCTCAAAGAGAGACCTTTCCCCCACAAGAGGAGATTGATGTCTAACCTGCCATGGTCTTTACTTGCCCACTACACCACTCCCTCAGCCATTACTAACAACAGACGGTCAGGGAAAGAGCTCATATCAAGGCTGAACTGTCATTAGCTGCCATTATATTCTGTAGAGCTGCTAATACTGAGTGACTGGCCAATTTGATATGGTGAGATCTACTTGGAAAGTTCATGACCAGCAATGCAGCCATCAGATCTAATGTGCACTGATACAAGTAGTGATAAATTTCAAATATAATATTATTAAAACTGCCTTATCATTACCAGCCCTGCATAAAAAGAAAATACCTCACTTTATACTCACCTTGTTATGAGTGCAGTTAATAGGTTGATCCCATCTGGTGATGTGCTGGCTACCATAAAGTACTGACAGACAGGCTTTCACAGGAGGATGAATTTCTGATTATATATGAGAGAGTCTTATCAGTTATCTGCATTATATCTGAGTTTTGTTTTGAATACGGGAACTGAATAGCCTTTTTTCTCTCTCTTTCAGCTGGTTGCAAGATTGCAACTGGATAATATAGAAAAGAGCCTCCTACTAAAAAGCTAGGAATCTATACTCCAGCAGAAACCACAGTGTACAGTGCAATAAAGAGATTAGAGATGACTGTGGTGATTAATTTGGATTTGCTCACTCTGTGTGACACTACAGTGGGCTGCATTCCAGATAAAAACAGTAGAAACATGACGTACGTCAGTCTGCACTGAGGATCTGTTAATGAATTTAGAAAAAGCACATTTCCTGACATCTATGAATATTTATAAAAATGTAACCAGACAGTAAACCTTAAATAAAGTAATAAATATATAAATTATGAAGATACAAGCATTATGATTTCTCAGATTTTCTCTTGTTGACTTTTCAGACTTGTGAATATAACTCCTGATAACTGGAGACCTTTGGCGAGAGAAGCTCGCTGCTGCGTTTTGCTTAATTTTAACAATGTATGTCTCCTTTTAATGTTATTCATTGTTTTGCAGTTTATTCACTGTTCAAATATACATGCTGTTTATTATCAAGCGTACACTGAAAGCTCCAGGCACTGTGGAGTAACAGCAGAGCATTCGAGAGAAAACTACACTGTTGTGCAAAACTCTTGAACCACCCCTCATTTTTTTATACTTTGTTTCCAAGCAGCCAAAGTCTGTTGTAATTTTTTTAAGCTGTGTAAGTCATTAGTTAGCTTTCAAAAGGTCCTTCAAAGCTTTTTTTAATTGGACATTTTATTGACTGTTTTCCAACTCATTTTCAGTCCAGCCCTTGACTTCAGCATTTTCAGAGTAAAAGTTGTATTATTGAATGTGTGTTGTGTCTACACGTAACATACAGTTTACCAAAGAACAAATTTAAAATGATATCTTTAAGCGATTTGTTGCAAGCAGACTGTTGCAAAAATGTCTACTATGAAAAATGCCAAAGATACCTGATAAAATAAAATAAACTAAAAAATTGGATACTTGAAAAACAAAAGAAAAAGCAGTAGGCCTAAAAAAAAAAAAACTGTCTACAGCAGACAAAAGGTATCTGAAAATCATGTCCTTAAGAAACAGGGGGGGAAAAGAGCAAAAACCTAACATGACACACTGCTTTTCTTCTATGGGCACTGACCACTTAAAATGCTAGCTGCTTTTGAGTGTAGTTTGTGCATAATTGATTTTTAGTTTAAGAAAATGGTGTTAATACCTTGCAAAGAAAAAAGGGAGAATTATAGCAAATGGCCCATTTTTTCCTTTTCTTCTTTTACCAAACTGATTTTTTTTATTGCCAACGTGCTGTAACTACAAGAAACCAGTACATGCAATATTACAAAATACTAAATATAAAATGGTTAAATTTTTTCTCCAGTCTTGTTTTCTTCTGCTCTATATTTAAGTCCCAAAAAGAAACCTTTTCATACTATATGGTTCAGACTTAATGTGTGACATGTCAACATATCACACCACTAAACTGTAAGAACCCTTAACTGCTGTTGTTCAGACCATTTGTCGTGAATGCTAATTAGCAAAATCATTCATGAGGTTCAGGTTTCAGTGGAGTGTAAATGAAACAAAGAGTAAAACACTGTCATATCGCTTAACACAACAAAAAACAACAACAACATGAAAAACAAGAAAAAGATGTAGGCGAGCTGTGAGCGAAGCTAAAAGTGTATAATTTATGTTGCTGCTCCTCTGGCTGTATAAACGATTTTACATCTGAAGTGAAGCTGTATTTGATGGGAAGCTCTCAGGTGAATGTTGCTTCATTAACTTTTAGTGATTGCTCTTGGAAAGATGGATGGGAAGTGTAAGAATTGATGAGAAACGTGCCACTGTGTACCCACAGACTCCACAAAATCACACAGAATTCACTTGCAAATAATAATAAACAGCATACACTTTGAGTCACTTACACAAAAAAAACCATCTAAAAATAAATCATCTAAAGAAAACCTGGCTTCATTAACTGCAGTGGGAAGGGCATTACTTTTGAGCACACAGCACCCGCAACCTTTGAATTAACTTATAATCTTCCAGACAGTAAAAAATTATGCCTTCAGACTATTTTCATACACCTTGAGACAGAGACTTACACTTCAATTAGAAAGTACTTGATGAGTCATTGTCACAAAGTCATTTGTAGTCAGAAAAAACTTTATATTTTATAACATCAGGTAGGAGGAGATAATCATTGGTGTTTGATTTGCATGCGAGACAAGTCAGATACACTGAAATTATTACTGCAAGCACAGAAGTGAAGAGCTACGGGGAATATACAATGTGTTTCCACAACCTGACACTATCATGAAAGAGCCTGTCCCACTGAAAGAGGGAATACACACTATTTTCTCATCATGCAGCATGTGAAAATAGCAGGAAAATGCCAGACATGTCTGGAAATATATCAGAAAGAGCATTTCTAATGTTGGTGCTTTTAAAAAAAAAAAAAGGTTTATCTGAGAGTGAAGAGATTTTCCTTTTCAGCTTTGTGATATGGAGAATAGCCCCGTATTTGCCAAGGTGCACCTATGTAATCTCACTTTTTGTAGCGCCGCCAAACATGAGCTCCCCATTGCAGTGCTTGGCTAAATGGGACCGACAGCAACAGATTGCCCCGCAGCCCATTTACCTTTGGTAATAAAGGCCTCAGTTATCCACTCAGAGTCATTTAGGAGGCTAACTGTAACACACTTTGCCTGTAACCTCGAGCGCAAATCACAAACGCTCTTTTCTAAATGTAATAAAATACTTTTCTGCTTCAGTGGTAATTAATAACAATGTTTACAATGGATACTTTGATTCTTAGGCCAGCTATGATTAAAATTCATGCAGTGTCTTAAATAGATTATTATATTATATTATATTATATTATATTATATTATATTATATTAGATTAGATTAGATTAGATTAGATTAGATTAGATTAGATTAGATTAGATTACATTACATTACATTACATTACATTACATTAGATTATTGATTTTGGATTATTGTTAAACATTAATATTTTTGTCAAGACTATACTAGACCACAAAGTGGTTGGTCCTCGTTATCTGTTGGGTTTGTTGAACCTCTCTCTGCTACTAGCATCTCCATTTCCTTCTGCTCTTCTTTGTTCCTCTGTGTCTGTTTTCATTTTTCAGTGTTAGCTATATGCCTTTTGGTCTGATGATGATGGTAATTTTTTCTTATATGTTTCGTTGTGGTCTTACCTTTGTTATTTTTCTTTCTTCCCTGATTGTCTGCTATGCCTTAATTGTTTCTACCTGTGTCTTATTTCCAAATTAGCCCTGCGAGTACATTTAACCTTGGCTTTCCTTGTCTTTTTTTATTTTAGGATTATCTGGTTTGTGAGTATGTCCTATGTGACTGTGGTTATTAGCTTTTCCCCCCTTCCTTTTATTCAGTAAGTAAAGCTCAACTTTGGATTCATTCACCAAGTTTGTTTATCTGCATTTGCATCCCGGTTTGAACTTATGTTAGCTGCATCTACAGCCTACTGCACAACATAAAAACACAACTAGGGAGTTTACTTTATTATTTTACAAAGTAGTAGATACCCCATCAGTGGAGCTGAGAGGAAATAGATGAAAATTTTGGGGCGATTTTCCAGAGAGGACTTGAAGTAAGCCAGGAACAGGTCCTAATCGAAAACTGTTAATTCCAGGCTAAAATAAAATTAGCTTTATCAAACAGACAATTGCTGACTACTGACTCCTGAGGAGGTGTAATATGAAGCAATATTAATGGGTTAGCACATTTGTACATTTGTAGGCTATTTATCACCCAAATTAACTATCAATAAAATCAATTTCAGTTACCTGCTACTGGTGCAACAGCACGAGAATAGATTTAGTGTGTTCTTGGACTCTGTTTTCTCCCCGATAAAGACTTTTATGTGAAATCTAACCACACCATGGAGAATAAAGATATTTTCATTTTATATGATAGTGCAGTGGATTTTTTTGAAGAAGTTGAAGTGTTTCAAATCCAGGAAGCACTCCTTCTTAACAATTCAAAATTAATTTCTGTTGAAGAATTACAGTGATTTCCACATCTCCTTTATAAGGCTGTGGGAGAGTGACAGACCTGAAGACACTGAGTGTCAAACTGTAACATGTAGCTCCCATGTTAAACAGCAGCACTGAGCAGTAAAGCAAATATAACTCAAGATAATAATGTTTTCCACTCAGTGTGCTTCTGATAATCATAAACTCACAAGATAAATCATTTTGAGCATTAGTCCTTTATTTGCAGCAACAGTGTTGCATTTGACTGTTTTTGATCTTTATCACCCAATCATCTGATCATGTCCTGATTTGAGTGAACGATGCTCTGCTGTTCCCGTGTGTGCCGAAGAAGAGTCAAAGTCAAGCCTCCCTTCTTGTAAGCTCACACATAACCTGAAGCAAAGAGCTTGTGTATAGAAAGACAGTTGGTAACCACCATTATTTTTATTTTTATTTAACCTTTATTTAACCAGGAAGATCCCACAGAGATTAAAAACCTCTTTTTCAAGGAAGACCTGGCCAAGATAGGCAGCAGCAAGTATCTCACAATTGTGACACTGTTATTTTAGTAAAGAATGTCTAGCCATGTTTAAGTTTCTTCAAGCTACACCGCTCTGGACTGTAGAGTACTGAATTATAAGAAGATTTAACTAAAACCACCTATGCTAATCTGAATGAGGTGGAACAAGGTTTCTTATAAAACAATGAATGAATTTAGAAACCTTGTTCCACCTCATTCAGATTAGCATAATTGTACCATAATGTGAAGAATTCTATTTGAAAAAAAAAAAACTGCACAGTCTATGGAAGATAAACTGCACGCATCAGCTGTAGAAACAACGAAAATGAAAGCCAGGATGTCTATTTGTAAGGACTTCACTGAGAACAAACAGCTAAACAACTTCAAGTATCTCCTTATTCTTCTGTGAAACAAATATATTCACATTATAATACTTATGCCACACAGCTGTTGGGGAAGAATATAAACATTAATCTAAAGATATCTGCTGCTGAAGGCTCAATACAGACATTACAGATTGGTGGGGGACCTGCAAATGAAGACCACTTGGATGAGTTACTGACAGGAATACTGGAGTGCCAGCAACCTTTGGACAACACCAGGTTATGTCCATCTAGATAGTTTGCACATATTTTCTCCTGTTAAATTTTCTGTTGTTTATGTGTGTTCCTATCTCCTCATTTAATCTACATTTATTTGAAATTTGTATGAATTATTCTATTTCTCAGGTGACAAAACACATGGAGGAAACTAAAGGGTTGCAAAGCAGTTTAAACTTCAAATCCTCAGAGGCAAGGGTAGCAAGGTTAGTGCTGGTCATTTACTATCCATTGAAAGCCCAGCTATTGAATTTCATGAACTTAAATTAAGGTAATTTAGGGAGGAGCAGGAAATGAAAAAATAAAGATACTGCTAGTAGATCTGGAAATGAAGGCGAGAGATGCACCTCTCATTTCAAAAACGTAGACGTTTTCATTACTGATGCTGGAAATCTGGGGTTTTTTTTCTGTTTCTCTGTGGTAATTAATTCTACATCTGGACTGGATCAGACTGTTTTAAACCAAGGATGAAGGGAGGGAGGTCAGTGCAGTTGCTGCAATGAAGTGTGTGCATGAGCCTGGTTATAGTGCCATTACTCAACTGTCATGGGGTGCAAGCATGGTGCTCTGAGCACACCCACTGTCACTGAGCAGTACTCTATTACAATGTCCACTTTACCTTTTAACAGTGGAAAACTATAACTGAAGGGTGCATACATTTTTTTATTTGTTTGTATGAGGCTCATATTCATGGATATTCATTTTAACTTCTAGCTAGCCTCAAGGCAGTCTATGGCTTGTCCTTTTTGTAGCACTGCATACACTGTGAATGTCTTCACATACGAATCATTCATTGATGTCACCAAAAAACACCTTAAATTTAGAGGCACCTGGTGCCAAATTGGTACAGGCTGTCCTCTTTGGTTCACGGAAGTGAAATAATCTCCGCTGTATTTCCTTCATGCATTTGAAAATGATCTTGAAAACTCCTATCATCAAATTCTTGTTTATCTTAATTAGTGCAGTCCAAGTAATCCATATGTTTTCTTCGACAAACATTAACCTGTGGTTAAACCTACATCCCTGGAGGTTTAGTTTAAGCTTCAATTTAATCCTAGAGAAGCACCAATCTTCCTTCAGAAAATTGCCAATTTCATTCAGGACTAAGCGTAGGAGAATTTCAAAGCATGATTGAGAAAACTTTTAGATGGTTATTTTAGTCTAGGATTTGACTTGATGTCTTGGAAGCCATCCCTTAGTGTTTTTGAGACATCACAAAGAACCTGCTATGGCCATAGCACATCTTCACCATGGTGAAGAAGGCTGCTATATGTCTGTACCTCTGAAAGAAACTTGAAAGGGCTAAACAGAAGTCAAGTTCTTCATCTGAAGTTAACTTTCACAAAGAAGCAATAGAAAGCATCGTAACGGGAAATGTCACAAACTGGTATGACCTGAAGGCTGTGCAGCAAGTGATTGAAACTGTGCAGAGGATCACAGACACCCATCTCAAAGCATCCGTGATATCTGTGAAGTGAGGAGTCTGCAAAGAGCTCAAAAGATAATGCTAATAATATTGATAATATCAACCCCAGCCACAACCAGCCAATTAAATGATGCAATTATGAAGTGTTAGATTTATAAAATACAAAGTGATGGTTGCCTCTCCTTTATATATGTGTTTGTATTACATTTGCAGTGCAAAGTTAGGCCTGTGAAAACAGTGAGTATGAAAGTTTGGCATTTATATGCAAAGAAACATGATATTAAACTGAGTGATTTTGTTCACTCTTATTCATCCAAAGGGTTTTGGCTACTTTGTGCCACAATGTCCTATATATTAGATGCACCTTGGAATACTGTCCATGATTGCATGATACTGTCCATGAGCAAACGTTGCAGGTCATAGGAGGAGACAAAAGCTTAACATAATGAAAAGCACCAACAGTGTTCATCTTATGTCTCTATCTGGTATTGGTGCTTTCTGAGGAGGCTGTAGCTCAGGTGATAGGATGGGTCAGTTCCCAAATCGTCCAGCCACAATCCAAAGTATCCCTGGGTAAGAGACTGAATCCCAAGTTTCCCCCCAATGTGAGCATGTATGTGACTGTTAGAAAGCACTTAGGCACAGAAAAAGTGACTGCTGCAGAAAGCACTTTGAGTGCGCAGTTGAGTAGAAAGGTGCTATATAAGTACCACTCCATTTATCATTGTGTTTTATTTTGGTAATCACTTACTTTCTGTGTCTCTAATGCTTTTGCTTACTGCCGTTGTGTTTTTCCCTTCATTTTTGGATTGTTTGCTCCTCCCTCATTAGGCTTAGCTGCATCTATGTATATTTATATCCCATCCCTCCCTTTGTTAGTTGTCAGCACGTCTGCTTGCTAACATCCTTCCCTGTCTTTATTCCTGAGTTTGTTCTTTTAGCATGATTTGGATTGTTCTTCATTATCCTTCTCCTGCCTGAACCCTGAGGCATCTTTTGCCTTTCTTCTTCAGTAACTTTCATGAAAGTTTGTTTTGTGTTTGTTTGTGTTTTGAACTATACCAAACAATTATAGTCTCTCTGAGAATAACACTTTTATCTTTGAAGACAACGATCATGGTAAATCTTCACATTTATATGGTGGGTGTTTAAGGTCCCTGAAACTTGCTATATTTTTTTTTTTTACATTATCCTCCTATTTGACTATATGAAGACCATCATTTACAAAACAAATTCCAAGTTGTATTTAGTACAAACCTAATAAAAAAAGAGTTGTGGTGCCGTGTGAAAGTTAAATAAAGTCAGAAAGCAGTGATTTGTAAATCTTACAGACCCATATTTTATTCACAATATAACATCTCAAATGTTTGAAACTGATTAAATAAACAAATTTTAAAAGAAAATATTAGCTTACTTTTACTCCCTTTCATAAATAGTACTTAAATGTCTTGCTATAAAGACACTATAGCTGCTAAAGTAGGCAAGGCCTTCTGTGAAAAATAAATTGTCTGGATGGGAGTATATGTTGCTCTCAAAAAACTTTCAGCACTGATGGTGCCTTTCCAGATGTACACGTTACCAATTCTAGTTCCATTTCCAGCTGCACGTCCTTCTTCTCTATAGTATGGATGATGCAGCATCCATAGTTTTCAAAATTAATTTCACGATTCTGTTTATCGCTGCAGTGAACTGTGTTCACAGACAGTCAATAATGCACCTTTTTAATACAGAGTTGAGATCTCAGATTTCCGATGCTGATTTTCAGCCTTGTCCCTTGTGTTCTATAGAGTTCCAATTTTTGTGATATCATGTAGTGAAGAAGTCATGTTACTCCTACCAGTCAACCTAATTCTTTTTTATTAATACTTATTTTATTAATACTGCGACCATCATCAGGAAATGTTATAAAGAGGTCAAGGGAAATCAAGAGAGCAGATGGATCAGATTTAGAGACTTTCCGAAACTATTCATGGCATTTTAATCACCATGTTGGTAACTCTGGCATTCTGTTTTGCCAAACTTTCATTGTTCAAGCATAACTGCTTGAATTGGTATCTTGCAAATTAATTTTGGGCAGATAAACTGACAACTAGAGACAAAAATTTAATATCAGTCAGTACTGGCTAAAACTCTTTTGAACTTCACTTCATCTAAATACAGCACTTTAAGCCATTAAGCGGGGTGTAAAACTCCATCACTCCATCACATAATCAGACTGTTTTCTTTGAACTTGGCATCATTATGCATCCCCATTGTTTGCACTGATTTGATCAAAGGACAGCCGCATAACACTAAGCTCTTCAAATTCTCCCCTAATATGTCCGTAACTGTAGTGAAAGTTAATGGTGACAATGCAATCAATCAAGTTGTGCAGGCATCTTTTCTCTTATATGTATAATCATTTATTTCAAAGACTTTTTGGGGACAAGAGTCCCTCAGTGGGCATTCTAATTTTCTTCTTAGACAACAACAGAGACACATTTACAGTGTTTCATTGTTGCCAAATTATGTCCTTGATCACATAGTAGTTAATGCAACTGGATCACATTTTCTACTTTTGGTGCTTTTTATTATATGTGGTCACATGTTACTGCAATCCAGTCACACGTGTTCCATGTTAATGGTTTGTAAAGCTAGTCTACTAAAGGTGGTTTGGAGCAAAAGAACAACCAGATCTAAAAATTTTATTTTTTTTATGCTGTCTCATCATGATGGCAGTTGCATCGACCTTAAGCCACAAAATGTGTTCTGAGCAACAAATACTCTAAAAAGAAGATATTATTGGGAAAAATTGTGTCGTCTAGATTTGTGTCACAATGTCTAGACAAGCTAATACAATGCCTGCTGTCCACCTCACTAATCATGACATCAAACTGTATCAGATGAACTGTCTAACTGTGGAAGAAATGCCTGACAGAGTGTTTACTCTGCAGTCCCTGCTTGTGTCAAAGTGACATATGAAAGTACTTAAACCCTGTTAAACCCAAGGAGGTGGTGTGGCTATTCACGAGAAAGTTGAAAAGGTGTTCAAGTGCAGGAGCAGCATGTTTATAATGAGAAGAACAGGGTGCACTGCAGCAGTATAAAGAAAGAGCTCTATTGCACATTAAAGTCTGGAATGTTTTACAGAGGGTAATAAAGCCCCCGGCTAATCACAATCACCAGGAGTGCACTATCTGTCAGCCAATGACCGTGTACAATCACCGAGGTTTACCCCAATAATATATATATATAGATATAGATATATATCTATATATCTATATCTAGAGATGGAGATGGAGATAGAGGTATATACACACTGGCTGTTGCACTTTAAGGCTAAAACTAACACCCCCAAAAGTTGATTCTGTTCCTCTGGACATAGCGTTTTGAGTGGTAGAATGATGAAGAAACTGACCTCACAGCCCATTGTTTGCCAGTGGTACTAGCTTACCGGTGAATCATTATGCAAATGTACTGTTTAAAAGGTTTGGGAAACCTGCAGCTGAGACTCAAGTCACTTGGATGAGTGATGAAAAATTTCTCCCAGTAAAAACACTGCGTCCAGATCAACAGAATCAACTTTTTGGGTTGATGATTGAGCATGCAACAAGACACTATAACAAACATCATCAGGATGTACTCCACAAGTCCTCTCTGTGTGGAGTTTGCATGTTTTCTTCAGGTACTCTGTCTTTCTCTCACCGTACAAGGACATGCATGGGGTTAGGTTAATTGGCTTCTAATTTGCCCATAAGTATAAATGGTTGTCTGTCTTTATGTGTCAGCCCTGCAACTTGCCCACGGTATGCCCTGCAACCCTAAATTGGATGAAGAGAAGAAAATGGATATATTAGAAAGGAAAAAATAAAATTAGTGTAGCATGTCAAAAGTAAAATAATCTAAAACTTGGTTTGTATGCAAGGATCAGCAGTCCACAAGCACCATCGGCTCATTAGCTAACAGGTTATTTACTATGTCACCATGACATGAATGCAGGCCAGCCTAGTCTATTGTTTAGTTGGCACAGTGGTGACACAGTCACATAAGTATTTTATGATTCATTTAGCTCGTGAGGATTCGGGGCAATTAAGAGTATCATTCATTAGCAGCATCATGCTGAATTGTAAACAGAAGCTCTTGGTGGGAAAAGATGAAACAGGTCTGCTTTTTTAGACTGACAAAAGCACAAAAGCAAGCTTTAATCAGTTTATTCACCATCCAATACAGTTATCTTCACCGATAATACTTGGCCTTTCACTTCCTACATTCAATTATTATTATGTGGACTAACTTATGGATTCATCTATCTGTGTGCTTAAGAAGATATTTTCAAACACAATATTAGATTCTTAATACAGCGGTTCATTACAGTGAAACAAAGATGAAGGTGAGTCATATCATGACTCATGTCCTATTGCACCAACTATTTTCTGGGAAAGAGTTTTAGCTTTTATTGTTTAGAAATGTTTAAAATGGGAATAACAATCATATGGATGATATAAACACCCGTTTATGCTCATACATTTGACAAAATTGACAAAGACTAAAAACGAAAGACATTTTGATTATGTTTCGTAATCACAGGGCTTCAAATAGTGCTGTTTTTACAGATGTCATTGGTGTCTCAGAGATAAAGTGAGGGTATTATTAGATACCAATAAATAATGGTTCTCTCTTGAAATGGATGTTGAACGGGGAAAGTCACGAAAAAAGCTGTGATGGGTGTCACTTAATTTATTTTCACTTGCTTTTTCATTTTGCTTGAAGCTTTATTAGGTTCAGTTCAATTCAAGTTCATTTTATTTATATTGTAAGGTAAAGAGCCTACAATAATACAGAAAAAACCCCAGAAATCAAATGCTTTTTCTTAATCCTTATCCTGGGGAAAAAAACTGCCAGTGTTTCTTGCTTTCTTGCTCTTTTTATTTTGTGGTATCACCTTCGGCGTGAGTGGCACCTGTGCAGTCCTATTTTTTTGTTTGTGCCACACAGTTAGCATCATGACAGGAAACCATGGGATACCTTTCAGGTGGAAACCATGGCTGGTTTAAAGGACCAAAAATTACTTGGTCAGACTATTGTTTGGTTTAAAATATACCCTTCCACAAAATTAATCCTAAAAGTGCTCTTAAAACTAGCTGCTTTAATCTGTTCTGCCAGACTTTGTCCTGAAAGCCATTTTTAATGTATGATAACTCTGTGGCTGAGTAAGAGGTTATTCATAGGTTCTAAATTTGCGTGTGGTTTGTCCAGTTTCTCCTTCTGGCTCTTGTGTCAGTATACATCTGTTTCTTTATTTGTTGGTTTTGTAGTGTTGGGTGTGTGTGTGTGTGTGTGTGTGTGTGTGTGTGTGTGTGTGTGTGTGTGTGTGTGTGTGTGTGTGCGTGCCTGTTTATTTGCCTGGTTTTTAACCTGCATACATACAAATTCATCTGGCCATCCCTGACTGAATAAAGGAATGCTTTTATTCATTGTTTTTTGCTACTTGTATGCAAGCGTTGACCTTTAATTGTGATTTGTACAACATCCTTGGGTGACTGACTTGAAATTGGCTTTTGTATAAATAAGTACAGTATATTGTAGACAGCAATATGTAAATGTTATGCATCCTTCAGTTGAGGCTACAACAAGAGCATAACCTAATAACCTAGCTGAGTTTTTCTCTGTATTTTTTGCATACTCTTCATATCTTGGTTGAAGAAGATCACAACATGCTGTAGATTAGAAATGTTTAGTAGCAAAATCCAGAATTCATCCTTAATAGATAAACTTACAAAAGAAACAACCCCCATCAACAAAAATTCAGGTACAGCGTTTAAGGGAATCATGTGGCAATTAAACAGGAAAGGAAAATTATCAACTTTTTAGATGCCAAAAAATTGTTTCAGTGAGAATATGTGTTGCCCACAAAGGCCTCCCTAGCATGTAATCAGGTAATGTTTAGAGGGTTTATGATAGTATAATGACATATAAACATGTGATTTGCCATCACATTCAGTCAGCCAGAGTGAAGGAAAGATAAATGCCTCGCTGTGGTGGGGTTTGCAAACGCCTCCGGCTCACTAACATCTTACAAGGAGCTTTGGACTTTACAGTAAAATGAGTAAAGGCATAACATATTTTGAAAATATTCAAATGTGCATCACAATAACAGAGTTCACTACAGAAGGGCAGCATCTGCAGAAAGGCATCAAGACGGAGTGAACAATTTCCCTGCAGCAATCATTAGAGCACCACATGGGTTTGAGCCAGAGTAAAGGCTACAAAAGACATTGCTCCTTCCATCCAGCAGGGCATCTGTGTTTAAATCATAATATTTGCATAACTGTACACATTTTTTACTAAAGAAACTTTATGAATATATGATGTAAACCGGACCCAGAGATGGGATTACAACTTAAGCCTTTAGCAAATGCTAAGTCAAGTATGCAGAACAGTTCCAGCTGTCTTAATGAAAGACAGTGAAGAACATGAGTGACAAGGAGCAGCTTTAGGCGATCTGGCAGGAGAAAGAGGTACAAAGGATTAATTGAGGGCACAGAGGTGTTAAAGAACTGTAAAATGAAATTTCTTCCTTTTTCGAAAACAATTTGGCTCCTATTCTCAGTAGTCATGCACACCATTGGTTTGCATTATATGACAATCTGCCATTATGCTGGTCTAAAGAAGTGAAGGCAGGAATTGCATGGTCAAACTCCAAAATGTTCAACTGACACAAAGGAAATACAAAAATCATAGTTATTACTATCAAAATGTCTAGTTTATAGGTTAGATTAGGAAGTGATTTCTAGTCCCATCTCTGCGGTGGCTGGGAAGTGCAAATCGCAACAAATTAAAAAACCGCAACAAATAAAAAACAAACCACAACAAAATACAAAAAGCCCACAACAAATTACAAAAAGCCCACAACAAAATACAAAAAGCCCACAACAAATTACAAAAAGCCCACAACAAAATACAAAAAGCCCACAACAAATTACAAAAAGCCCACAACAAAATACAAAAAGCCCACAACAAATTACAAAAAGCCCACAACAAATTACAAAAAGCCCACAACAAAATACAAAAAGCCCACAACAAATTACAAAAAGCCCACAACAAATTACAAAAAGCCCACAACAAATTAAAAATCCTTGACGGAAAGGGATTGTCTGAAATACCGGAAGTGACACAAGCGTGATGTCATGAGAGGGGGCGTGGTCAGGGTTTTTGGTTGAGGCGCCACATTTCTGGGCCGAACAAAGCGCTAGCGAAAGAGCGAAAGTACACGGATAACACCAGCTATGGTTCGTACTTGCTGTGCGGTCGGTTGTAAAGTTAGATCGCACGACCGGCAAGGGAATAAGGTTGAAAATGGTTTATCTTTTCATTCTTTCCCCACCTGGAAGCAACATGAGGCAGCTCATGTATCGGATGTTACCAAACGAAGGCGTCTAGCCTGGATAGCAGCTGTGAGACGAGCTGATATCCAGTTCTCTTCCATCTCCAAATATCTGTTGGTGCTCCAGACATTTTCATTCCCGTAAGTTATAGATATGTTCATATCACTCTTTATCCGGTCTTTAAGTCTGACGTCACTAGCATGGGCTCAAACGCTGCTGCAGGTCCATAAATCACAGGATCACTGTGGCATTACTGAGAGTTGAAAAACTGTCTAAAGTCTTTCATCTGTAATAAAATTATCAGCGTTCTGCTCTACCATGTGTAACAATTGAGTTTAACATCCAGGCATCCATGAAAACGAAACGGAATATATGACATTTAACAGAGTTAGAAATTAGCAGGAAGTTAGCTCGCTAGCTTCCATCTAAATGAGGGATTTTGGAAACAAATTCAAACGTACAACTCTGCTATCACTTCCAACATAAATGAAGACAGAAAACTAAACAGCAGTGACGTTTGTAGGGCACTGTGAGTAAAATGCGTTTGATTTCCTCCCGAACATTCAAATTAGTGCAATCATAAATTCATTCATGAGGTGCAAATTAGAGTGAGAACACGTGGAGGCTCTGGCTACGTTCACACTGCACGCGAAAACGCATCAAATCCGACTTTTTTGACCGTATGCGACCCATATCCAATCATGGTATGACTGTGTAAAAACAGCACAAATCCGATATTTTCAAATCCGATCTGGGTCACTTTCGTATGTGGAACTTAATCCGATACATATCTGATGTTTTAGGAAGCAACTGCTGTTTGAATGGTCATGACGCATTAAATCCGTCTTTTATTTCACTGACACAAAACATATGCCAATTATCAGCGCTGGAGAAGACATTGAGAACACATGAGCGCTTCGTGTGCATCCCGTGCAGATGTTAGTGAAACTGTTGGGAAGATAACGTGAACATTTTATTTGTACTGTATAATCTGCAGATTCTGACATAAATCTGCAACTATCCTTTGAAGCACCGCTCCTCTCTAAAACAACAATAAGGATCATTATTAGGCCATATGTAAATAACAAAATAACTTAAAGCAAAATTGGACAACGTAAAGTCTGAAACAAGTCTTTATATTAAGGGCCATCAGTCAAACAATGCTGTTTGGTCTAAACAGAGCGCGTTGTGTGTGACGTCTTCTTTTGCGCATGCGGGCCACTTTGAGGGTTCACAAAGGACTGCGTTTGCTGTCGCATTTTATTTGTAGTGTGAACAAGCAGACACAAAATCAGATTTAAATTTAAAAAAAAAAAATCGGAATTGAGCATTAAGACCTGCAGTGTGAACGTAGCCATAGTGAGTTCAGTGCATTGATGTGACATTGTCCTGAAGGATTTAGTTATTCTCAATGGTTAAAGAAATTGCAATTATTTATTCATATTTATTATAAATAATCCTAATTATATATCTTGCTTCCATGTTTGTGTCCTGTGTCACAAAAAATAAATTTTTTACTATAATACATTGATTAATGACCTGCAGAATCTCCTTATCATATTACGTGTCCATAATTGTCACCTAAAGTCAAACTTTATGCTTTCTCCATCTTGAAAGTGATGACATCCTTGCATTACATACTTTAGGTTCATTTTCTGAAGGCAGGTTTCTGAAAGAGAACAGGCAGATTTGGAATATAACATGCAGCATTCTATAGATGGATACATAAAAAAATGGAAAATTACATGTATGTGCTAACTTTCTAAATACTTTGTTACATTTATGATAAAATGGATTTGAAAGTAGATAAAACAAATTTATGTCGGCCTTGGCTCATTAGAGTCCTTGTCTTTAAATTAACTTTGTATGTTTCAGGTGCTGCACTCTCAAAGACTGAATGAACCAGCATTGGGTCATTGTGAGCATCACAGGGAAGGTTGAAGCCGCCCACTGCACCTGTATGGCCGGAGTCCTGGAGACCTGCATCCATGGCGCTGCTCTTCTGTTTAATGTAGAAGCAACAGTGCAGATCTGTGGCACAAGGACTGTTACAGATGAACCTGCATACTGGGGTTTTCTGGGTAATATGACCAGAGGTTGGCCATAAGATGGACTTCTCCTCTTCAGCTGACCAAAAACTGCTCTCAATCAAAACATAAACAGACCATCTGTAGTGACAGGTAAAAGGAGCCGTCCTCAAAAAAGAAAAATCCCACCTGCTACTGTGGAGGAGTTGTCACTGCTATTGGAATCTTTGCTGGAACACAGTAAAGCTGTGGGTTGTGGGAATGACCCATAATGTTTTATATAAGGGTCTAGATTTATGCCTGAAGTGCACTGCCATGTAAATAATTTGCATTTACTGAATATGTACTGACTGAGTACCACTGTTCAAAAGTTGAATAAAGAAACAAACTAAGTTTTGCTCTTTTTTTTTTATTAAAACCACCTTACAGAACATCACATCAGTTACAATGTAGAATCCATGTCATAGTTTATAAAGGACAAAATGTTTACACAAAATCATGACAGCATTTACACGATATCACCCACTACTAACGTTACTTTATTTACTATCAATTACTTCAATTTATGTTCTGAAAAATTACCGCTATTTATACAGCACAAGACTAAAGAATATTTAACAGGAGCAAGTTTCATTTTCCCCTGGTTTTACTACCACACTGTTCACCAAAACGGCAGCAAACCTTCACCATCTTATCCAGAAGGGTCACCTCTTCACCCTCACATGGAAGAAGTAATCTGATTGGCATGGTGGTATGTTTGAAGCAGGTCCCTTGTGTAGCGCTGGAACTCAGTCACGATGTTTCATCCATTTCATAGGCTGGTTTGCTGCAATAATGCCAAATAATTAGTAACTCTATAAATAGAAGGTAGTTCTGCAAAATCACTCAGTAGGATGTTTTTTTCTAATTTTCTATGACCTCAGAGTGCATCGAAAATAAAACTAATAGGCTATAAAGATATGAACATATTTAGAACTGAAAATGTCTGGAGCACCAACAGATATTTGGAGATGGAAGAGAACTGGATATCAGCTCGTCTCACAGCTGCAATCCAGGCTAGACGCCTTCGTTTGGTAACATCCGATACATGAGCTGCCTCATGTTGCTTCCAGGTGGGGAAAGAATGAAAAGATAAACCATTTTCAACCTTATTCCCTTGCCGGTCGTGCGATCTAACTTTACAACCGACCGCACAGCAAGTACGAACCATAGCTGGTGTTATCCGTGTACTTTCGCTCTTTCGCTAGCGCTTTGTTCGGCCCAGAAATGTGGCGCCTCAACCAAAAACCCTGACCACGCCCCCTCTCATGACATCACGCTTGTGTCACTTCCGGTATTTCAGACAATCCCTTTCCGTCAAGGATTTTTAATTTGTTGTGGGCTTTTTGTAATTTGTTGTGGGCTTTTTGTATTTTGTTGTGGGCTTTTTGTAATTTGTTGTGGGCTTTTTGTAATTTGTTGTGGGCTTTTTGTATTTTGTTGTGGTTTGTTTTTTATTTGTTGCGGTTTTTTAATTTGTTGCGATTTGCACTTCCCAGCCACCGTACATCCTGAAGAAGGAACGCAGCATGACTAAACATGAAGCAGAGACAGTTTAGAGCAGAGGTGTCAAACAAAAGGCCCGGGGGCCAGGATCAAGCCGGTGGAGGCTCAAATTCACCAGAATTGGACAGCTTTAGGTGAAGGAGCGCAAAGATTTTGAACTATTTTCATAAGTTTTACATGTTTTCCTGATGATAAAAACAACCAACCACTATTGTTTTTCATTCTACATCAAAGTAACAAATAAACAGTAAAATGAAAGGAAAGTTCCTGTTTTTCATCTGTTAATGGGTCAAAAACTTAATCTTTTGTAATTACAGGACACTCTGTTTATATTAAATGTTATAGTAAATTAACAAAAACTTAGATGTTTTATACTTACAGACAGCCTGTGCATTGAACAATTACAACTTTTTGTAATTTTACACATTTATCATGTAGTTTCAGTACTACTTAAGATCAAATTGGGCTGTTTGAGTTTGACATCCCTGTTTCAAAGAGTGCCATCAGCGTAGGACAGTGTTTCAACAAGGCTGGATTCAGCCTGCTTTGACTGATTGGAGCAGCAAAAATCAATGGAGGGGTCAGCAGAGAAAGAGAAAACAAAGATCTGCTCCATTCTCTTTACTCCTGCTCTCTGTGGTGACAAAATACATTACAAAGTAATCACATCATAGTGACCTATAGTTATTGGGCTTGAGCCAGCAAAATGAATAGGACTGACTCTGATGTGTCGCATCTCAATAGGGAATTTTGAGTTGCTTGAGTTGGCCCAGCGTCAGCTCCAGAGCAACTCTGCCCTCTATCTGACCAAAGCAGGCATGAGCTTATCCCTTCAGAAGTGTTGGTCATTGGTCAAAAAATTGAAATAATTGAAAATCTGCTTTTTTTAGTAACTGTTTTATTAAATTGCAAATATTCTAGTACATCATATTATTTATCATTCAGAATATTTCCTCACCCATATGTGTTTTTTAGTGTTGATCACTGATCCATCATTATCAATGTGCCCTTTTATTTGCATTTTCTAATTGTGTGACGCCCTCACTAATATAACCAGCTGCCCCAGTTGGCACAAAAAACTATATTGATTGATTGAACATCTGCTTTCATTGAATTTTCCCTGTAAAAAAACTCTAGATCTGGCTAAATCATCTGTTTTCACTTTATATTTTATATCAAAACACTTTGTGAAACATCTAAACCAAATACTTTGCTTTCTTGCTGTTTGTTTGCATGGTTGAATAGTGGTACAATTTACTGAAAAAGAGAAAAAATTAAGTTTCTAAACACATCAGGTGTTGTTCAGTTTTCCACACCTAATAGTTAGATACAAGACTACAGTCAGCAATCAAAAATCATTCAGAAAAATCTAATAACAGGGGAAATGTGGATGGGTTTTTTTCCAGACTGATGTCTAATAAACAGACAGGCCTGAGGCAGCCTAAGAGCAAGTATAGATGCAGTGCAATGAGTTTATGTGTGTCGCTTACCGCTTTCATACTCAGTTGTCAGTTGTAATCATTCAAATAGCTGTGCACTTACATTACATATTTTTTTCTTTGCTTGCAGAATAGCAGTTTCAAATGAAACTCAAACAGATGCCAAAGCTCCAAGAAGCAATGTGTTTATTACACTTGAGCTGAGGCAACAGTCTGAATCTATGGCTCTGAATTCCACTTGTCAATTCACCATTGCAGCTATATTATTTGTAAGTGCCCAAGATGGAGCGGAAGACTGAATTCGAGACATGAAAAAGACATAACATTACAACGGAGCAAAGAAAAGAAATGTAAATGAAATTGTGTATTCACTTTGACCCCATAACATCTCTTTCAAAGGCTGTATTATTACTCAGTAAACGAAACCACTGAATATGACTGCCAAATGTAGGCATATGAATATAAACGCAGAACAATCAATATCATTACCTTTTGTCATTTTCTGTTTTGCTTCTCTTCCCGCTGTCTTTGGTCTCAGTTGGGGAGGATTGCGTTTGAGTCTTTCAAAGAGAATCACCTGCCGTCATACCTTCGGGCATCAAAAGACTTTCAGAAAAGCTCTTTAAAAAACCTCTAATAAGACATCATGAATTATGCTCCAAGATAGCAGAAACAACAGAGCTGCTTTTCTGACATGAAGAATTGGTGCCAGGCAGAAACTGGTAAACATACAACAATAACAAAAATGTATAACTATATCCCACGCTTTAACGATCTTTATAACAGACAGTAGTTTTTGCTTTTAGCAGTGTGATCAGCATGAATGGAAATGTAAGTTGGTCTTTCTGTCGTTAGCTTTCTGTGAAAATTCCCCAAACTCTTCAGTGGTTAAATACCATGTCTTTGGCAATAATGGGAATTTTTCCTATAGTTACACAAGGGGGTCTGCATACCTTAGATCCTTAACCTTCCTTTTCTGTTGGCATACTTGTTACCATTTTCCAAGTTCTTGTAAAAATTCAGTGATAGACAACATTACCAGTTGTTCATCATGAACTACAGAGGGCAAAGGTAGGTCAGGAGAAAAGTTATTTGGATTAGAGTACACAAGCCTTTCACACAGAGAAATGGAAAGATAGTAATCAGTGGGTTTTTTCCTTCACAATCCTTGTAGTAAGACTTCCAACTTAACAACACAAACTCTTTCATCTGGAACATGTCCTTGCCTGAGATAGATGACTTCTGTCAAAAAGAGCCAACCCCCATCTGAACTATGGCCAAGACCCCACCTGATTTACATGAACGTGCAGAACAACACCATAAACACCCCACATCCACTTAATCCCTTCATGGATGTGTTGAGCCCCTCCCTGACCGGCTTCTGACAGCCTTCGTGTCTTAGCTGGGCTGGAGCCACCGAATCCATCATCTTTCTCCAACTCTGCCGGTGCAGCCGTCTGATCAATGATACCACTAATAATAACTGCCACGCTGTCACCTCACCTCTCATCATCCCAACTGGCACAGCCGGGGGCAGCTCTCTGCAGATTGCCTCTGCAGATTAGGACTCCATTAGTGAAGCTATTTACCCACCTTTCCTCCCCTCAGGCTCCCCTTCACTTTGTTTGCCCACTAAAAGACCCCATAGAGGGCAAAATAACTTTTTTTTTTCCAAAATGAGAAATAATACTGTTTCATGAATATTGCTCCAAAGGTATCTGATAAATCTAGAGTTCAGAGTTCCTGTTCGGCTTACCACTATAGGCAGGTTCTTCATAAAGTTTCAACTTCAAGGCTTATGGTAAGAAACTGCATCCAGCTTTTCTCTCTGTGAGCCCCATTCATCATTTTGCCAGTACACACCTCCATGGCATCACCCACGCAGTCAGCGAAAGGTTAACTTGGCACACAGCCACTCCTCTTCTCTTCTCTTTATATAGCATTCAGCATGTAGAACCACACTTGGCTTTGCAGGACTGAAAAAAGTGCATTATATATGAACATAGAGGCTGAAATCTCTGGTTTGCCCCTTCATGCAGCGTCACTGGCACGACATTCTGTAAATCACTGGCCCTGACATCCCAGCCCATTACAGCAGTCACTTAAACCAATCATTAGAGAAAGAAGAGCCATTGCATCTCTGCCCTTCTCTTCCATTATCACTTCTATATTAATCATCTGCAAAGAGAAGGACAAAGAGAACAAAGGTTCCAATTTACCCCCCCCCCCCCCCCCCCCCCAAAAAAAAAAAAAAAAACAACAATATGCAAAACTTTGTCTGCATGACTAAGTTGATTCAAACGAATGTGAAGTCAAAGCAATGGTCAGAATATAAAATGCTGTAAAATATGAAACCTTAGTATATAACCTGAACAGTATATAACTTCTGGAAATGATGAACACTGGCGCTTGTAATTATGCACAATGAGTCTTGCAAATCCAATATTCACCCAATATGATTTGTGGAAGACCAGCTCCTATTACACAATAGAAAAATAGGTATTTAAGCAGATACAAATGATCTATTCTGATAATGTGACTGCTCTGCCTCTCGGATTTCCCAAAAGACGGTGAAAGTGTTTTGAAATTTCAATGCCAATCTGCCCTTACTAGGAGAGAGAAATTACTATAGTGAATCTCTCCTCTGCCAGTCCATTATCGGACCAGCTTCTCTCCAGGTAATTTCACTGGCAAGCGAGTGTACTCCTGATAGACAGAATGGAAAAGAAAAATGTCATATTTCCCCCCACCACTCTTTAATTCATGAGTCCTCTGCCTTATCAGACCACTGGAGTCCTGACCTGTTTTACTTTCTGCAGGTGTCCATTATGTGTGTGGGTGTTCTTCTCCCAGAAGACTTCAGTTTTTTTCCCTTTCCTTAACACTGTGCAGGCCGAGGTTCCCCCGCTTCCCCCAAGGGACTGATAACACCTCACACATACTGAGTCAAGGGGATGGGATGGGATAAGTCTCTCAGAATTCAGAAATGGTTTTCCCTAAATTTGATTAGCGTTTCATAGTGCTCAATTTTCTTGCCCTGCACCAAGGGCAAGCCGTGGGATTATGCAGTCTGCTACGCACATGCGAGGCACACATAAAAGTAGTGTTGGCCAAAAATACTTTGCATTTATTTCAAAGTGCTTAGGGTGGCAGTGGCTTAGTGCTAGTGACAATGAGTCATAGAAGGGGTATCAGGATGGTAGCTGGCTCTGCTTTGTCATAATTTGGATTTGTCTTTTGAAGTTTTGGCAGCCTCTGGGGGGCAGTCCATCTTCTCAACCTGGGACCAGGAGAGAACTTACCAGGAGCTCTTAGTTATACAGGCACAACTGCTCCATAACAGAGGAGAACGTGAGATTGAGGTGGATAAGAGCTTTGTTTGGGGTGATAGAGACACTCTCTCACCTGATGGTTAGATTTTTACTACGATTTATAATTTTCCATTTTGAATTGGTATGATGCATGGTTTGGTTATGTATGGTTTTTAACACGTTTGACTCTTTTATGTTTGTTTGGTTGTTTTTTTTTAATTCTTGATGTTAAAAAAGCATTCCCTGATTACCAACCTTTGTGTCATCTATTCTTGAGCAAAACCAGAATTTTTCTCTGTTTTTGGCCATAACCCCAATCCACAGAGGACGCCATCGCCCACGTCCTGCACACCACCCTCAGCCACGTGGACAAAAAACAGGGTAACTATGTGAGAATGCTGTTTGTTGATTACAGTTCAGCGTTTAACACAATAGTGCCCAGCAGACAAAGCTGAGGGATCTGGGACTCAACAGCTGTCTGTGTGCTTGGGTGTTGGACTTCTTCACTGGCAGAACTCAGGTGGTGAGGGTGGGTAGATGCGTCTCTAACAGCATCACCGTCAACACAGGAGCACCACAGGGAAGTGTCCTCTCGCCACTGCTCTACTCCCTCTACACTTCAGACTGTGTGGCCACCCACGGGATAGTGTTCGTTAACAGTCTGAATGGACCAGGGGAAGAAGTTGTTTGTGAGTCTGGAGGTTTGGGACCTGACTGACCTGAGGCGCTGACCAGAGGGCAACAAGTCAAAAAGGTGGTGCACCTGTGATGGGCATGGTTTTGCTGAAACAGGAGGATCTGGCGATGGCCTCCAGGTTCTCTGCTCTGCTCTTTTCTGGGACTACCCCGAGGGGGTAAAAGAAGAAGTGGCAAGGGATTGGATCATTTGGGCTGCTTTGGCTATAACAACTAGCCACAACATTAAATCCGCCATTTTTGGCAGCTGATCTTTGGAACCTGTGAGTTGTGGGGCCATTGTGAAATCTGATTTTTCAACCAAGTTTTCTTCAACCAAGGCTGAACTGGGTGCATTGTAATGTTTAAAGAGAATATTACTACTCTAATATCGGACACAGTGTGAACAATGTGTGCTGCATGTCAAGGCAACCCAAGCTTTCCACACATCATTGTAAACTGCTGTCTTTATGATCCTATTCTGGATTGCTAGAGTTGAATAATTACATCAGAATATACTAACCACTTTCATTTCTGAGATTTCAGAATTCTTCAACATTGCTAAAAAGAATCGAGTGCTGCAAAAAAAACAACAACAAAAAAACCCCCCACGATAATCAGGTAAACCAAAGTCATCTATAAAAGTAATAATGACAAGGAGTAACTTACTGTTAATCATACATACACATCTTGCTGCCATGATGTGTATAGGCGCTTCCTATGTCCCAGGTAATGTCTCCAATCAGCCCAATGACACAAAGCAGCTTTATGTTAATGACTATTCACGTAAAGATAATATTGCTGCCTATGACGGAGTATGAATAAAAACAGAGGTTAATTGCACTGTGATTGAATCGAATCAAGTGAAAGCAGAGCAGTTAAAACATAATTAAGAAGGGGATCTGGTTGTAGATGGGCTTTCAGTTAAACCCATAAGTCATGAAATTGATTAGGGAAGATGAGCAAAGATACCGGATGCCCAGCATGGATGTCAGGGAATGATAGATCACAAGTCAGGCTGATCACTCTGCATCATTACGGTATGCACTTCTGCTATCAAAAGATGTCAGCTGGAAATGCTGTCATAACTTTTGACCTATTGGTAAATTGATGTTGATGTCAATTTGAGTCAGTAGTGAAGAGGGAACCATTTCATCAGTTTTAATATAAAGGTAGAGATATACAGTAAAATCTATGTTATTCATATTGACAGAAACACAAAGTTGGATTATGGTAGCCGGGGAGTTTGGATATCTAACCATTATGGATAGCTGCTTGTGTGCAATCTGGCAAGAGTGAGGTATTACCTGAGGACAGACTTCCATCAATCATATCAAGCAGAACAATATATAAAACTAGGGAGGCACAGCTAAGAACACAGCACCCATTTGTCTTGTCCTTCATTATGGTCTTTCTCAATTTGCATTGATTGGCTACAGAAAATGAATGTTGGCAGTGAGAGAGAAGACTGAGCAAAACAGTGAAAAAAAAGAGGAACTGTGTGCAAAGAAGAGATGGGGAGGGAGACAAAGACATAGTGTCAAGATTAGAAGGGTAGAAAAACTCAAGCCAACAGTAATAAAGAAAAAGAAAGGTGAAAAAATAGATAGCAACAGCATGTCAGGATGAGGAAAAACAACAAAATAACTCAGGGCTTTAGTGTGAAAGTAGAAAAAACATGCAGCCCGATTGTGATGCAGGTTAATCACAGGCTTGGCCCTTGTCCAGCTGCTCCTGGTCACGGAGAGGTCAAGTAGGCCACATCCATCAGCAAAGGAAGGCAGGATAGACTCTTAAGTGGCCTGGTTCCTCCCCTTCCAGCCACTACAGAGTGATGACGGCCTTGTCTGAGATAAAGGGCGATCCGTTGGCCTGATTTGTAGCCAGTAGAACAATTTCAATACCCATCTTTGGCTTGATAGATGAGGTCCCTGTTTGATAAAGGGCCAATTTGCCATTGGGCCAATAGGGATGAAATTGCAGCAGTCGCCTTTATTTTGTCCTCTCCTCAATCCATAGCAAAAACAAGGATGAAGGGAAAGAACCACATAATGCAAAACAGATACTCTAAAAATTAATCTTCATGGAATATTGCTCTGTTTGCTTGTGATTAAGTCTGAGGTTTGCTTTGATCACAAGCGTATCATGTTACTTTAAACAGCAACAGTCAGATTTTATTACATGAATGGCAGAAAAGACAATAAAAACATCTTTAAGGGGCTAGGCTGCTCAGCGGTATACATGGAATATTAAATGTCTCAATCAATAGGCCTGGTTCAGCTGTAGTAAAATAAGATAGCACCAAAGGATCTGCTTCAGCCTCCTGTCAATCTTCCCTCTAGACTTAAGCTTACACTGGATAACTGTTAAGTAGGGAGATGTGTCAAACTTTGGTTGCCAATCAGAAATCTACAGAATTGATGTCAGCTAGAGGGTATGCCTGTCATTACTACTGAAGTACCTGGATCGAGTTCTCTGGATTCCAAATTACACTAAAGCAGCAGCATACTGATTGAAATCTCTGGAGATATCCATGATCCAGAGGCTGTATATGCATCTTTTCAATTTGAAGGAGTCAAGCACCCAAAATTGCCAGAAGCCTTTGGGAGCACAGTCTTCTGTGTTAACTCCCAGAACATATCTGTAGTAATTAGGACTATATATTCTTTAACTAGCAAAATTGAGGACAAGGAAGTGTGGTAGGACACTTTAATGTCATTCCTCATCTAAGTATGCTGTGCACACTATGAGATCAGAAAAAAAGACCCAAAAATTGTGCTATGAAGAGTCTCTAAAGTTTTTTTTCTGTTTTTATTCAGTCCATGTCACATACCGGGGCATGTGATGCAAAATAAATACGCTCTTGGTGTGGGTGACAGGGCTCGTGTGGAAATGCTGAATATTCAAGAAAAAAAACAACAGTAACAAAAAGAGTTTATGATTGCCAGGAGCTGGCTTCAGGACACTGAGGACTTGTACGTTTGCACATTCTGAATGCTGTTAGTTTGGTCTTTGGAAAAGAGAAACTGATTATTTAGCCAGTTCTTCCTTTTATGTCAGCGATTTCCAACAATTCCAGTCGGTAACCTGAGCAGTGTGGGAATGGACTCAGGTAATTCATAGTACCATAAGTTGAGTGACAAAAATTGGATGGACTAGTTAACCATCTGAAACGCTGTTCACATCTACTTATTTTATTCTTATTTTATTCTACGGTACCGTACAAAGGTAGTAGTCTATTCCTCATGCCTGGCTGGAATTTTTGTTTGTTTTTTTGTTTGTTGAGCCACTTAACGTTGATCTGTTGAATCATTCAAGTGTAAAAAAAAAACTTTAGACACTTTTTGTTACTACTACATCATCTGCTCCCATTTCTTTATCTGAATCTACAAAAGATGCCAAAGATAACATAGTTTGACAAACACGGCATTTTTGCACCAACAAGGTGATTCTTAAAGACCTATTATCAAAAAACTCAGCATATCTTAGCAGGGTGTGCAGTGTGTCCTCTAAAAACATATCAAAACCAGACACGTGGAGGACAAAAGAAAAGTGAGAGGCCTCAAAAACACTATCTAGCAAAAGAAAAGTATCTGAACCCTACGTGATTAAGAAAGAGGAAAACATCAAGCAATGAGCTGAGACAAGACCTAAGAGATGCAGTTCTTCAGTTGATCCATCTGCTGTTTGCCAATGCCTCATTAGAAATGGTCTCAATGAAAGAGTGGCTGACAAGTAGCCATAGTTAAGGAAAAGGAAACAGGGACAAAAGGCTGAGGTATAACAAATTACACAAATTGAAAATCAGTGGCAACAGGTTTATGGAGAGTGTTTGTTTTAAATTCTCTTCATGTATATGGAGGAGGACAGGAAGTCTAAAACTGCTTGAAGAAGAAAATTTGCTTGAAAGAGTTCAGGCTGTGCTGGAGACGAAAGATGGTCACGCTTAATATTGACTTTCAAACTTGTTACAAATGTACAACTTCTGTTTTACCTGAAATACTTTATTTCCATGTGTGTTATTATAGATTTCAATAGATCACTGCATCTATTACCAGTTGGCTACCAAAATAGTTTGCTATTTATCCATTTATCTGAAGAATTTTGAAATGCTATTATTGCTATAAGTTCAGTATACATTGGACAGAAAGCATCAAGTATATTATCCATCTTTGAGAAACGTCCATAGATGAATGAAACACTATAGTGATACCATGACGATAGTGTGTTTGCCATTTGTGAGATGTGCCAAAAGAGAGGAGAAGTGACATGATCTTCTGTAAGATGTGATATAAAAATATGTGATTTTTGACAATTTTTTACAATCCTCGAGAATACTTTAAATTCAGACATATTGATGCAATATGTTAAATGCAATTACACTAACCATTGTTCTGATTGCACCACCTGCCTTCATTAAAGTCATGTTGTGGAGTAATACATCAAAACTCAGCTTCTCAGACAGAGATTATTAGTAATCTTGTTTCTGCCTCCTGAGTCTCGTTATGCTTGAGAATTTCCTCCATGTGCACTCTGAAACATCGATGGTAAATGAATTTTAAAGAATTGGTCATTCAGCCTATTTTTTACAGACACACGGCGAATGACACGGAAAACCATTCAATATATTAAAATGCTTTCAAAACATCAACCGAAAACCAACGTCTACAAAAAAAAGAAAAAACAAAAGTGTGAGAATATCTCCCCTATTAACACTGGTCTAATTTAAAACACTTGAAGAAGAAGAAATAGGAAAAGAGAAATCTTCCATTTAAAATCAATGGTACTTATGCACCCTAAATCAAGGGCTTTCTTCCTCAACTAGACATAATACGGCATAATCATACTTTTTCCCAAAAGTAGATTAATATTTCAAAGTGTAACGCTCTTTCAGTGGGATATTAAACTAATTTTAAACCCGGCTGCTGCCCAAGCCATTTGCGTGCATGAATGATCTCCGTTAGATGTTGCATTATCCGAGCCAATTTTGTTTTCATCCTGTAATCGTGTTAATCAATTCAGCTTTCTCCTGTGTCATAGCTCGTTGCGTATTCGTGTAAGTAAATAAATAGGAACACTGATGAACATTGAACACATGCAGCCTTTCATTCACGGTCACCAGCTGAGAGGACAATCAGGACAGCAGCTATTCCTGGTCACATGCCTGAGGGGGCCCTCTGTCTATTACTTTGCTAGACAATGCTCAGTGATAGAGCAGTTGGCTTTTATAAGCACAAAGCAGTGAGTATTGCCCTGGTTTTCGACAGTAAGTATTTACAATGTCAGTTCTAAAGGTCCTGTACTGAATGTCAGGCAGCAATAAAAAACGCATTAGAAGTCTGTTTTGCATAACAGCTGAAATCTGTCTGCTGTCTGGGGCGTATGAGGTGTTATCGTGTGTATTTGCATTTAATATATAATTTATCTTAGATTTAAAAGTCAAGCACTTTTACAGAGCTGAAGTGCTGTATTTATTTGCAAGTCTTTTTTCACAAGAAATCTTTTAAGTAAGAAAGGCGTTTGTTTTTCTTTGACTTCTTGTATTTGTTTTTTATCTCAGCAGAGCAAGAATTCAGGTTGGATCTCTCTTTTTTTTGGTGACTCATTATACACATTTTTGTAAAGCACCCCTAATACGAAAACCTCAGTGTGATGTGTCGCCTATACAGTGACAAAATTAGATTTATTTACCAGCCATTTATTAATCATTTTGACTGGCTCACTAATTTCCGGGCAGAACGGGTAGACTCCGAGGATGTTTGTGAGGGATGAGTGCATTTAAATCAAAGCAGGATGTAATCAGCCATGCAGGGTTTTGCGCTGTCCCCGGGGGGATTTAATACTCCATTATTTAAAGCAAGGCCCCATCATTGTGAAAATAAAACAAAAAACTGGCAAAGGTTGCACCGAGCTGTCAAACATCAGACTAACAAAAAACACCTGATTTGTAATTTGACAACATATCAGATTAGTGTTTTTAACTGGAATATTTAATCTTTTGTGATGACTTTTATGCTGGAACATTTCTCCATGAATAAAATTTGAACCTCACACTTTTATCACAAAAACTATTTGTTTGCTGTAACCTTTCATTTTCTTTTTCCTCAAAGCGCACTTTTTTTTCTCGCACATTCTGAATGATGTCTTAAAGGCTTAGGCACAAAACATATCCATACTCTTTCCAAATTAACACCCTATGCTCAAATCTACAACTGTGCTGCTGTTGTGACTGGAGTTGCCCTATATTGTTAATCTGGTGGGAATCAGCCTGAGCTATCTGAAAATGCCAGTTTTCCAATTACTTCTGTGTTTATTTATCCATCCATCAATTTTCTTAACTGATTATCCTGTTCAGGGCTGGAACCTATTCCAGCTTTCGCAGGGTGAAAGGCAGGTTGCACCCTGGACAGGTTGCCAGTCTATCAGAGGGGGACAGATAACCATTCACACCAATTTAGGATCACCGCCATTAACCAAAGATACATTTCTTTAGACTGTGTGAGGAAGCCAGAGTACCTGCAAAGAACCAATGCAGGCACATGCAGGGAGTACATTGTAACGTGCGGTGGAGATGAAGCCAGCCGCGGAGGTGTGCAGGTGGATAGCGAATGAGCAACAGCTTCTGACTTTCCAAAAAGTACTCATTTATTTACAATATCAAAAATAAGTGCTACCTCTACCACACATTACTGAAGAGCACACTAGTCCGCGTACACACGGGAGCATCCATTACAGGAGGAGTGCGAAGAAGAACAAAAAGGGGGTGACACCAGTCGTGAGACAGGAGGCGCCGCCATGTGGTGATACACTGCATTACGATAGCAACTGTTACAACATGCAGGATGGGACTGAATGGCACTGTTAACCAATCTGCCATCCCATTTTTTAAAACCTTTTTTTAAAATCCTAATTTAATTTTGCATTCTATTTACCGATTTACTACTGTTATGTATATACTACATGTATCCATTTATTCATGTATTATGTCATGGAGACATTTATTTACCCAAACTAATTTATTTCTACTTTTTCTTTTTACATTCCTTTCTGCTTTATAATGGAAATGAGGGGGCTGTCACTGCAAGTGCACCTATTGATGATCAATGGAGGGGGCCCATTTTAACCATAGAACTAATAAAGACTGAGATCCATTTAGTTTTATTTAATGACTTTTGTTATTATTTTCTTTCAGTTTGCTCCACTGTATCTCATCGTCAACTGAAGATGAAATCCTTTATGTTGTACAAATTGAAATTTGTACAGCATAAAGGAAAATCTATTCTGGGATGGCAAGATTTACACTGTAGCTCACCAAAAGAGCGGGAGGAGTCCAAAGTTCTTATCTATAACATTTAGAGGAATCACTGGTGGTTGCAGCAGACTTTTCTCTAGTGTGTTTGTCCAGCAAAATTGTACAGAAAGTTGCACACTAAGCAACCTCTCTCTTGATGGAAAATACCAGACAAATAGATATGCTGTCAAATCATTTAAATCACGTAAGTTTCAACCTGTGTAGTCTTAAACTTGTAAATCTAAGGAAGTAAATCCTTCCCGTGTAAAATTTGGTTCACACTGCCATCTACTGAAAGGTGACATCAACCCTTGCCACATGTGGACCTTTTCAGAATAGGAAAGCTTTTTTAATTGAATATGAATCTTGCACACCAAAACGATAAAGTATTATGCATGTTGTTAGAAATGTTATTTTAAAGTCACTTTTGTGGCAGTTGCATACAAACTGTCCCTGATAGGGGCTTGTAAGCTATGCAACTGACATTTTATCATACAGTAAATGTATAATTTCACTAACAGGGAAATCAAATTCTCCTATTAACCACTTTAGAATCTACAAATAGCAAATAAGCCAATGTGATTTGATGCTCCTGGAAAGATGGTACTATTTAAAAAAAGAATGAAAAGAAAATAATGTTTACTTAATCCAGCAGAAAGTGGCTCTCGCTGACTGATGGCTGCTGGGGCTGTGTGTGGGTTGTGATAAAGAAACTAGCCTGTGCAACAATTCCTTGTATCAGTCTCATGAGAATGAAGGTTGTTAGCCAAACTGCAGTGTGTCATTCAAAAAAGTAATTAAGAATGACTTGTAAGTTTTAAATGCCATATAAACTACCACTGCTTTAAATTAAACTTTAATGCTTTGTTCTGGATGAATAAAACTCCTGTTGCGTTATACTACACATTGTTGTTACAAGCAAACAAACCAGCATGTAGTGAATGATTGTCTATTATGCAGATAATAATGTAAATGAGATGAGTGCTTAAAACTGTATCTCTCTACAGTGCTGACATATTCAATCCATATTCTCTTTTTGTAGCTTCCTGTGGTGCTGAAACATTCAACAAAGATAGCAGTTGGTTCTATAATGCCCTTCCCCAGTGTCTTCTCCATAGTAATGAAATATTATCGCCACCAATCAGTGATTATAAATACAAAAATTCTTTAACTAATAACCACAGGCATAGACTAGTGCTGCATTGCAAAACTCACACAATGATTAAAATGTGAAAAGATTGTTAGAATAGAGAGAACTTGATCAGGATTATATGCAGGTGTACAAAAAGTTCAAGGATTCATAAAATGACCTCGCTTCAAAATCAAACAATCACCGAAGGGTAATCAGAAAAAGTAAGAGCGTGTCAGCGGCACTTGTGCTAAAGCAATTTTATACATGAAAATGTGTTTCATTGCCTCTGTAATTATGCCATTATCAGCATTAAAGTATTGCTAATGTTTCAATTAAATATGTATTCTGAGTGGAGATCATTGGCTCATTACACCTTGATGAATACAACAAGAGTTAAAATGGGATTTGGCAGGGTGGGGAACCATAAGATCCGGTGCAGCAGTGCAGTTTGAGCAAAAGAATCACTCAGAAATAAGTCACATAATATCTTGTACTGTGAGTTCTAGTAAAGATTTTTTTTATATTTTGGTTCTCATCAGACTTGTGCTGCTACTCACATATTCATTGCTCTAATTCAACAAGATGTGAGCAGATGTTTTATGAGCCATATGGCTGATTTCCAACCCTTAGACACTATAAAGCTAATATAAAGGTGAAATCCAATGAGTGAATTGAATCAGCATCAAACTGCCTAGAATAGTATTTTCATATAACATACAACAGAATAGTTATAAGCGTACTTAATTTTATTTTGCAAGATTTAAAAAAAAAAACATAACTCATCAATCATGTGTAGATCCTGTATTTGATTTAAAAGCTTTTAATTTGACTATTACAGTGGGGCAAGAAAGTATTTAGTCAGCCACCGATTGTGCAAGTTCCCCCACCTAAAATGATGACAGAGGTCAGTAATTTGCACCAGAGGTACACTTCAACTGTGAGAGACAGAATGTGAAAAAAAAAATCCATGAATCCACATGGTAGGATTTGTAAAGAATTTATTTGTAAATTAGGGTGGAAAATAAGTATTTGGTCACCTCAAACAAGGAAAATCTCTGGCTCTCACAGACCTGTAACGTCTTCTGTACGAAGCTTTTCTGTCCCCCACTCGTTACCTGTATGAATGGCACCTGTTTGAACTCATCATCTGTATAAAAGACACCTGTCCACAGCCTCAAACAGTCAGACTCCAAACTCCGCCATGGCCAAGACCAAAGAGCTTTCGAAGGACACCAGGAAAAGTATTGTAGACCTGCACCAGACTGGGAAGAGTGAATCTACAACAGGCAAGCAGCTTGGTGTGAAAAAATCAACTGTGGGAGCAATCATCAGAAAATGGAAGACATACAAGACCACTGATAATCTCCCTCGATCTGGGGCTCCACGCAAGATCTCATCCCGTGGGGTCAAAATGATCATGAGAACGATGAGCAAAGATCCCAGAACCACACGGGGGGACCTGGTGAATGACCTGCAGAGAGCTGGGACCAAAGTAACAAAGGTCACCATCAGTAACACACTACAACGGCAGGGAATCAAATCCCGCAGTGCCAGACGTGTTCCGCTGCTGAAGCCAGTGCATGTCCAGGCCCGTCTGAAGTTTGCCAGAGAGCACATGGATGATACAGCAGAGGATTGGGAGAATGTCATGTGGTCAGATGAAACCAAAGTAGAACTTTTTGGTATAAACTCAACTCGTCGTGTTTGGAGGAAGAAGAATACTGAGTTGCATCCCAAGAACACCATACCTACTGTGAAGCATGGGGGTGGAAACATCATGCTATGGGGCTGTTTTTCTGCCAAGGGGACAGGACGACTGATCCGTGTTAAGGACTGAATGAACGGGGCCATGTATCGTGAGATTTTGAGCCAAAACCTCCTTCCATCAGTGAGAACTTTGAAGATGAAACGAGGCTGGGTCTTCCAACATGACAATGATCCAAAACACACCGCCCGGGCAACAAAGGAGTACAAGCATTTGAAAGTCCTGGAGTGGCCTAGCCAGTCTCCAGACCTCAACCCCATAGAAAATCTGTGGCGGGAGTTGAAAGTCCGTGTTGCTCGGCGACAGCCCCAAAACATCACTGCTCTCGAGAAGATCTGCATGTCTCCTCTTTCTCACGCTTCTCCATCTCTGAGCGATGCACATTTCACTTTCTCTCTATGGGAAATGGCTACCGCGACTGTACATTTACAAAATTTTACAAAAACTGCATTTTCTAAAAAGGTTATTCCATTCACGCTCACTCCTCTTCTGCAGCGCTAGCTAGACGCTGAGTAGCACAACCAAAACTTTATTTGCCTCTGAATTATGAAAGCATCGCAGGAAAGGGAAGGAAAAAAAGAGATGCGTTGAAGGTGTAAGCGAGTGGTAGGATGCAATTATTTTCTTATTAGTGAGCAAGTGCAAATATCTTCATGCCATCGCTGGAAGTAATGCCAGGCCGCAGCACATAAAAAATTAAATAATTTGACAGTAATATGCATTAACCTGCCTATCAGATTTAATTGCTCATTAACTGAAGGTGCTGGAACGGTGTTTCAGATTGTTCCGGTGCTGAATACAACTAATGTCTCCCTTTTTTAAGCTTTTATTGACAGGATAGTAGAGCGAGTAGACAGGAAGGCAGAGAGATAGCATTGGTGGGAATGACATTCAGAAAAGGGTCCGGTGAAGATTCAAACCCAGCCCCTCCCTCCAGTAGTCTTTGGCAAATGGGTCACCTGCTAAACCCAGGAGCTATAGAAGGACCCCAACTAATATTTCTTGAATTAGTGCTGATTAATCAGCTTTTTATTGTGGCTTTATTTAACTTATTAGAGCTATTGAAACAAATCTGTTCTTATCGGTTAAAACAGTTGAGCCAGTAAGTGAGAATCTTCATCCTGAGCCCATAACTTGCGCCTATCACTTTCAGAGGGAGGGTCAAGGGGTCAGATTTATTTTCTTTCAGTGCCTGAAGGTACATTGCAAACTTCTTGGCAAAAATGTGTGTTGTGCATTGATAAAAACAAATATATGGAGGCAAGTGTATAATTGCAGAGCTTTCACCTGGTTTCCTAAATAATAAGGTGTATGAAGTTTAATCTACCCATAGGCACAGGCACTGCTTGTTCGAGGCAGTGAATCATTGTGAACCTTTAACAGCAATCTGAATCGCATGAGAGTAAGTAATCCCACTAGCTCTGCAGTGCAATACTAGGAACAACCTTTTCACTAATTGCTTCAGCAACAGCATGGCGACTTTCCATCACAGTATTCTGCAGTTTCATAAAGGTCAAAGATATTCTTCATGCTTTATCTAGCCCTTTTCCCCCAAAACTGTAAATGGTTCCATGACCACAATCATAACTGAATTAAGAAAAGTTATACTAACTTGTAATTGCATTCTTTGTATATATATACATATGTATTTAAAAAAAGCAGTCTGCTGAACCAGTGCATTTCAAATTGTTTCAACAAATAGTGAAATAATGGAACTGACACCATGTTTAGTAGTAATTGCTGCTACCGTTACACTGGCACAAACAAGTTTAGTAACAAGCAATTTCATACATACATATGCTCATTGATCATTTAAAGCACCTCAAAAACAACAGTGCACATGGTTTAACTCAAAGTTAAGACTTCTGATCTATTCAGGCCAAAACGCTGTGTGAAACTGTGCACAACAATTGGCGTCTACTTTAGCTTTGATAATACTGTCAGGAATCACATTGCCATCTGTGTTGAGAAGCACATGAAGTAGCAAGTGTTGGACTGTTTTCTTAAAGAGGAGTGCCTAAGGCTCAAACTTGTGCTTGCCTTTCAACATTCAAAGATACAATGTTACCTACTGAGTTCAGAGGGCGATACACTACGAGGAAAAAAGAAAACTCTTTAAAGATGTTTAGAGCGCCTTTGCCATGCAAGGTAAAGAGATCACACAAACAGCCAAAGCCTGAGACCATAAAGACAAAGTTGTTTGTGTGATGTGTCTAACACCACCAGATAGGAGTGTACCTGACTGAAATGCTTAAAACCACTTCTAAGGAAAAAACAGCTTTTATTGTTAAGAGGTGCTCCGATAAGATCTAATAAACCAGACAAGCACAAACACAAGTAATTAAAATCATTTCTCTGAGGTACTCATAACCTGCCACTTCATCGTTTTCCTCATCAGAACATGCTGACATTTCAGTGAAACACAGTGAGTATGGTATATCTGATTTCCAGGCTTCAGCCAGCCACAGCTGAATTACAAGGAGTGGGCACTTTTCAACCATTGTCACAGAGGTCTAAGTAAATTATCAAGTAAGAGGTATAGGTCAGCAGCTAGTTTGCCTTCTCAGTGCAAACTCCACTGTGATTTTGAGACAACTCTAATCAGTGCAACAAATTACATTCTAATAACCACTGCCCTAGACTCGGTCTTTTCTCCCAGTGCAGTCTTTCACAGATGCAGATGTATGCAGCATTTTTACCATCATCATCCTATATCATAGTCTAATGATATGGCATTTAATAGTACCATAACGATAATCAAACCAGCATATATACAGTAAGTACAGCTTCTGTTTAATACCATGGTTATTTTTAGTGTGCTGAGTTAATATCACACTTCCCAAGAGCTCCATTACATTCACTTATAAAATGGATGTTGCAACATTGCCCCTCCTGGACCCATTGTTTGTGCATTTGTCTTTATTTACTGTTTCACTGTAAAAGATAAATGTGTCTGAAATTGATTGCTTTAATCTGCATTTTGCTTACAGCACCATCTAATGTTGCAAAATGTAAAAGCTTTGGATCTTTTCACACAGTCAGAGGCAAATAACAGTTGATACCCAACCAGGCCAAAACCATCAAAGTATTGCATCATTCTTCAAAGGAAGCATAGCTTACATTTACATTCCAGGCACTGTTAAATGGAGAGGGAGTATTTTATGATGCTGACACCAGCACATGCAAATTGTATTTAAGTTAAATAAATAATAAATTGCAAATTATGTTGGGTTAAGACTACAACAGCCATCCATCCATCCATCCATTCTGTTTCGCTTATCCTTGACAGGGTCGCAGGGGGACTGGAGCCTATTCCAGCTACGATAGGGCGAGAGGCGGGATACACCCTGGACAGATCGCCAGTCTGTAGCAGGGCAAACACAGAGAGGCACAACCACTCGCACTGACATAAGACTGCAACATTTTTTTAACTCTTGTGTTGATTTGGCACACTATACATTGATTCCTGCACAATACTGCTCTCTTTTGGACAAAAAGAAACAAGAATTATAAGCAAACAATGGCATGAGTGGTATTGGCTGCCTTGTGCTAAGCCTAAAAAACTAACACCTCCCTGTCGCTGGGCCAGGGGCCGGGGGCGCCCTTAGTCAGGGCTGATTGCCTCTTCCGCTCGCGGGGGGGTAGGCGGACTCACCTGAGCGGCATTCGCAATCATGTCTCGCTGGCTTAAAGGGTGAACTAGGTCCTGCAGTGTTCTTGTTGGTTGACTGGGAGCTGCAAAGTTGCAGCTGATTGTGAAAACAGCAACCGTAATAATAACGTATGCGGAAAAGCATGAAAATCGGGTTGGGTCTGCCGTGGAGGTATTAAACAGACCAAAATGGAAACATTTGGCTATAATGAAGACCATTACATCGGTCAAAAACTAATGTAGCATATGAGCACGACCACCTCGACTGTTTACCAACTGTGTGCTTAGTTTTCCACAGGACTGCATAAAGTCCTGTAAAAATTTCTTTTTCACATGACTCAAAATCCTCTACTGTTCACTGACTCCTGACCAGAACCAAATCCCACTTCATTCCTCACTCTGACTAATGCAATTGAGGTCTAAGTTTTTGGCTTTCTGGTATAGACAGTAACAGTCTGAACCCAGCTGTAGTGTGTTTAGGGTTACCACATTGCACATTTGCACAGTTATGATTCTATACTAATCAGCAAATAGCTAAGCAGCTGCAGGATGAGACTGTGGATGTAAAACATGAACTGAGCAACCAGTTAGTTACTGCAAACTTGACTTCATTGCTTTGGATGAACCAACACAGAGAAAGATGCACACATCCAATTTAGACCCTGCCTTACCTATTTTAAATGTTGGACATTTAGATGTGTTTTTGTTTTCTGCAGTTTCCTGCAATGTGGGAGTTATGGAAAGCAGCATAGGAAAATGACAGTTCTTCTTCTTGTTGTTTTTTTAGTCAGGATGACAGCAGCATCTGTGAGCATGCAAAAAAAATTCACCCTTAAGACCAACTGAAGTAGAAACTCCTCCTGATACATATTTGATTAAAAAAACTGTCTTTTCTCTGCATTTATAATGGGTGCCTGTGGGCCAAAACCAAACAAGTCTGTAAAGGACCACCTGGGGTGACTAGAGTGCTGGTTCAGGCAGCATGAAATTTTCTGGAGAAGTCACAAGTTTTAGAGGAGCCGAACAAACATGTGAAAAGAAAACAAGGGAGATTAAGGGAGATCTTAAAAAAGTGAGGATGTCAGTTAGGGTGCTAATTAGTTAAAGTCCATGACATTTAATGTGCTTATGTTTCTGTCACTAGGCAGGGAATCTAATGATATCTTTTTAGATAAACACAGATTTCACACATTCTTCTAGGGAGGAATGACTCATGTGATAATGCAGATGGTTAGAGCAATAGAGTCAACTATAAAAAAAAATTTTGCATTGCATTACAGTGTCATAGGCTCAAAAACATCAGCGGGGAAAGCATGTAATAAATATTAGGGAGAGTAGGTGAACTGGAATCTAAACATGTATTTTATTGCACAAAATGATTAGATCAATAAATTACTACACCAGAATGGCCTTAGGGGTGGAGACTAGCAATGCAGTGTGAAATATCAACGGATAGCATGCAGTTTTTCAATTTCAAACCAAGAAAGGTGGCCACATACTAACATGCATACAGACCTAATGAATCAGCTTATCCAAGTCAGGGACCAGAGGTGGGGAGCCTATCCCAGCTGTCATGGGACAAGAGGATGGATAAACCCTGGACACGTCGCCACTCAATCAGGTCTAGCAAGGAGAGACAGACAAGCATTCACACTCATGTTCACACCTACAGCTAGTTTCCATCCATCTATTTTCTTATCAAATTCAGGGTCGCAAGGAGGCTGGAGCCTATCCCAGCTGTCACTTGGGAACAAGGCAGGGTACACCGTGGACATGTCGCCAGTCCATCACAGAGCAAAAATAGATAGGCAGACAACCACACCTATTGCCACTTTAAAACCACCAGTTACCCTATTGTGCAGTCTTTGGACTTCAGGGAACCAGTGCAAACTCCACACAAAAAGGTTTCCAGTCAATTCAAACTTCTGACCTTCTTATTGTGCAAAGCCCTTCACCACTGTGCTGCCAGCATCTCTAATGTGTAAGATAATGAAGACAATATTAAATGATGGCAAGCTAAAGATACATGCCCTGAGTAACAACATTGGAGCCTTAAATAAATCTTTAAGAAGAGAGGAAAAATAATAGCCAAGACGGTGAAAAGGCAAAATATGTGGAGGCTGTAAAATGACTGAAAGAGAATTAAGCATTTCACCTTCACAGTATAACACATGGATATCTATTTCTTAGAGAAGGCTGCTACAACCACAGATGATGTTTTAAGCCCATGCATTGACAGCATGATAAAGGGATCATTTTTGGTCAAGCCTGGAGTCATTTTAGAGGTTTTTTGAAGATCTGTATTGGGTGTTTTTGGAATGTAATGGTATTTTTAGAGATCAAAGCACATGTAGGCGTGGAATGCTATGAAGATGTTGCTGTAGCAAGTAAAGAAGCAAAATGAGATCAGTGTATTTGAAATCTGACTTAAAGGGATTTAAAAGCGGTCAATCATAGAGGAAAGTAACAAAGAGACAGTAGAGGGAGTGGGAGGAGAGAATGGACATATATGCTAGATAAGAGTTGATGATGGTAACCAGCACTATTATATCCCACTATATGAGTTTAGTTCAGGTTAAAAGGCCTGAATAGAGCAAAGTTTTTATATAGGCCATTTCTGCGAATTCAGTCATCCAACACAGAAATATAAAGGCTTTAAAGTCTTCAAAGTACCATAGAAAAAACAGTCTTCTTATTAATGGCCTTTATGTAGTAAGTATAAACACTATGTAATGAAAGCTTTCCAACTATTGCTAACCCTGACTAATATTTCTGTGTGTTGATTTCCACTTTTTTATATCACAGAACAGTTGTAATTCAGTATTCTGTGTCAACATTTGCCTACATTTGAGTGGTTGAATTTACTGTGAACAATTGTATCCAGAGTAAGTCTGACAAGACAAACAAGGGATTTTTACTTGCTCTCCATATATCACAAATCCATGCTAATTTTTTTCTTGTTGAGCATTAAGATTTTTATTTAAAAAATTTCATATCAAAATAAGGCTGAGAATATTTTTTATTGTATGAATATATTATTTAGAATATAAATTTCTAAAGTTCTTTGTGTCAATATATTTAGTGCTAAGTTGTCAACTTTGCCCATACTGTTGTGTAGTGTCTGTAAAAGTGTATAGTGAGTGATGCAACAGCAAACAGGACTTTATCATACTTACCTGTACTTAATAATGTCTTAAATCTCAAGCAGGTATGAGGATAAATTATCTAACAGGTTTGTGGGTTGCTTTTATGCATACTGTATATCTCTTAACAGTAAAGGTTATACATCAGAGGGTTTATATATATATAGCCGTGGCAATCGTGGCTCAAGAGTTGGGAGTTCGCCTTGTAATTTGAAGGTTGCCGGTTCGAGCCCCGGCTTGGACAGTCTCGGTTGTTGTGTCCTTGGGCGAGACACTTCACCCGTTGCCTACTGGTAGTGATCAGAGGGCCCGGTGGCGCCAGTGTCCGGCAGCCTCGCCTCCGTCAGCGCGCCCCAGGGTGGCTGTGGCTACAATGTAGCTTGCCATCACCAGTGTGTGAATGTGTGCGTGGATGACTGGATATGTGAAGCGCTTTGGGGTCCTACAGGCCATTTATAGGGCCTTATGTTTTTATTTTGCTGTACTAATGTAAGGTGACCTTGACGATCTTTAAGGCGCCTATAATTAAAATGTATTATTATTATCATTATTATTATGTTATTATTATACATTAATATGCATAAAGGAGAAACAAAGTGTTTTAGTCAGTTATATGTTTGTTAGGGAGATTTTTAATATCTGTAGTCTTAATGTTTCCCTGGTTAATTTGAGGTAAAATGATAGTTTTTTTTAAGCTAGCAGATAACAGAGGTTTGTTTTGTTTTTTTGGTTTTTTTTTAATGCACGGCATTTGGCTGTTTAACTGTCATTACATGTGCACATGATTTAATTTACGTTACATTTTTTCTAAAACCCAGTTGTATTTTTATTCGATTTAATTAAATATTTTAGCACAGTTTTAGCTTAGTTTTACCCTGACATTTGTGGTATGCTACGTACATGGGGAGGAAGATTTGCCTGAGAGATCTGACTCAGGGTAAAAATGGCTCACTACTTCCTCAGACCACTTTTTTTATAAGTCACTGACGGCGCTGTCTGAGAGAGAAGAAACGTGGACGGTGTAGTTTAAATCGTTTCCACAGCTTTAGTTTGTGTTAGTTACTTCTTACTCGAAAACATACATTTGTAAAATGACGGGACAGTCTTCGTTGTTATTGCGTAAACAATTATCAGGTAAGTTAGCTAACTGTTGCTGCTAAGTCTGTGGACACTAGCATTTCACTTTGTTTTATTGTCAGTCACAAGTGAGAAGCAGACGTGTTTCGTTTGGTTGTTGTTTAGTAGTAGCAGTGTTTGTCATATGTGACCTGTGTGTTTTATATATAAAAGCTTGAAAATGTAGTTGTAATGCACGTGTCGCGCGTAGATAGCGTGTCACACAGCTGTTAGCGGACATATGACTAAGGCTAGCTGCTATTGCTCAACAGCTACTATTTAAAAGTCAGTACACCCCCATTCATTACATGTGCTTACTCTCTCCATGTCTACTTGATGTTATTCGAAACACACAGTGTGGTGAGTTTAAACACGTTTGATCACTTTGAATCTGCAGAACTGATCAAGAACCCAGTGGACGGCTTTTCTGCCGGGCTCGTGGACGATGATAACATCTATCAATGGGAAGTGGTCGTTATTGGACCTCAAGACACATTATAGTGAGTGATTCTTGTTTATTGATCTTAACTAATGGATTTATATCCATCTGAAGCTAAAGCTGGTCTTGTTAACACCATCCTCTTTCTCATTTTCAGTGAAGGAGGTTTCTTCAAAGCTATCTTAACATTTCCTCGCGACTATCCTTTGAAGCCTCCTAAGATGAAGTTCGCCACTGAAATCTGGCATCCAAATGGTAAGAGCAAGCATCTCAGAACCTCTTCCTCTTTATGTATTCTACATCAAAGGATAGAAAATTAGCATTTTTCTTTTTGGGGGGGGGCTGTCTTAAATTGTGGTTATGATTATGCAAACATTACTTCTAATCACAGCCAATGGCTTAGATGGTAATTTATATTATTAAAAAATACAAGAATTATGAGTTTTAAAAATATATAAGCCTTAGCTTAACACTCGGGTATGTACAGTAGTGCTGTGCAATACTGCAGATTTTGGTATTGATCAGATATGAAGCAAATACAGGGCCAGCATTGCCGATACCACTACCTTTACCCTATAAATGCAGCTTATATACCGGAGAGCAGCGTGTGTGATTTACAAGATTAATCATCATCATTTTGCAATTTCTGAACACATTTTAATGACCACTAAATCACAGTGAAAACACCTGATGTGGCTGTCCAACACTGGACTGGAAGACCTACATAAAAAAAAAAGATGTTTACTTTGCTCCCAAAACACAGATGGGAAAGTAGCAACTGTTTGCTTCTGTGACATGCCAGCATGCCCTGAGCAAAGCAAGAGGCAAACTGTGTATTATAACTACTTGTAGTAATCATTTAGCTTTAGGTGTTTTTAGTTGTTTGCATTCCCAGCATTAAATCAGACTCGATCTCAGTGGGTGTTGGTCTCCGCCAAGGCTTTTATTTGTCACAGACTCGTTTTATGGGGAGAATTTCTAGACACAGCTAATTGACGGAGGATATCGGGTCTTTTGTCTCAGCTTCTTGCAGATGATATGGTTTTGTTGGCTACATTGAGAAATGACTTTCAGGTTACACCCGAGTGGTTTGCAGTCGAGATGAGAATCAGCACCTCTAGGTCTGAGGCCACGGTTCACAGCTGGAAGAGAGTGCCCACTCTGGGTAGGGGACAAGTTGCTGCACCAAGTCGAGGAGTTCAAGTATATCTGGGTTTTGTTCTCAAGAGAGAGGAGTTGGGAAAGTGACAGGCAGATTGGTGCAGTCTTGGCAGCAGTGTGGGTGCTGTACTGGTTCGTTGTGGTGAGGAGACTAGTGTAAAAGTGAGTCTGTCTGTTTACCGACTGATCTATGTCCTTACTCTCACCTGTGGTCACAAGCTCTGAGTAGTGACTGAAAGAATAAGATCACAAGTGCAAGTGATGGAAATGAGTTTTCTCCGAATGGTGTCATCTTTCAGCCTTAGAAATGGAGTGAGGGCCTCAGAGTAGAGCTGCTATTCTCTTCCAGGATGTCTCCTTTGCCCGTTCTAGGTGACATGTTTTGGGTCCCAGGGCTGATTCAATACACGCTAGACAGATTATGTCTCTCAGCTGGCTGATTGGTTTCATCATATATACATAACACAATTAATATTTAGTTGAAATGATTGAAATTGAGTGATACCAGAGTGAAGGAATGGTAAATCTGCTTTTTAAGTAATAATGTGGATTGTACTTGGGACAAAAACTAATTATATTTATAATTAAATTACTCAAATTTTCATTTTATAAAATAAATAAATTGTGAATCTGGAAAAAATTCTTTAAATGACATTAAATACATAACCAATAACACTTTAAGAAGAAACATGTTTTGCTTTTATTATCATTATTTTGCTATTATGATTGCTTCTTCAGTTGGTAGTCTGTGTATGTTAACTATATCAGTAGGGTGAGGATCAATAGATCCATCAATCGTGTACTTTTAAGTGGTATGACATGAGCCACTTTTACCACAAGTGGTATGGAATAAGCCTATACCACACCACTTGTGGTAAAAGTCCCTTAATGAGCTTTTACCTTTTATTTTATATCTGCAGCACTGTAACAGTCTGTTTATTTTCCTGTTTTCTTTTATGCCAGTGGCAAAAAATGGCGAAGTTTGCATTTCCATTCTGCACGAACCTGGTGAGGACAAGTACGGCTACGAGAAGCCTGAGGAGCGCTGGCTACCGATCCATACAGTGGAGACCATCATGATCAGTGTCATCTCCATGCTGGCAGATCCCAATGTAGATTCTCCTGCCAATGTGGATGCAGCTGTAAGTGCTCATGTTCTCCGCTAGCTTCAGACAACGTGTAAGCTCTAAGAGAAATGAAGTAAACGTGTTACAGGCATCTCTGATTTGTGCAGCTTGTGTGGCCAAGATGTAGAAACAAGAAGTGATGGAGGGAGTAAATGACACTGTATACAATCACTGTCTATTATACCCGGCAGAAAGAGTGGAGAGAAGATCCTACAGGAATTTTTAAGAAAAAGGTGGCGCGTTGTGTACGGAAAAGCCAAGACACTGCTTTTGACTAAGGCGTCAGTCTGATCATCAGTTCTGTAAGTACAATCACCCAGATTTAACCTCTTCACATCTGCTAGGCTGCCTTTGAGCAAGTTTGGCATTAGCTGCATTTTAAGTAATGACAAGAAGAAGCTTTATTGTTCATGCATTACAAATTTATTTATTTTTTTTGTTAGTTTGTTTGATTTTTAGAGCCCTCTGAATTCATAGCCTTCTACCATAGTGATTTACTTCCTTATGAAACTAGAACAGAAACTGAAATGTTTATTTTTTTCTTGGGTAGGAGCTGGATGTGGATTGCCCGTTGAGGGAGATGGCTGGCAGATCTTTGCAACTTTTTGCCAGTGAAGAAACTTCTTCATGAATATTGCTGAACAGCAGTAACATCAATGCTGCAGTTTTATATCATTACCACTTTATCAGCATTTCACTAGCAGGACATGTGCAGCCTTTTTGTGTGGCTTGCATACTTATGGAATTTGACAGTACACTGCTCCTATTTTGTTTTTTTGTTTTTTTCCCCCAAAGTAAATGTATTAACATAATATTTAGGATGATTTCCATAATTTAAGTAGTGTAATGTTAAATTCTGTGTATGGGGAAAAAAATCATCAGATTTTGGAGAAGGCACCAGGATAAATGCACCTTCTCTAAAGCTTGTTTATATTAATCTATTTATTTGTAGTGAAGCTGTTGCGTGTCGACTGCTCGAGTTATTTTTTTTTCCTTCAATTTGCAACACTGAGCCACTCATTTCACTATATATGCAGTTTTTCATTAATCGCAGTCATTGATCAGATGGAAATCTAGAAACACATCTTCCTCTTTCTCAGGTACTTCTTCTTTCCTTTGTTGGTGAACTTGAACACTGCCTTAACTTCAGCAAGGACTGCATTTAAGAGCCTTTTTTTTTTTTTTTAACTCAAGGAAAAAAGGTGTCTCATACAAACCAAAGAGAAACCGTGATTTTAATTATTATTATTTTTTTAAATTAACAGACTTTCTTCCTATCCTTGTGATTGCATATGTAGAGTAAATGTATTCTCTCATTCCTATGGAAGAGGTCACAGGTCAGCAGTTATTTTAATACCTCTTACAGAAGTTTATATGTAACAGCTTTTTTTTTTTTATGGTTACAATAGCATGGATATGTCAAATGAAATATAGTTGTATTGATATAAGTGTGAATAAAGTCGTGCAGATACTGTTCTTTCTGTAGAAACCTTTTCTTCCCTCCGCTGTACACCAACACATCCTTAAACAGACCTCAAGTCACTGAAGTTTTCCTTCACACCTAGTGGCACATTTGGTTAAAAACTAAACGGCAATAACTGCACTAGTTTCGTGTCTCCATAATTGCTTTATTGAATTAAGCACCAGCTCAATATAATCAACAAGTGAAGACATGCTTGAACATAAACTGTATAAAATCTTAACACAAAAGCAGACCCTCCTTTACCACCCCACCCAAAAATCCATCTTGCAAGTGTAGAAAACTGCAGTCCTAGTTGCTCACTGTCCAGGGGCTGACAGGCTTTTGTTCATGAACTGCTTCTTGACGAAGCAAACCCACCACTGAAAGAAGAAAAAGTTGGTAAACTTTTCAGTCAAAAGGACACGTTTCAGTGTTAACTGCTGAAACCTGCACATATTTAGATTGTAGAAAGCAGCTTAAATCTAGCATTTGAGCCTGTATCCCTCCTGGGTTAGCTGTGTGGTGACCTAGATTTGATATTAAGTTGTATAAATCAGATAAAGGAGGCAGGAAATCAAGACAGGAACAACAGTTAATTTTCGTTCGCCTCTGATCCAAATATGAGCTATGCAAGTTCTTTTCTGTATTGCAACTTAAATCCTACTGGATGCATCAGACACAGTAATTAAGGAACAAGGGGTGCATTAGCCCTGAGACATTTCCCTTGTCATGTTCACAGACCGCAACAGCCAATCACTTTGGACATGCCAGACTTACCTTGCTGGGTTTATCTGTCTGGGGGTCAAACACACGATCGCATAGCCTCAAGCCAGTCTCCTGTCGGAGCTGCTGGAGGTAGGCCCTCATAGTCTCTAAAGAAGGATGAAGAGCAAATATTATCAGTCCAGCCACAGACAGCAACAACTACTGTTTAACAGCAGGAAGGCATGGCTTTAGTAGTCGACCTTCCACATAATATACTGTACAAAAAAAAAGAGATCCAGGCATTTAGATTTAGGAGTAAGATTGCTGTAAAAGATCTGAGAGGATTCACTTGGATATGGAGTTCAGTAAAATAACTCGATATTTTCAGGAGTTTTTAAATAGGGTGGAATTCCATTAGTTTCATGTGTAACAGTTGGTACTTTATAAATGATAATCACATAAGTATAAAACAACATTTTCAGCCCCAGACCCCTAAAGCTTAAAGGTCAGCATTTCTATTTTTACCTTGAAATATAAGAGGTGTACAAAGGAACCAGTCTAATTCAGAGTCAGGGAATTGAAACAACATAACCAGTTGGTATAAATATGGTGAAATGTCAAGTTTGTTTTTACTTATTTACTGATAAACACCCTAAGGCAGACAAACATGTACTAATCCTAGCTTGTGGCTTCTTACCTTCCTCTTGCTTGTTTGCAGGTTTGACATACATAGCATTAAGGGGGAAGCCAGGTTCTCCAGGAATGGGAAAGTTTGTGATGCCCAGAGTGTACATCTCCTTTTCTCCCTGGCTCCTGGAGCTGCACTGTAGAGCCACATATCCCAATGGAAATAGTTTGATTATGTTTTCTGGTCACCTACTTGAATATATATATTTAAGTAGCTCATTGCTACAAGTGATGAAACTGCATTAAGCCCTTTGTGGGGATTTCAATTTACCTTCTGTAGTTTCTTTAGGCATTCAGAAATATAGAGTGTGACATAGATCAGTGTCCTGTCTGCCTCATTCTGAAAGAAACACATGTACACACACATTTTTGAAAAATTTATATAAAGCATTGAGGTTACTGTAATTTGTAGTAGTTAGGTCTCAGAATTGAACAGCCTAAACTATGCAAACTATGAAAAGATTGCACTGTTTGCAATCACAGGAAGAGGCAAGCCAGGGCATGTGGAAAAACCAAGTGCTCAGCTGCTCCAGAGAGTAAGAGAAAACATAGAGGAAAAGGGGCACCAGTGAGGTGCATACCTGCCTCCTTATTCAAATAAAACTTATTAAGCTACTTTAAAAAAAAAAAAAATTATATGTTGATACAATGGTGGGGGCACAAATACAGCAAAACCACCCTAAGGTTTATGACTATTTTGGTCTCCTTAAACATGGAACACATGCAATCAAAACAGTGCAAATGTCAATGAATTGCTTACCTTGATTTCATAGTTCTTGAAGAAAACATTGGCCTTGAAGTAGTAGATAGCCTCGTCAATAATATCAGAATCTACGCCTAAAATTTAAAAAAGCAAAGAAGAAATCAACAAATTTATGGCTCTAAATTCAGTATTTGTGCATGTGCATATGTATGTGTCACTGTTAAAATGTCATTTCCCGTTTTGGCCATGCAGGCCTTTTTTGCTACCAGCAGAGCTCCATTCTTGATTTATGAGCTGCTAACAAGCAACTAGAATCACCCAATCACAAAATATAATAACTTTATTATTCAATAGCACTGAACCTGTCAAACCCACAACACCATGGAAGACTGAAATGAACATTTAGGTGGAGTAGACACTACAAAATGCACCGTTTTATTACAGAAGTGCTCATAGACTCTAATGAAGAAGTTAGAAGTTGAGGGTGAGCTTTTTACACCATATAAGGAAGTGTATCTGATGCATGTATCAGGAAATACAGTAGGGGTCATAACAAGATACAACCCATTGCCTAAAAATGACTTAACCAAATCAAAAAACACTACTATAGACTTCACTACAATTGATATGCGTTATGTGAAGGACATTATCGAGTAAAATATACTCGATAAATATTACACAAGTAAAATATATCGCATAGCCTTACCGTCTCCTCTGGCTGGTCCTTTAAACTGAGTTTTGACGGGGAGCAAAGCCATGTTCCCCACCAGCCTCGTTTCGGTGGCCATCAGGTTTGAGTGATACGCCTGAAAAATATTAAAAGAAAAAGTTGCTGTCACCTGATATCTTTGGGAACATTTCTGCCAGATAGCATCATTGCTACTATGCTAGCCTGGTTTAATAGTTATGTTACCGTAGAACCAAATAATAAGAAGTAGTATAGGCAGCGTGCTAAAACCTATTTGCAACAAAGCATCAAACGCGAATTTGCGCTTTCTGACATGTCAAACATCGTTAAATTGCGACCCAAATGGTTAGGTAATTAGCGAACTATGCTAACGTTAACTCGGAGGCCCCTTTTTTCCTACTCAGTGGGATTTCAGCGCAATATTTCTGCTCTAAACCTAGCAGTAAAGTTCTCTGCTCGTCAATAATAGTGTGTTCCTTCTTATTTTTACTCACCGGCATGTTGAATGATAAATATCAGTCCAACTGCTCAGCGACAGAAATATTCCAACACTTGCAAGATGCTGCTTCCGTGCTGTCCCACCCTTCGGCTTTACAGGAAGTGGCCACGTGTCATGTGGCGTATCAACCAGCCGGGGGCGCTAAATAAACACTTTACATCACACGGGCGGCAAAACGTGTATTTTGCGTTGCATTTTATTCAAAAAAATATAATAGCAATATATTTTAATAACTGCTAAGCATTTAAATGCATCAAACCACTGTTTTAAAATATACTTTTAAATGAATAGCTTCATTTTCATCAAAACAAACAAAAAAAAAAACATGAAACATTATTTATGATATCCACAATCTTCTTCACGTGTCCATTTCTCGGTATCCATCCAGTTACAACAAACAGTCCGATTGGAACTCCTTTGCCAGTCTTGCTACACAAAGTCTGTATTTGCAGGATTGGCCGTACTCCGCCTCAGCTGTTCGCTTTGTCTTGAAAAATGTCGTCATAATTTAGGTTAGCAGGCTGTTCCTCAACCTCCTGTAGGAAAACAAGGTACAGAACAAAAAAAAAACTGGTTGATCATGAAAAGCTATATAATGCATCTCACACACACACACACACACACACACACACACAGTATATTTATTATATAAATATATATTTATTATATATATATATATTTATTTTTTTCCAGTTGTGTTTAATTGGGGTGGGTGGGTTGTGCTGTTTCTTCACCTTTGGCTCCTTAAACTCCAGGTCCTCTCCGTACTGTATTGAGAAGTCAATGTGTTGCAGTACTATGTTAATACCTTCTTCATCAGTGCGGTCAAAAGGGAGGAATCTTACTATACTGTAGTCATCAATCTAGATACACAAACAGATACTGTCTCATTAAAAACAGACAAATATATTAATAAAAATATCAATCTGGTCATAAACATGATGCAGTACCAAATCAAGGCCTTTACTTACGAGACCACAAATAGCTTTGGTTAGCTTCTTGAACTTTTTGCTTCTGATTGTGTTGGAGCCGTCTTCCATCATCGAGTACATGTCCGGGTCCAGGTATCTTTATAAAAAAAAAAAAAATGCAATGCATAAAAATGTAAGCAAATTAAAACTAAGAATTGTGTCTTCAAACATGTTCAGGTTTTGAATAACATGAAAAGAAAACATTAATCTAGTCCTAGTACAGACGACAAAGGGAATTACTTTTGTAGATTTTGTGTGCACTTAACATTGTCAATTCATATGAAACTTACTTTTCAATCTCCTTCTTTGCTTTGGGGCTAAGCAGATCCATTTTTGTCATGATGTTTACCTGAGGAATCTCTAATGACACCATAGCACTGAGGGCAGCCATGACTCCAGAGATAAACTACAGTAGGAGACAAGTAAAAGGTGTGCTCTCACTATTACATTATGTTTGTGTTTGTACAGAAATGAAGTTAAAAAAGGAAAATCAAATAAATCAGAGGAAGACACTGTGAGACTGTTACCTTAAAAGACTCCACCATGAACTGCGAGTCAACAAGGAAAACTCCACAAACCCGAAACTCCCACTGCTGGAGCTGCTCCACCAGCTGCTTCATTACAGGAAGGTGTGTGTACAGCTCAATCTGCCCTGTAAAGAGAAGCCACGCTTCACACCAGTTCTATGAGGCACACACGGACAACCACTTTTCCAACGATAACATACCTTGTTCCAAGACTGAAATAATGATATATACACTCATCTGCCAATTCAATAGGTTTGTTACTCTCTAATGGCAGCAGCTCAACTACATTTAAGCATACAGACACGTTCAATATGCTGAAGTTTAAAGCAAGCATCAGAAAAGGGAAATATGGTATGGTTATTGATGCCAGACGGGCTGGTCTGAGTATTTCTGAAACTGATCTGCTGGGATTTTCCCCAAACAGCCATCAACAACCATCCGTAGGGTTTACAGACAACAGTCCAGAAAAAAAAAAAAAAAAAAAGAGCGCCACTTCTCTGGGTGAGAATTCTTGTTCATGTATGAGGAGAAAGACCAGACTGTTTAAAGCTAATATGAAGGCAAGAGTAAACTCATATTCATTACAACCTAGGTTTACAGAAGAACATCTCTGAATGCACAACATGTTGAACCTTGAATCGGATAGGCTACAGCAGCAGAACACCACACCAGGTGCCACTACTGTCAACTATGACCAGGAAACTGAGGCTATAATTTGCAAAGGTTCAAGAAAACATAATTTAAACCCCACAGCCTACCTGAGTATTGCTGCTGACTACCTTATGATCACAGTAAACCCATCTTCTGATTGTTGCTTCTAGTAGGATAATTTGTCATACTACAAAGCTCAAAATCATCTCAAACTATGTCTCGCTGCATGCTCAATCATCCAGGTAATGAAATCCCAAAACATTGATCCTGTCCATCAAAACCATAGCACTTTCAGTGGGAGAAACATTATATCACTCATCCAAGTGCCTTCTTCAGTCTCAGATGGCCAAAATCAACGTTTTGGCATCTCAAACAAACTGACAAATCTGCAGCAATTTTGTGATGCTATCGTGTCAGTATGGTCCAAAGTCTATAAGAAATTCACCGTGTTGAATGTATGCCATAAGGAATTAAGGTAATTTTGAGGGTAAGTGGTCATGAGTGTAAATCTATTTTGGTGATTTTAACAAAATTAACAAATAACAGTGCCCAGGATATGTTGAATCCCATCCACACTCCAGCACAAACAACTGCACTGTGCTGAAGCTAATGGAAGTCTGGCTTCAACATACCCTCTTTGAAACATTTACCTGGACAGTCAAACAATATGTAGTCATCTTCCACGTGGCCCAGGCTTTCCTCCAGCCAATCAAAGTTGTTTGCGAAGTACTCCATGCAGAAAACCAGACCTCCGTTTGGGCCAAATCTTAAAGACTCGTCCTCCATCACGTCATCCACCTGAATAAGCTCACGAATGTCTGAGAGCAAACATAATAAAGTTACCATGTGGGTTGTGTAAAATAACTCCTATATGCTAAATACTAAAGCAAGAATTAATGTTAGAGCCTAATTAAAAGCCATTTATCAGGGTTAATCGTATCTTCCTCTCTTCTATGGACACTACTATGTCATATAAACTAAAACTATGCTGCATTTACCTGCCATGACAGGGTAATCAAAGTGCTCAGCTGCTGGGTCCAAATTGACCACCTGAACCGAACGGTTTAAGGTCTCTGAATGCTGGACCATGGTGGAGCAGTAGGTACTCTGAAATGAAAATGAACTCCAGTAAACAAAAAGCAGATGCAGTCTGTGTTGAACACAAGACAACCTCATGCCTTAGCATTAGCCGAATAGCACAACAAGGTATTTCAACAAGTTTAACTGAATGAGTGATAACTTACCTTACCGCTACCCGCGGGACCCATCACTAGCTGTGCATAACGAGGCATTGTGCCTCAGTTAAAGAGAGCTGTGTAAAACTGGGTCCTTTTTGTCGCCAAAAGTAGCTTCGTAGAACTGTTCGTAATATTGATGCACTAGCGGTGGTGGTGCTTGTGCTTCTTCTTCTCCTTCTTTTTCTTCTTCGTCTTCTTGTAAGAAACATCTACATTGTATTAGCACTTCTGCCACCTATTGGTCAAAGCGTGGTTAACAAGCTTGGATCATTACTAAGAAATTTAATTGTTAAGTTATACACTATATGAAGACGTCTTTCTATTTAAGGTAAGACATTTCCGTCAGTAGAGACAGAATACAAGTCTCTCATAAATAATGAAGTTAAATAAACGTAGGAGAATACATACATTAAAAAGCTAAAACTATTTTTCTGAGCAGTTAAATAATTTCAGAAATTACTCTCTCTTTGTATAATATGTTTAATTTATGTAAAATAAAACAAAAAAATAATGGGATAAAGGATAAAGTACAAAGATAACGTCATTACTAAACACTAGGGGGCAGCATTCTGTCGTCGTAGCTTCTAACCTGCATACCTCTAAGAGAATAAGAAGGAAAGGAAGTCGTTGCAAACCGAAACATTACCATCGGCATGCCAAGCAAGAGCAACAACACGCAAGCGATTGCTCCTGGTCTCCTAATTTGACTGAGCCTCTAAAAGCTGTCATAATTGGGGAGGGAAATGTCTCGATAGAGTGGATGGAGCGGATAGGTGAAGCTTTTGGAAAGAGCTTACCGACTGGAGGTGGACTTCTTATTATCAGGTGAGCTCTTTCATCATAGTCCGTCTTGCAAAACGTTTCAAATTACTTTGCACGTTACGTAAACAGTATTAGCTTCATTATGCTCTGTGCCACACTCTTTTGCTATAACTTAAGGCGGCCCTGCTAAGCCTGTCGTCAAAGAGTCGTTAAATGTCCCGTAAGAGCTCAGACTTAAAGAGAGAAGCTGTCCTTCTTTCACTGGTACATAAATAACTACAGGGCTCAATATTGTCTATGGTGGAGGAACTTCCAAAAGCCACGCACTGTCATTACCAACAGTAGCGGTGCTCATTAATGTGTTAAAAGCTAATCTACGCCAGCGCTAAACTTGGCAAGCGGGCGTTGCTAGCTGATAATAGCAACACAGTGAACGGAAGAATGCTACATGCAGGGACAAGTAGGCTAGTAGACTAGACATAAAGTGTCGCTACCCTATTTTTGTAACGTTTTGGTAAGAATGGACTGATCGCTGCTATTGCTAACAGGTCACTTAAAAACAAGCCTTTAAGTTCGCAGCTTAATTCCGTAAACCCACAGATTTGTGGCATTCACAGACTTGGGAATACATTAGTGGAACCTCATAGTCCGTTAAATTATATAGCTTTTACTAACATTTAAAATTGTAATTAGTGATCTTTTTTTTCTTCTCCCCCTCTGTTTTCCAGAGTTGTAGGCTATGAGTGTGGGTGATGGAGGACGGTCAGCATGGGGACTTGGACTACTTGATCCAAGATGAGGACACTCTCATTGAAGGTGTCAGCAACCAGGTCTTATTTGTGGTGGTGCTCAGTGTCGCCTTCCTTGCAGGCCTCCTCACTCTCCTCTGCAGGTAAGCAATTGTTGTTTAATAAAAGGAAAGTGCCGTTTTCTTTTTCTTTGGATGACAGGTGTTCAGGACCGATAATATATGCATATATCTGAGGGTTGTAATCATGTAGAATATTGCACTTTAGGGCTACTCGTAACACTGATGATGAAGTTCATCAGTGTTACCGTTTCATTACTGTGTTCACAGGCAGTTAGTGTATTAAAACTTAGCTCACTGTCTTGGATTTGCATTGTCATGCTCTGTTTCATAGTTTACGCTGACAAACATCTGATTGCCAAATCATCCTTTGACATTTGCAGACAAGAGCAGCAAAATATTCATCCTGAGAATCAGGAGCATGTTAGAGCCGTCCGACAACAGCTCCAGACCGAGCAGGTAAAGACGCAAGCGCAGCTCTAGCCTTTTTAGCCCTACGTATTACTTGGAATCCTTTGAGTGGTTTGAAACATCGCCTGAACATTTCAAACTCAGAAAAGCAGAGTTTTGAGGATTATATTTTAATTTGGAGGATGTCATCCTTTACTAAAACTATTATTTTGTTGGTGTTTAATTTCTATGTTATCTTAAGAAAGCAACCTCTAAAATTTATATTTATATCTCTGAAATTTAAAAGAAGCAATTAGTTTTGGCTCTAGAACTGGCAAAAGTCCAGAAGAAGGAACTGAAAAGGTTTAAATTGTCAAGTCACAACAGGAAGTTGCAAAGGGGCTGATTATAGATAAATATTAATATTCTTTTACAGCTAGTAAATGGTTTATAATTTTTATTGTTCATTTGGAGGGAATGACTCTCAAAATTGTGCGCTCTGTTATAACAAATGTGCTAAACGTTTTAATTTGTATGCTTTTGATTTCATTTTGCAGGATGAAAATCCCCAGGCTGAAGCCAGGCAGCAGTATTACACAGACATGTCGTGTCCTGTATGTTTACAGCAGGCTGTTCTGCCTGTGGAAACCAATTGTGGACACCTTTTCTGTGGTGAGATTATTGTACAGATTTCAGTAATGTGCACTAAACAAAACAATATGATTTCATTCTTTTAATCGCTTATTTCATTACTAAAAAAGTAGTACAAAAAGTACAAAATTTCTACAAATGTTGACATTATTTGAAAATATGCACATCAAGGAAAACAACATTTGAAGTAAAAAAAAAAAATTCTTTTTTCTTTTTTTTTTTGTGCTTTAGTTTTACTCATGTGCCATATCCTGTATTCTTACACAGGCTCCTGCATCATAGCCTACTGGAGGTACGGCACCTGGCTGGGAGCTATTAACTGCCCCATCTGCAGACAAATGGTGAGTCTTTCAGTACTTGTTAAAATGCACACTAGGGATATTCATAAGTTGCCAGCTGTTCTGTATTCATATCTTTGAATGCACAAAAATACCTTAATTCTTTTTAGGCGTTTAGCTACTGCCACAGTTGTTGGAAATGAGTGTTAAATGGAATAAGTGATGTGTCAGTCAGAGCGGTGCTGTGTGACCTGTCACTGCTCTACATATATATATATATTACCACCCAGTTGATTTATAATATCAACTGGCCGATATAACTATAAATGAGTACATAAAAAGAAAAAAGAAAAACACATGGCAAATTTTGGGGAAAACTGTTATCTATGCCTCTAATGTTTCAGTAAAGGACTAGATGTTACAATCCCAGACAATGCATTGCTTTTAATGGAGAAAATCTTGAAGGATGGCTGTTATGAAGAAAGCAGCGCAGAAACATTACCAGCAGCACACATCGTCGTGTGCCTTCTTTTACCCAAGCTAGCCTGCCATTTCCCCTGCTTAGGTTTAGGGATTAGAGATCTGATCTAAATTGTTAAATTTGCGACACATCGTCCGTAGTGGACCTTGGATTCATCGGGTGTTTCGGCCATTATCACTAGACTCCTCATCCAAGGAGGCCCTGCCAGGGTTGATCAGGCCCTGGAGTGTGTCAATGATTTATGTTAAAATTGTTTTTCTCTCCTTCTTTCTCCTGTTTAATTTTCTACAGTTTATTTTCTATCTATTCACTACAACTGAGAAATACTTACCTCTTTAGCATTTATGGAGCCTCATTTCTTCAAAGGGACAGAAAAGGTGACAGAGAGGAGTAAGACAAGTAAGATGAGATAAGATAGGAGAGAGCAGAGAGGAGAGCTGGAAGGAGGCGCCCGATCTGGCTTCCCACACCTCCCCGCCGGATCTGGCTGTGCGCTCTACCTCCCCACTGCCTACCAGAAAAGGGAAGAAGAGCAGAGGGGAGAAGAGTGGAACGTTTTTCATTCTTCTTTTTAGTTAGTACTACCATGAAGTTAACTGCACAGTCCCCAGGAGGCCCTGAGACAGCTGTAGCAGTCAACCAGCAAAACTTTTAATGTTATGTTTTACTCTTTCGACGCCCCCTGTTGAGGCAGGCCCGTGGTGGGCCTGCCTCATGCCAAGGATTGGTCGTGGTGATCAATCCTTGGCATGTGTATCGCAGTTAGCTGACTGCCTTAGCTGCCCAAGTGATGTCAGCCCTTTGTAGCCATAGCCTGTGACTGGTCCTCTCAGCAGTGTTAGCTAATTCTCTTATAGCCTGCCGTTGTGCCTGTCCTCTGATCCCAATCTCTCTCAGCAGTTTTGCTGTTGTACTGGCAACAAAGCCCCCCCCCCCCCCCCCCCCCCCCCCCCCCCCCCCCCCCCAAAAAAAAAAGTGTATATATGTCAACCGATGTATGTGATTATCATCAATATCAGTATTGGTATCCTTCTTAAAAATATCTTTATTTTTTTTTTTCTTTTAATTCCAGGTAACATTGCTCTTTCCACTATTTCATGAGCACGCTGGTCCTCAGAGGGTACAGGATGGGGAAGCTGAACCTCAGCTAATATTAAGAGATATCAATGATTACAACCGCAGGTTTTCCGGCCAGCCGAGATCTGTGAGTATTTCACAGTGATATTTATTTAGATTGGGGCTTTAAGTTCGAATATTCATTCTGTACAACCCAGAATATGGTTATATTTTAAGGGGGGGTGCTCATCTGATTATGACCTGATCTGTCTCCTTTGGTCTTGGGAGCTGCGGACTTCTCCATTGTATAACTCCTTCTTTGTCTCTGTGAGTCATAGTCTGAAACCCAACAACAGTTATATTCTTGATACAAAAGTTAGGAAAGTTGTTAAAGAAGTGGATGTTTGCTCTCTCTGCAAGTCTATCATGGGAGACATGCGAAAGAGAGGGGTTTAAAATTTGCAGCCATCCATGAAATGGCCGATATGATACTACCTTAAATGAGATAAACGTGAGTTATTATTGACAACTTTGTTTCTGTGGTTTACCTCAGTTTATGGACAGGCTGCGGGATGTGCCCACTCTGCTTCGTCACGCCTTTAGAGAGATGTTTACTGTGGGTGGCCTCTTCTGGATGTTCAGGATTCGAATTCTTCTCTGCCTCATTGGGGCAATCACCTACCTGGCCTCTCCGCTCGACATCCTTCCCGAAGCGCTCTTTGGTCTTCTGGGATTCATGGACGATTTCTTTGTAATCCTACTTCTCTTTGTGTACATCTCTATCATGTACAGAGAGGTGGTTACTCAGAGACTGAACGGCTAGGCCTTCTCAAAAGCCTCGGGAAGAGTGAAGTCAACATCTGAGGACGTGCAAAAAAACGGAATAAATGTTCAAAGAGCAGTTAGTCGATAATACAGATTTTGCTCTCGCTCTCTCTCTCTCTCTCTCTGAAGCCTTGGATGTTATTTTATCACAGGAGATGGGTTAGCAAAAAAAAGTACTCTCAATATTGACTCTGTATATAGAATTTACCATTCAAGATTCTAAGGTCATATGAGTCAGTACCAACAGAAGCAGAATATAAGGATGCAATGTAAAAATCTACTTGGAGTCAGGCACTGAGGTCAGTCAGGAAAGTCTTTCTTGCCTGTCAGTTTCCAACCTTAACTAAATAGTCAACAGTGCCATGAACGGGCATTTGGTTAATGTGTATGTCATCATTATGGAGACAATCGTGTAAAACTGTAATGTCTTTATTAAATGGATTTAAAGTCAACAGTCTACATTTGGGTTGTCAGTTGACAAGCAAAGGTGTGTTACAAGAACCCTGTTAATGGGGTTATTAGAACCTGCTTTATTCATTTATAGTTACGCCCATATTTCAGTGATCTGTAACCTGCATAACCATGACTTGAAACCAATGTTTGTGTCAAAATCACTAAAGTTTTTCACCTGGAAACGTCTAGATTTATTCATCCATTCTAACATGCTTCGAACTTTCCTGGGCTTACCCACGTGAAAATATAGTGAACAACACCAACCAGTCTGATGATGATTTCTCAGTTAGAGATGACTTTGTTTTTCAAGAAAAGAAAGAACTGATTAAAGTTCATTTTTAATCATCAGCTCACTCAAGTAATGAATGTTAATGTCATGTTTCAATGTTCAAAGATTATTTTAAGGATTCTCTTTTTTTTCTCTTTTTTTTTTCTTCTTCACATTTCAGGATCTTAATCAGTTTGTCAGTGTCAGTTCAGCTTCACGCACTACAGAGCTTTTCAGAACGTCAGAGTCTCTCAATCTGTCAGATTTTGAAATGTATTAAAGTCTTATTTATGTTCAAATTAAATTAATGTTCTATACAAAATGTGTTTTACTGAGGATATAAATAAATGGGGGATTACCAAACTGTTCAAGTGTAAATCCAGCTTGAACTTCTGACTGGTGCACAGTAAATATCTCCACCTCAACTTCTTTTATTATTTTTTTTTTAGTTGTGATTACTTAAATAGGTAGTGTTGTCTAGTGGAGCCAGAGAGGGAGACTTCATTATCTGCCCTTTTCCCTCAAAGTTACTGTGTAACCATGGTTACTTTTTGAGCAATGAGTCCAGGCTATTTGGTTTCTGGGGATTCAAGCCAATGTTTGATAAGCTTGTCATGGTAGGCAAAGTAAAAGGAGCAGGTTAACTGTAAATTTCACTGTATTTCAGAGATTTAGATTACCAAAAAAGGAGACCAGCAGATACCTCATGGAATGTCTTGTTTTAGGGTGTGCCCACATACCAGTATGTGTCATACTTGAGTACTGCTCCACTAGTGTCCCTTTCAGTTTAAACTAAAGCCAGAGACAGCAGCATATGTTGTAATGCTCCAGGTGAACTACATTTGAGAGGTTTTTTGGAAGTCCCACCCTGATGTAATCTTTATTTTGGAAGCATCATGCAAGGGGCACTTTGTGCACAGACTTCGTGTACATGCCAAAATGCATGTCAGAAATGTGTAAAAATGCTGCTTCTCTCATACAATCTATTAACATAATTTCAAAGATATCACGTGCACTCATTTTCTCAGGGTTAGTGGGATTCCATCTAAATTAAATGGAATTGTGGCAATTGCATGAAGAAATCAAGTGGTTTTCTTTTATAAATCATTAGTTGCTTTTGATGGGAATTTTTTGTGTGTGGTTAGACCTGCTCCAACTTTTTTTTTTTTTACAATAGAACAGAATAGCCCTTTATTGTCTTTGTGCATGTACAACAACATTTTTGTGTGGACTGATTCTGTGTGGATAATTTGAAAGCAAGAAAAATGATCCACATGTGAAAAAATATTCAAGACAGTTGCCAATTTTCGCAGGAGTGGATGTCCCCAAAAATCCACCCCTAGGTCAGACTATGCAATGCTCAAAGAAATTACAACAAACCTTAAGAGCTACAGCTCAACAACAATAAAAGCGCTATATAAATACAGGCCATTTACCATTTTATCATTTACCAATATCATCAGTTGAACAAGTTATTGAATCATATGTTGGACTTAGTTATTAACAAACTTTCTGTATTTTGGCTTAGTTTTCTTTTAAACCCCACTGGGTGTCTCACTGTGAGAAGTACCCTCTGGTGCTCTCTATAAGCATTTAGACTTATGCTTTTACGCAGCACTGAGTCAGCTGTATGTCTTCCCAAGCTTATGCGCTGCTTCCGTTTTGCTTGCCAGAAAAAAAAGTAATTTCCTTGGATTGTTTTGTTTTTTTTGCCTGTGATTGTGTCTACATATTTTAGAACCATAAATAAATGAATGTTTCATTTGGTGCTTGTTTTGTGCTAGTTTTCAGATTCTTTTGAAATAATAATTGGTTGTGGACTAGCTTTTCATGTAATTAATACCTGACAGTACATTCAAAGTGAGAACTGCCCTTTAAAACGAACTATAGACTCCGCCCACACAGCCCGCCTCTGGTAGACGCCGGACTAGCGAACCAGCGAACCCGACCATTGGCGGACGGATTGTGAGACACCCAGAGAGCCAGAGATCTCGGGAGTGTATGAAGCTGACTATCAAGTTCAGGCTCTCTTCGCCACGTAAAGTCGGTCTACGTTAGATCACGATGAGTACATCAGAGTCTTTGGATCGTATGGAAGTGTGTGAAAGCCTCTTAACATGGGTAAGTAATCGAGTTATAGTTGTTTTTCCGCTGACAGACGGTTCTCCGGCGCCCCGGCGACGCTAGCTAGGCTAATGGTAGCTCGAAGAGCTAACGGGAGTAACGTTAGCTGGCTAGAGGAAAATGACTCGCCTCACAGTGGTTACGTATGCAGGCCAGCTGTTTGCTGTGTTTAGCTGCTGATGTGTTGGTTGCTAGCCGCCAGCACACCACATACCATGGCTTAACTATTGATTTTTGATTCATGCGCTGTGTAATCGGGCTTTTATCTAACGTTATTTGAGCTTTCGTTTACTAAATCCCTACCGAATGGTGTGTCAAACCGCATTGGCCTTGTTATGATTTAAAGCTTCTTTTGGTCAAACCTTTTTTGTCTTTTCTTATGGTATGAGGATAAACGCTCGGCGTCTGCTTTGGGGTTAAATTCCTGTCATCGTTGTTCAGTGTAGCATATTATTATGTTCGCCTTTCTTCCTCATTCCTTCTTCTGAATAAAATGTTAATGCTAAATAACTTCTTGGGCTTGGATTTTTAACCAGACATTACCCTATATTGTTGATGCTCAGAGGCTGAAAACTGGGATTTAAGCTAAAGGCGTCGGACTGTAGAGTCACGTGCTGCAGACTGGTATATGTTTACATTGATCAATGAGGTCTCCCAACACTGGGTTTCTAGAAAAGGCATAACACGTTGTACTTGGAAAGCTGTCACATCCTCATTTACCATAGTATGACGTGACGATTGCTGATGGTTAAACCAGTGACCTTAAGGTTAATAAAGTGCTGCTCAGGCATTTGACTGGATGGAACGTTATGAAAACTCTGCATGGAAAAATTACATGTTTTCACAATACTCTAGTGGTAGAAATGTCAGAATTGTATAATGGAAACATCTATCTGGTGTTGGTTATATTGGAGCCGAGTTCATGCATGCTACCCTGCTTCTCTAATGTCAGCATATCTGCACACAAGCTGGTTTCTGAGCAGGTTCACTTGGGTCACCTGGATGTTGTTGTGTGATACTTGAAGCCATAAAACATCCAGTGATTCCAGAAACTTCACTGAAGATGTGTCAAGAAGAGCAGTAGATGACCCCACAGATTAGTTTTACACACATAGCATAAAATAATTGATTCCCTTTGTGAAAAGGCCCAGTAAACCTTTGTCATAGTGATAATGGATCTGGCAAACATGCCTCACATACCTTACATGCCTATTAACAGTGAAGATACATCAGTGACTAATTAGGACTAAAACGAGACAAGTGTTACTGGTTTAGATTAGTGCAGCATTAAGATCAAGCATAGCTGATTTTCATGCATGTTCTTTGAATTAAATTTGCAAGTACTATTTAATGACTTTGTAAATACTAGATTTGTTTGGAGAAACACTATTTACCTTCCCAGCTTTCTAGTTCAAAGTCTATAATATCCAAATGTGTTTGCATGAAGAGCAATGCAGGCAATTATCCTTTAAATTCACGGTGAGCCATTCAGCTTCATGTATTCTGCCTGCTGAATGGTCCGCCTTGCAAGCGCCCACAGCTAAAACAAGTGGAATATTTCCCGGACTGAGAACACGTGATTATCTCCCACTGCATGCTACATGTGAGTGTGTGTAGCTTTGGTAATTATCCAGACTGTTAATGAAAAATTAACTAGATATTTAGTATATATATTATACTAATATATATAGTATAGATATTTCTCAACTCATACTTTAAATATATAGGGTTGCACATGACTGGAAAATACACATCATGTACTTTTACTGTCATTATATGAAATTACTGGATGTTTAAAAAGAATTAATGAATAAAAGCCACAGGATTTAATGTTTTTGTTGTTTTTCATTAATTTGCCCTTGGGAAGGTTTGGTATCACAGCAGGTAGAGCAGGTCATCTACTAACTGGAAGGTCGGTGGTTTGATCCTTTTTGATCCAGTCTGCGTGGCAGAGTGTCTTTGGGAACGATACTGAACCCAGAGTTATTCTTAATGCATGTATCAGAGTGTGAATGTGCAGCACTTACATGCTGCACATTCACACATAGAGAGAAGTTATTGTGTGAATGAGACATGTTGTATAAGGCCAGAATGCTTGAGTAGAAAGCCCTATATGAGAATCAGCCATTTACCATTAAATCTGAGAAAACACACAGGAGATGGTTAGTCTGGTGTATTTATCAATGTTGTGATTTAGGGTTTCGATGCGCTGCAGATTTGAAAAAGGCTAATCCGGCCTCTTAATACGTGATCGCTTACATTCTAAACTTTATTTAGTCGTGCACACGTTCTCCACAGCTGAGCATGTCCTGACCCAGCTGTTACTGCAAACTTTTAGGTGTGGATTTCCTGTTGGGTCTCAGTCCACCCCATGTGTTACCACCAACTTATGTACTACAGCTGACATTTATAATAACATGATTGTTTATTGTTTTTGGTTGACTAGCTGAGTTTTTACTTTTCACTACACGCTCATTTCCAAAAGTACATATGAAACCAAGTTTACGTGTTGCAGTGGCTTATGAAACACATCTTGATGAAGCATTGTTTTGGTTCAGTGGCCCTTTATGGTCTATACTGTCAGTCAATGTGTTCTTATTAATGCAAGAATTATCTGTGATGGCCAAAAATGTTTGTGGTAAACCAGGTAGTCTAATGTGAAGTTCCTGGTCAACCCTTTTAATACACTGCTGACTCGTGAGCTGAACCTGAGCAAAATTGGAGCCTCCAGTTTACAATACCTCAGTTTACACGATACGTTTTTCATAACTATAGTTTGTATCAGTTAATGACCCATATGGAAAAAAAAAAAATATATATATATATATACAGTGGGGCAAAAAAGTATTTAGTCAGCCACCGATTGTGCAAGTTCCCCCACTTAAAATGATGACAGAGGTCAGTAATTTGCACCAGAGGTACACTTCAACTGTGAGAGACAGAATGTGAAAAAAAAATCCATGAATCCACATGGTAGGATTTGTAAAGAATTTATTCGTAAATCAGGGTGGAAAATAAGCATTTGGTCACCTCAAACAAGGAAAATCTCTGGCTCTCACAGACCTGTAACGTCTTCTGTACGAAGCTTTTCTGTCCCCCACTCGTTACCTGTATGAATGGCACCTGTTTGAACTCATCATCTGTATAAAAGACACCTGTCCACAGCCTCAAACAGTCAGACTCCAAACTCCGCCATGGCCAAGACCAAAGAGCTTTCGAAGGACACCAGGAAAAGTATTGTAGACCTGCACCAGACTGGGAAGAGTGAATCTACAATAGGCAAGCAGCTTGGTGTGAAAAAATCAACTGTGGGAGCAATCATCAGAAAATGGAAGACATACAAGACCACTGATAATCTCCCTCGATCTGGGGCTCCACGCAAGATCTCATCCCGTGGGGTCAAAATGATCATGAGAACGGTGAGCAAAGATCCCAGAACCACACGGGGGGACCTGGTGAATGACCTGCAGAGAGCTGGGACCAAAGTAACAAAGGTCACCATCAGTAACACACTACAACGGCAGGGAATCAAATCCCGCAGTGCCAGACGTGTTCCGCTGCTGAAGCCAGTGCATGTCCAGGCCCGTCTGAAGTTTGCCAGAGAGCACATGGATGATACAGCAGAGGATTGGGAGAATGTCATGTGGTCAGATGAAACCAAAGTAGAACTTTTTGGTAAAAACTCAACTCGTCGTGTTTGGAGGAAGAAGAATACTGAGTTGCATCCCAAGAACACCATACCTACTGTGAAGCATGGGGGTGGAAACATCATGCTATGGGGCTGTTTTTCTGCCAAGGGGACAGGACGACTGATCCGTGTTAAGGACAGAATGAATGGGGCCATGTATCGTGAGATTTTGAGCCAAAACCTCCTTCCATCAGTGAGAACTTTGAAGATGAAACGAGGCTGGGTCTTCCAACATGACAATGATCCAAAACACACCGCCCGGGCAACAAAGGAGTGGCTCCGTAAGAAGCATTTGAAAGTCCTGGAGTGGCCTAGCCAGTCTCCAGACCTCAACCCCATAGAAAATCTGTGGCGGGAGTTGAAAGTCCGTGTTGCTCGGCGACAGCCCCAAAACATCACTGCTCTCGAGAAGATCTGCATGGAGGAATGGGCCAAAATACCAGCTACTGTGTGTGCAAACCTGGTAAAGACCTATAGTAAACGTTTGACCTCTGTTATTGCCAACAAAGGTTATGTTACAAAGTATTGAGTTGTATTTTTGTTATTGACCAAATACTTATTTTCCACCCTGATTTACGAATAAATTCTTTACAAATCCTACCATGTGAATTCATGGATTTTTCTTTCACATTCTGTCTCTCACAGTTGAAGTGTACCTCTGGTGCAAATTACTGACCTCTGTCATCATTTTAGGTGGGGGAACTTGCACAATCGGTAGCTGACTAAATACTTTTTTGCCCCACTGTATATATATCTCTTATAAAGTTTGTATCTGTGTATTGTGTCTTGTGTGAAACTTGTATGAAAAGCATACGAGAGTGAAAACAGATATACTGTAAGATCCATTGAAAAATTATATATAATTGTAATATAATGTAATATATATAATGAAACTTGTATGTTTTGGATACTTACTAAAACAATATATGAAAGTAATGAGAAAGTGGCCACTTTCATGAGTAAATCATATAAGTTTTTACTATTTCTTTTCCATATGGGGTGCTAGTAAACATGTCGCTTTTGCCTGGTTTCTTTTAACGCAGAGAAAAATCCAAGTGAGCTCCAAGCGAAGCAAAATTCCTCACTACAAATCACATGAGAATTTTCACTCCGCTTATTGGCCAGATGGATTTCCGGAAGGAGCAATAAAAGTAAACTACAGCAAGAAGGTGCTGTGTTCTGGACACTTGGAGAACATGGAAAATTTTGGGGGGTTTTTTTCACGGCTAATTGCTAGCCCATACAGACCTTTGCACATCTATAAACAAACTGCTCTGTAGTTCATTTGGAGCCGCACTGAGACCAACATCTTCAAAGGGTCTCGAATTGGTTGTTTTTGTCCACACCTGCGATTATTGTGTTCACAATCTATAAAAGTGAACCACACCAAGGGGGAAAACAAACCAGAGTTCGGTTTTAAACATAGGTTAGGGACTATAGTGGATATCTAGAAGGTATCTTTGGACCGCTTCCCACTTGTTTAAGAGAAGTTGCCTTGAGCAGGACAAAAGGGTAGCTGTCGAAGCAGTTTTTCATAAAAATCCAGGGTGTGCAGACGGTACTATTCCAGTAGTTGCTGAAGTGGTTGTTGGCCTTATTTTGCTCTCTCGTAAGTGCTTCAAGGCTTCTTGATTAGTATAATCGTAACAAGCTGAATGGAAGGTGATCCTGATAATTAAGAGGACATTTATTAGCCCAGTTTTGCTCTTGGACGAGTGCTTCAGGGTTCCACGATTAGTTTAATTAAAATAAGCTGATTGGAACATGAGCTGATGATGTCATTCAGAGGACATTTAGTAGCCTAGCGCTATCTCAAAAGTTGACATCCCATCTGAAATCAATAAAGTTTGAATTAGGCTTATATTATAAAATATTATATATAATATTTTACACTGGGGCTCATATTCTGTTGCCCTTTAGTCGAGGCAACACAAAGGTCTATCACCGAAGTTTTCTTTCCAAGACAGTATTTACCAAAGCATAGGAAATACTAACTAGATTTAGTCCTCTGTAACTACCGATTGCATGTATTTAGCTCTTGATTCACATAAACGTAGAGACTATAAAGGGGATGGATATAAAATTAAATCATATTTTTTATATTCAGTGATGTAATCCAGCATATTGGCGATAAACATTAGGTTTGATTGAAGGCTGATTGGCTATTTGTGACTGATGTAATTACTGGGTTAATTGTTTTTAGATTTGTGCCTGATCAACATTCAAGACACCAAATGTGACATAATTAACTAATCTCTAAAGGCGTTTTTATGAGGATAAGTGTACTGAACAGAATGATACTTGGCTTCATTCATGGAAAACGTGACTGCACAATGTCCTGCACCTGCACATAAAGCAACCCACCTGCACTGGTCAGCTTTGGCTTTTATTAGAAATCACATCAGCATACATTCCTTTCCGATGCTTTGTTATATAGTGTTACTCTATGTATTGCGCTGGTTTGGACAGTGGGACATGCAGCTAAAGCTGTCAAGCTCACATTACCATGAAAGCCACTATTGTTTAGAAAGAATAGTGTAGGATCTTTTTCAAGCTACAGCCACACAAAAATGAAAGGAAATTTTTATCAGTCAGCAAAGTGGAAAAGTAGCTGATTGATTTAAGATGACTTGAGGTAATACGTTAAATCAAGCACAAAAGCACATTGCGTGTCAGGGGCTGTGAATTCATTTCTTTTGTACAACTCTCACAGCGTGTTGTCAGCTAAGGACTGCCCGGCATAGTGTCACGTTTGTTAGTGGTCAGTGTGGTTTTTGCAGGACTGGCTATTCCTTTATTTTCTTTCCTTGTCTGCCTTTCCTGCAAAAGGAAACGATGCAGACCAAATATTGCTGTTGTGCAGTACTAAGTTCATAACAATAGGGATCCATGCAGCCGTTTCTACTTAGATGTTTGTCTTGTCTCAGTTCCTCTTAACTCAGTGGCTGTTCAAAAGAAAAGGGATTTGTGTTGTTGCCGTGCTCGTATTTTAGTAACACATTTTAATACTGCCTAAAAAAGCTAACACAGCAAATGTTTTAAGAGGCAAGTCTTGCTATTATCGTCTATCCCAGTTCCATCAAATATAGGAAGTTAGTAAGTAACTGTATCCTGTACTTTAAAGCTGGCAAAAGAGTTTAAGTGAGCTGGTAGATGGAGTGAAAACTGTGGGTGTGGGTAATCAGGTGAAGTTTCTCTGCCTTTTCCCCAGTAATTGGTGTTACATAATCACGACTATTGTTTAGGTTCTCTTTTGTGTTGGCTCCTGGCCAGTGTCTGGCTTTCTGTTCCTGCTGCCTAGGACTACTTGACAAATCGCTTATTTTGAAAGCAGTAATAGATAAAGTTTTGCAGCTAATTGGCCCCCCAATGTAATTACAGTGCAAAAAAAAAAGACAAGCGGAAAAGACTCAAAATTCGCATCTAAACTGTAGCGTTACCTTTCATGTCCAGCCTAAATACAACTCTAGTCTAAAAGCTTTCCCTGTAGATGGATGTTACTGCAATGTCATGCTCTCCTCATACCACATGAGCTGTGTCCTTCTAAGGTGCACAGTGTCAAGTGTCTTCTTGTTTACTAATCTTGTTCTTTCCTAATGATGAAATAGTGCCGTTAGTTGCTTTTCTGTGACATAATAACACACTTCCCATGGTCCCAGACTTAAATTGTTAACTTAAAATATAAATTAGTGTGAAACTGTTAAAATAGTTAGAAATCAAATTAGTTTAGTACAGTAAATTCATCCATGGTGGGAAAACGTACTAGACATGAATTAAAATGATGACACTCACAGAGACAAGCAGGTAGAACCGGGACAAAGTTGCTGGTGTCTTTTTGGTACCTCTGTGTCATTCATTCAGTTTATGTCACTCACAGAAAAATAGATTGCCGCAAGAAACAAACCTCACTAACCTGTGTCGTTGTTGATGAGCAAAATATGTGGACGGCTGGTTGGCTTTTACTTTTAATAGAGGCCTTGCATTATGTATATACTATACTATATAATAGAAAGTGAGGGAGACAGAATTATGTACAAACAGGATTTTAACTAGGTTTTTCATCCCTTTTCTTAGTGTATCTTCTTCCTTTGGCTCTTGTAAAGTTGGCATGCAGACTGATATCACTTCTTTCTGGGCAACAGACTTTCTGCCAGAGGGGTATGCTACAGAAAAATATGGAGGGTAGGAAGAGAAGACATGTGAAATAGTTAGAAGGGACATAATGAAATAATGATATAATAGAAATTGAGCAGAATGACAAGTGAAGTCCGCAAGAGCAGTAAGTGTGAGTTCTTGTTAGTACTGTGGATGATTGAGAGTTATTAAAAGGCACCATTATAAAATTTGCAATGCGTACGGTGGATCTGCTCAGTGGACAGCAGATAAGTGTGTGATGATACTAGCCAGCATACAGCTGTGACAGTATGATTGTGAGCAAGGGATTCCCTAAAACAGGGCGTTTAATCTTATAATAGGTTTTTTCTAGTGTTTCAAACATGTTATGCTGTTTTCAACACACTGGTTACTCCTGTATAATTGTATAGTTTAGTTCTGTAACCAGCGCTTTGTTTACTTATTTCAGATCCAGACATTTGGAGTAGAGGCTCCATGCAAGACTGTAGAAGACCTGACAAGTGGTGTTGTCATGGCACAAGTTCTACAGAAAATGTAAGTAGTTACTGTTAATGTTTGTGTAGAAAGAAAATGCAATGTTTCTAATCAGTTTTTGATGAATTTTATTACATCATTGTAAAGTTTAGGTAAACAAATACAGTTTAATCTCTATAAAGTTATATTAAATCCATAGTCCACAAATGAATAAAAAAAACCCCAGTCATTTCATTTGGTATGCTTTTTTTTTTTTATTTTTACCAAAGCCCACTTTGCATTGTTTTGTTTTGTTTTTTGTCTGAAATTTCTAGAGATGTAGTGTATTTTAGTGATGCTTGGATTAGTAGAATCAAGCCAGACGTTGGAGACAACTGGAGGTTAAAGGTAAACATGACTTACTCTTGATTTCAATAATAGCAAAGTGTGCATGAGATGGGCTTTGTCAAATGGTCTCTTTTTTATCAGTATTTGCTGATTAAACCTGAATTTTACTAATAATATACGTTCTTCTCTTTTACAGATCAGCAATCTAAAGAAAATCTTGAAAGGCATCCTAGACTATATCCAGGAGGTGAGAGTATTTAAATTATTATAATGATTTTAAAATGAACTTTCAGTACTTTACATCCAGACATTCTTGTAGAGGAGAAGTGATTGTCTACTCTACTCCAGTCAGCTTAAGTCATCACAAGTCCTAATAATCCAGTTGTTCTTGAGGTTTCTGATGTGATTTTATTGTTTAAAATTTACTGTTTTATTGGATGTGATACAACTACCGATTGCTAGGTTGCTAAGACGTTGCCATGGTGGTCTGTAGTTAATCGCGTTTACTTTTCAGGTTATCTGTCGTGTTGTTCTAGCTGAGGAGTAGGATAAGTTCATAAAGTGTGATACTTACTGGAAATGGAGACCATTCGACTTGTAAGTAAAAGTTGTGTCCTTTGAAACGTGTTGGCTGCAGCACTGAGGCACAACTTTTACTTTGTGTAAAGCCCTTCATCATTTCTGGTTTGTTTCACTTTTGACAGTTTAACAGCTCGGAGAGTAGCTGGCAAGAGTTTGTCGACAAGTCCATCACTTCCAATCAAACTATAAACGCAACAATATAGTAGTGACCAAAACAATCACAAGGCGGTATTGCCATCTGGTTGAGGAATACACATTTTCCCCTTGCGACAGGTTACACAGGCCTATGTGCCTGGCACTCTAGCAATCGTTTTCCCAGCAACTACAGTCAACTTCCAGCAATGACTTGCAACTGGTCAGTGAATACTATTTCTTTCACTCATCTGGTTGCCAGATGGACTAAACCCCAAAACACTGTATATGTGTGTATATAATATGTAAAATACTTTAAAAAATGCAGACGTACAACTCACTTTTTTAAATTGTTCATAATATTGTGCGCCACCCCCCAGAACACACAACCAGAGCTTGGAGCTCACAGCTCGAGGGGACTGTGAAGTTCCTAGAAGGAACTCTGCTTTGTTCCAATCTGCCTTTATGTTTAAAGCTGGCAGGAAGTGGAATAAGCTCATTGAACTACTGTTTATTGCCACTCTTTCTCATGTGATGTTAAAAGGGGGATTCTCTTTTATCCTCTTGATCTATTTGTGTTTATGTGTGACAGTAATTGTTATATGGGATTTGGTGCTGTGTTACAGTCTGTGTTTTATTGAAGGAACTACCAGTTGAATTTGTGTTAGGATAATTTTTCCTTGCTTACGTGATTTTGTGTATTTGTGTTTATTGCTTGATCTCCCCGGTGACTGTGGATAGAAATGATCTAGTAACTGATGTAAATCTGGTAGAATGCATCTCTTCTCTTAGGAGATTCATGTTCTTGTGCATTGACCCTGATAAATAAATACAAACCAATACAATGTATAGCCCTTACATATTTCATCCTTGTCTCTAGGTCTTAGGTCAGGATATTAATGACTTCCCACTACCTGATGTTAATCTTATTGGAGAACACTCTGATGCAGCTGAGCTTGGAAGGATGTTACAACTTATATTGGGCTGCGCTGTCACCTGTGAACAGAAACAAGGTGAATATTGGATTTAAGAGGCCCATGTTCTGTGTTGTCTCCCTGCTTTACCCACTGATTCAGAAAGTTATGTGCTACTTTATACTTACTTACTCTTAATTTTGGTTTTCTCTCTAATCCCTAGAATACATCAAAACCATAATGGTGATGGAAGAATCGGTGCAGCATGTTGTTATGACTGCCATCCAAGAGGTACCTTGTTATCTATTTTAGACCTTTAAAAAGTATTATGTGCATATAATAACTAATAAATGAAAGTAAGAGTCTTTGATTCTTGCTTTTTAGTGATCAACAGCTAACTGGTCACATTTTTATGGATAAAAAAACACACTCTGGTCACTGGTATTGTTAATTATAAATTTGAAACCTATTCGATTCAGGAATGATGATAAATAGTAATATTGATACCAATAAAACTAATGGTATCCATCGCTAGTGTTGTTTTCACTTCTAATCATTTTTGTTTGTATCTGTAGCTGATGACTAAAGAGACTCCAGCTACAGGAGGAACTGACTCATATGTGGATCTGGACAGACAGGTATGTAGATTTCAAGCTTTGACAAGCTCCTATGCAGCATTTCACTCAGGTTGAGATCTAGACTTTGACTCCGTCATTGCAACAGTGTGATCGTTACTTTTTCAGCAATCTCTTGTACATTTGCTGCTGTGCTTGGTCTGTTGACCCAATTTTGGCCATGCTGTCAGACAGATGGCCTCACATTTGACTCTTCAATACTTTGGTATACAGATCGGTTCATGATCCACTCAATTACTATAAGGTGCTTCGTACCATCTGTCAGCCATATCCTGTGGCTGACAAATGGTAGGAGGTGTGCTGATTGGCTGTATTTGGTTTTTCCTCTGCATCGTCACCAAACATCTCCGGTTTGGTCTCGTCTGTCGTCTGTCCAAAGATCTGCTCTTTTCCAGAGCTCTTGTGCTTTGCTCAGATGTAGCTTTGCAAACCTAAGCCTTGTTTCTATGTTTGTTTTAGTGGGGAAAAAATCCTGACAACCCATCAAAACTATCCATACTTGTATACTTGTTCAGTCTTTTTCTATGAACTTTTTCTCATAATCATGTTAGAGCAAAGAACAGCATAGGCTTGAACAAAGTTGTGAAGGTAGCCAGCAAAATAATAGTTTTCCCACAGTCTACTCCTTGCTGTATATGAGCAGCAGGTAGTGTGAAAGGGCTGAGCTATTGTGCTGAGCCAGATTCATCCCCTTCAGAGAATTTGAACCACTTCCTTCAGGCTGCAGACGGAGAAGAACACGAGTAAGATGTCATAGGATCTAAACTTTTTTATTACCTGTGCAGTAGCGTTCTTTAGTTTTATGTCTCTCTTATTTACCTTGTGGATTTTTGTTTGGTTTTTTTTTGGGGGGGGGGGGGGTTGGAGGATTATGTCTTATGATTTTGTGTACTTGGAATCTTTTGGATGTAAATTTAATAAAAACAATAAAAACAACAATGTTTTTATTGTTGTGTGTAGTTTTACTGCTTTTATATTGTCTTTCTATAAACCTTCTTTGCTATTGGATTAGATTGAATTAAAATTATTATTATTATTATTTTTTTGATCAGTGAATCCACTGATTAGCAGCACCTGACTGCTACTTACCCTCTTAATTTATATGAAAATATTAAGGATGTACTTAATTTTTCACAAGTCTGCATGGAATTGTTTTCCTTTTTTATTAAGTGTACTACATAAAACATTTTGAGGAGCAGCAGTTCTTGATTTATGCTTAATCTGTTTTCAGCTGAAGAAGACAGTTGAGGAGCTGAATGATGCTTTGGCTACCAAGGAAGAGATTGCCCAGAGGTGTCGCGAGCTTGACTTGCAGGTTGGTTTTGTATGAATAACGGCCAGTGGTTTTAGGCTCTTCACAGCTAGCACCGTGTACATTTACTCTTCCACTACACTCCACTACAACCTATTACAATAAGGTTGTGAACAACTTTTCTGCTCTAACTCATTTGTTACATAAGTGTCATACTTCATAATATAGTTTACAGATATTTTTAGTTACACTTTAAAAGCAGCTCCATTTTTGGATTGATGTCATCAAAATTGTTGATTCAGTTGCTACTGATTGGCATGTCCCATAGTTCCTTATTTAATAATTGCCTTGCCAAATTGGCGATCTGACCCACCAGCCCAAAATCTTCACTGTAAATGAAAGACTGTTAATTGCAGTTGTTGCCAAAAAGTGGAGCTGTAATTTAAAGGGATACTTGCTCTCCACTTGTGTTGAATCAGTTTCCTCTTATCTTTCCTCTTTACTCTTTCAATACTGTTTGCCTTGGTTTAAAGGCTCTCCGTGCCCAAGAGGAGCGTGATAGACTGAGGTTAGACTTTAATGAGCTAGAAGAGAGGGTAAATCCAGACTTTATTTTCTTTGTTTCTTTCTTATGTTCATGGTGTGTGATTTTCTTTAGCCTGCTTGCAACAGGTTCCCCTTTTCCAAATTCTGTGTGCATGTATGTGTACACATTTGTGCACAAGCATTTGTGCACAAGCATTTGTGCACAAGCATTTGTGCAACTGTACACATTGTCCTGTTGGAGCACACCAGGCACAACTGCAGTTTGGTCTGGCTGTGTCAGATGTGGCTTTCTTTTACCTTGGTGTGTCCCATGCTTTTCCACAGCAATAGTAGAAAGCGAGGGAAATAGGTTAACATTTGAATTCAGAAATGAGTCACTTATTGGAAAAATGCGTTCATCACTGTTTAAACATTATGCAGTCTTCAGATTTTTATTTTTTATTTTTTTGGTTGCATAACTCTGATCAGCAAGCAGTCAGCAAAATTATTAAGCCTGTACCTGAAGGCACTTGGTATCTTTTGAGGAACCCGTGTGCTGGTTTTGGAATTAATTGCAGCTGATTTTCACCCTGTTTCCTGCGTTTTGAGCTGCACGGTTCGCATCTTTGATGTGATACAGTTTTGTTGCCATAAGGGAATTTTCACAAGGAATTTCGTAGGAATTTTAGACATGGAAGTGTTAAGCTTTTTAGAAGAGAGAGTGAGTCACACCATATTAGTTTAAAATGCATTTTTAAATAAAATAAAAAAGAGCAAATAGATTCACTAGATAATTTTCCTAAAGTCCCAGAAGGATTAAATTATTTTCCAGTGTTTTAAGGCATGTTTATAGACTTGATCCAGGCAAATTAATAAAAATCCCTTCCTTATTGACTGATTATATTAATTTTTTAAAGAAGGTTTGTATTTTCTCTCAACAAATTATATCAATATATCTAATTTTTACTGTTTACATTAAAATGCAGCAGCAGCTTTTGCTTTGCTTTGCCCATCACACTGAGAAAACACCAACCATGTAGCTCTCTCTGCCATGTTGGAGTTAATTGATTTGCCTTATTAAGGTGTGTTTGGTGTGTGTTTGTTAAACTAATGGACCTGGATGCTGTAAAGGAAACAAGCAAATTAAAGTAGCTTACCTACATTGTGAAAGTTATAAATCATCTCTAACTTGTTTCCCTTCTGCATCTCTTCTTTTCATGTGTTTAAAATCCCTTCAATCGATCATTTCCACACCTTTTGTGTTCCCGTTAATCTTTCTTTTCTCCACGCTGTCCCATTTTTCACCTTTTCTTATCCCATTCCTCTCATTTCACTCATGATTTCGTGTATCCCATTCTTTGGCCTTTTCTTCAACACTTCCCTTTCTCCAGGTGGCAGCCCTGCAAGAGGAGAAGAGCAGTTTGCTAGCAGAAAACCAGGTCTTAATGGAGAGACTTAACCAGTCTGACTCCATAGAGGATATAAACAGCCCTGCTGGACGCAGACATCTTCAGCTGCAGACGCAACTGGAGCAGCTACAGGAAGAAACCTTCAGGTCTCGATTTGCATGCAACGTGGAAAGGAATTTCAACAAGTCAGGGTTGAATTGATTAATGCCCAAAATCTGCAGGCTCAATGACACTTGTTTCTAATTCCCTCTAGGTTGGAGGCAGCAAAAGATGATTACCGGATCCGTTGTGAGGAGCTGGAAAAAGAACTTTTGGATGTGAAGTCCCAGAATGAAGACCTTACATCACTGGCTGATGAGGCCCAGTCTCTAAAAGATGAGATTGATGTCCTCAGGTATTTTGAGGATGCAAAACGAACCCTTAACATATTAAAATTATTAAATTAAAACAAACTAAAAAACTAATAAGACAGGAGCTTTGTTGTTTGTAGTAATTCTAGCTAAGGTGCTGTGAAGCACACGTTTTAATTTTAGCATTCATTCATTAGTAGATGTATTGGCCTAAAGACAGAAAATAAAAGAGCCAAGAAAACACTATGGCTTAAAAAACTTTTAGCTTTACAGCTTGTTATCTGTCCATAAACTAAACTTTAACTAATCCAGTGTGGAAATCAGCAGGATCAGTATGACAGTGGTGAAAATAAAACTGCTTGTTGTTTTCATCGCAGGCACTCATCTGACAAGGTGTCAAAACTGGAGGGCACCGTGGAACACTACAAGAAGAAACTGGAGGACATGGGACTGCTCAGAAGACAAGTACAATCTCTCACTCACACGCGCGCACACACACACACACACAGCAACTTTAATACAGCTTTTATTCTCATGAGTGCTAACACTGCAGTTCTTGAAAACGTGTAAATCAGATTGTGAAACATGACTTTCAGTCTAAAAAAAAAATGTATGTCCGTATTTTCCAGAACAAGCTTATGGAAGAGAAAACCACAGCTTTAATGCAGGCTAATGTTGGCTTAGAGGAAGAGCTACGAAAGGCGAATGCTGCCAAAGCCCAGTTGGAGACGTACAAGAGACAGGTACCTGTTCCTAAATAAATAAGTTTTACATTTTCCCAGTCTTAGTACTGTTTTACAATTTTCATGCTTGTGTAATAATTTTTTAGCGATCAGGTCTTCTTTTGAACTGTCATCTCTCTTCACAGGTGGTTGAACTTCAGAACAGACTGTCAGAGGAGTCTAAAAAGGCGGACAAGATGGAGTTTGAGTATAAACGCCTCAAAGAGAAAGTCGATTCTTTACAAAAAGAAAAAGATGTACGTATATTTAATGTGACTAAAATTAGGACTGATGACATACAAAAGAATTACTTTAATTTTTTGTTTGTTTTGTTTTTATGAAATATGCCACTTTACTGTTCTTTCAGACCTGTTTCTCTTTTTAGATGAAATCAAATTTGTTACAGCTAGAAAAGCCAAACCTTGTAACTTAGCATGAGAGGAAATTTTGACCAAAGGCTCTTGATAACTGGTACTTGCGCAGCTGTCTGGAAAGTATTTTACTGGAAATGTTTTACTACTAAGCACACTGATGTTGATTCCAGATCCTGCACTTCTGCTGTTTGACCTTCTGTCTGTCTCGCTCATTCACACGTTTGACTCTTTGTCTCTTTATAGCGTATGCGAAGTGAGAGAGATTCATTGAAGGAAACTATTGAGGAATTACACTGTGTTCAAGCTCAAGAGGGACAGTTCACATCAGGTGAAGAAATGTCTTTGTCCTGAAATATAATAGGTGTAGCTTTGCCTCTTATAAGTTTAATGAATTCTTGCTCATCTTATTTACAACTAATATCTGTATTTAAAGGTTTATTCCCATTGGGTAGCAACGATGGTTCTGATTCACTGGCTGCTGAGATCACCACTCCAGAGATGCGGTATATGTGTGTGTGTGTGTGTGTGTGTGTGTGTATATGTTTTAACCCATATGTTTTTGTGCCAGTTTGATTATTTTAAATGAAAGAGAAGAATAATGATATTAGATCATCCTAGAAGTTGGTTTTTTAAATAAAAAAGAACAAAAAACTAATAACTGAGTAACAAATACAACAGCAAACTATGCAAAAAGAATATAACTAATGCTCTGGTAAAATAAATTTACTTTTTAAGGCTTGATTCCTAAATTTTGGATAGTAAAGTATGTCTCTAGTGTAATTTATTTTACAACCAGATAGTTTCAAGCCCGCTTCAAGGCTTTCTCTGCTGTTTTATGGTGGATGGGTTTAGCTTAAAAACCCTGTAGAGCGTTATGTAATAATTGAGTGTGAGTTACATCAGACTGCCAGCAGCTTTCCAGGACAGCTGGATTTTCTGTTGGCTGGATAATATGCTTAAATTTTTATTCAGTACTTGTGAACCCAGGAAAAATGTGGATTTGTATACAAATCTTCTAAAAGCTACTTTCAGGGAGAGGGAAGGTTAACCCCATCCAGGCAGTTCATTTACTGTAAAGGTAAATGATGAAAACATGTTGTTTTGTGAATGACTAATGACTTTATGTTCCAGTTGATGTCTTTTGGTGACTTTTCAGTATCAACATGCTGCTTTTATAAGAGGCACCTGTTGCCTGTTTATTTGATCTGAACTGTAAAACAGGGAGTCGCACTCGCAGCTGAAAATTCAGTCCCTCAGCCAACTGCACCTCACCTGAAAGTCGTAGTCAGTACCTGTAGTCAGTAATAAATTGTTTGGAAACAACAGTTCTTCAGTTGGAATGGATTCATGTGCCATGCCCTAAAAACAGGGCTTGACACAAAGCTTCCTACCCATCCTGCTGTTTTGGTGATTAGCTGAATGTAAGGCTCTCAGGTGCTTTATATTCATTTGGCTGTCTGTCACACTAGAGCCCAAGACAAGGCTGGCCTCAAGCTTTATCTCCTGCTGTATTAAATACAGGGAATATCCAACCAAATTTGTGTAGATAACATTTTTGACTCAAGTGTGGAATTTGTCAGATTTAACCCACTGCTGTAACACTGTCAGGAGCACTAAAACGGAGCAGGCCATAGGTATAATTCATTAAGCAGACAGTGTTGTAATAAGGTGATTCACTACAGTGATTAGTTACGCTGAAGTGAATATCTCACTTACACTCACTACTTGACCTGAGCTTGCTTGTGTGTATGTTTCCGTGCACAGGAGTACACCATTTCAAAGTGAGCCCTCTTCCTGTTGTGGTTGAGGTTTCCCTTTCTGCACGAGGTGCCCTATACTAACACGAAATGATAAAATAAATAAATAACAAAATATTGCGAATTTTAAGTTCATCATTTAGACTAATATTCTGAAGCATTTTTGAGACTGTGGTATAAAACAAGAATGCTTGTTATTTGAGTTTAATGCTCTTGATGCTTCTGTGTTTCTAGAGAACACGTGATTCGTCTTCAGCATGAAAACAAGATGCTGAAACTGGCTCAGGAGGGATCAGACAATGAGAAGATCGCTCTGTTGCAGAGTCTACTCGAGGATGCCAACAGGAGAAAAAATGAACTGGAGACAGAGAACAGGTTGGCATCGAGCACAAAGACATATAGCTTATTGGTATTAACAGGAAATCACCTATTACTGAACCCAGTGTCTCACTGATATAGAATATGAGAAGAGCAAACAATAATATTGTTCTTCCTTTTGGTCTGTTCATATTAATATTGAGCCACATTTTCACTTGTGTGCTGGAATGTGGGTGATTCTCGCCTTTACTTCTCCACACAGTTGTTCTTGTCTTTGTTGTATTTCAGTGAATGACTTATCAGCTAAAAATCTCCTTCTAATATTGGATCTACAACAGTTTATTTTGCAGTTTGGTCACTGATTTGTTGAAAATAACAACACTGTGGTGAAACGTTGTACTTGTTATCTAGGTTGATAAATCAGCGCTTGATGGAGGAACAGAGTCAGGTAGAGGAGCTACAAAAGAATCTTCAAGAACAGGGTTCAAAAGCAGATGATGTAAGTAAATGCTTGTACTCATGTACTCATACTGTGTTTAATTCCAGCACCAGTTTACTGGTGGCAGTAAACACAGAAAGCAATCAAACTACACTTCAGAGAGTGCAGTGCTCTGTTTCTACTGACGGCTTAGGTCCTGGAAAGTCATGTGCAATAGTGAAAAAGGCAACGAACATTTTTTTCACAACATCAGCCTTTTTAATTCTTGTGCTTACCTCAATGCACTGTAAACATTAACAACTTCTAACAGCTTTTGCATTCCCCTTTCTGCGCATATGTCATTTTATTTATTTATTTACAATTATTTCTGCTGTAGCATTAGACACACTAGCTTTCTTGGGATGATGTCTAGCCATGTTAAAGACAGGTGTTTGAGGCTTGATTGCGACAGTGAACGAGATTAATACAAGCTCCTCAGCAATTCAGCAACTCTAATTTTTCTCCATCTTATTAACACATTTGCCTGCCGCCTCACCTCTGATGCTAAATGTTTTCATGGCCCTCCTCTCTGTTCCTTGTCTCTTTCAAACTAGTTCCTAGTATGGGACAACAGATTTTTAAGAAAATGCGATTTGGAGCATCTCCCAGGAAGGTTGATGTGAGGAAGAGAGTTTACGTGCATGTTTAACTTTGTCTTTACTGCCTGATTAACACTGATCTAAAACTTGTTTTCTTTTGTGGGGTTTCTGGTTTAATTTCTTGTCCGTCACTGTAGATCTTAGATCTCAGTATCAGCCTCATCTTTCCTTTCACTCAATATCACGAGAACAGTGTCTAAAATCATGCAACAGAAAGAAGAGAATGGAAAACTATTTCCCTCAAATAACATTGAAAGTACAGATGCAACATTTATGTGAGAATCAAAGATGTGAAACTGTCAGATTATTATGTCACATTTGGCACCTCTTTTTAATTTTTGCCATTTTGTTCTTTTGTTATTGTTATTTTCCAACTGTTCTCCACTGTCAGACTATAGTAAGTATATCTTTGTGATTTCAGCAAGTTGCAGCTTTTAGACTTTTCAGTTCTGATGTTTGCATAGCTTTTTAAAACATATTTATATTGACAAGAATGTGTAACCGAATGTAGCATTTACACTTTAGAGTAGTAGCAAGTCGCAAATATTCTCTGTTCTTGTGAGTAGTTTTAAATCCCCTCCCCTGATAGAAACCCCAAAGTCCTTGTCTTCTCCTCTAGCTTCCCTGTAGCAATCGGAGCATGTAATCTCTCAGTACTCTGAAAATGAGTTTTGTCTATACTGGCTGCACGTCGCCTTGATGTCAAATTGGGGACTGGTGCTGATTCAAAATGTAAAGAAATTAGGTTCCTGCTTTAATTGTACATTCTCAGTATCATCAACACTTTGACTATACTGAAGGTCTCTTCATCTCTTCATCTTTCCACATCTTGGATCATGATCTTTTCCAAAAACAGTTCAACGTACAGGAATGATTGAATTTTGATACCACGATTTCTAACACATTCGCCCGTTTTGTTTGTTTTCTTCTTTTTCTTCCAGTCTTCTATTTTGAAGAAGAAATATGAGGAGCACATGTGAGTGTGTTTTAACTTAATTTGCCCATGTCGCTTAATTCTGCATTTCATATTGTGAGCTACCTGATATAAGGTGCAATGTTCTTTTTCTTAGGGAAAAAGTACAAGAGCTGAATAATGAGCTGCTGAAGAAAAATGCCTTCATTGATGAAATGGAGCCGAAATACAACACCAGCAGTGAGTTTACGGTGATATCTGAATATGCAAAACACGCTGACATTTAAAACATTTTGTGTGTAATGTTGCTGTACAGGTAACTCTTCATGCACTGACATTAAAATGTATGAGTCAGTTTAAAGGAAATCTAAACTAAGATGCTGTTTCCCCTCTCAGTCCAACGAGTGGAGGAGCTGGAAGAGGCCTTGAAGAAAAAAGATGAAGACATGAAACAGATGGAGGAGCGATACAAGAAATACCTCGAAAAAGCCAAGAGTGTGAGTAAATGTTTACTAGCAAAGGGTCCATAAATGAATAGTCTTCTTTAGGGCGGGCTGTATGGGACACAAAAAAAAAAACCCAAACATAACCTGAATGTGTCCTTCACAGGTAATCCGAACACTGGACCCCAAACAGAACCAAGGTTCAGGTCCTGAAGTCCAAGCCCTGAAAAACCAGCTGCAGGAGAAGGAGAGGATGTTGCATTCACTGGAGGTAATCAATTATCTAGTTGGGAATTAGGGTGCCTGAAAAAAGGGCCTGGCAAAATAAGTAATAGACTCATGTGCCAATATTTATTTTAGAAACATCCTCCACTCTAAGGTTGATTTTGCCTTCATGTTTCCTCCAAACAGAAAGAAATGGACAAGACAAAGAGCCAAAGAGATCACGAGGAGAAACTGATTGTGTCAGCCTGGTACAATATGGTAAGGAGCACCTATACAGTCTGAAGCAAATCCTGGTGATACAGACGATTGGTCTTCTTTTTAAAATGCACTGTGGCACATACAGCTGAGATTTGTGGCCAAGCAAGTACACTGAACAAAAATATAAACGCAACACCTTTGTTACTGCTCCCATTCCCCATGGGATGGACGTAGAGACCTAAAATTCATTCCAGATACACAATATAACCATCCCTCCCAAACAGTGGTCACAAATCAGTCCAAATGTGTGGTAGTGGGCACATCTGCTATATTGAGATAATCCATCCCACCTCACAGGTGTGCCACATCAGGATGCTGATCTGACATCATGAGTAGTGCACAGGTGTACCTCAGACTGCCCACAACAAAAGGCCACCCTGGAATGTGCAGTTTTTTGCACTATTGGGGGTCTGGGGACCCAGAACCGGTCAGTATCTGGTGTGACCACCATTTGCCTCATGCAGTGCAACACATCGTCGCATGGAGTCTATCAGATTGTCAATTGTGGCCTGTGGAATGTTGGTCCACTCCACTTCAATGGCTGTGCGAGGTTGTTGGATATTCGTGGGAACTGGTACACGCTGTCGTATACGCCGGTCAAGCACATCCCGAACATGTTCAATGGGTGACATGTCCGGTGAGTATGCTGGCCATGCAAGAACTGGGACATTCTCAGCTGCCATCTGCCCTGAACAATGTGAACCATGATTCATCCGTGAAGCGCACACCTCTCCAACGTGCCAGACGCCATCGAATGTGAGCATTTGCCCACACAAGTCTGTTACAGCGACGAGCTGGAGTCAGGTCAAGACCCCGATGAGGACGACGGGCATGCAGTTGAGCATCCCTGAGACGGTTTCTGACAGTTTGTGCAGAAATTGTTTGGTTGTGCAAACCAATTGTTCCAGCAGCTGTCTGGGTGGCTGGTCTCAGACGATCTTGGAGGTGAACCTGCTGGATGTGGAGGTCCTGGGCTGGTGTGGTTACACGAGGTCTGCGGTTGTGAGGCCGGTTGGATGTGCTGCCATATTCTCTGAAACGCCTGTGGAGACGGCTTATGGTTGAGAAATGAACATTCAATGCACGGGCGACAGATCTGGTTGACATTCCTGCTGTCAGCATGCCAATTGCACGCTCCCTCATTGCTTGTGGCATCTGTGGCATTTTGCTGTGAGACAAAACTGCACATTCCAGGGTGGCCTTTTGTTGTGGGCAGTCTGAGGTACACCTGTGCACTACTCATGATGTCAGATCAGCATCCTGATGTGGCACACCTGTGAGGTGGGATGGATTATCTCAATATGGCAGATGTGCCCACTACCACACATTTGGACTGATTTGTGACCACTGTTTGGGAGGGATGGTTATATTGTGTATCTGGAATGAATTTTAGGTCTCTACGTCCATCCCATGGGGAATGGGAGCAGTAACAAAGGTGTTGCGTTTATATTTTTGTTCAGTGTAATAATAGCAATACACAGAAATAGCTACTGTCAGGAAGTAATTCATAGCTGAACAAAGCATCTACTAAAGCATTGAAAGACAAAAATGTTATAATTGGAGCTTTTTTTAAATGTTGCGTATGTTTTCTGCTGTAGATAACAGATATAATACATTTCTCTACCACAGAGGGTAAACACCCCTTTTTGTTTGCCCAAGAAAATCACCACTAGATGGCAGCACAGACTATTCAATAACGTCAATGGCTGTTTGCTCATTATATATCTCATCAGTTGCTGGTATTATTGTTCATGAGCTGCTAAATCAGCACTAATGTTGAATGTCAGCTAATTTAATTTCCTATACCTCAGGCTTGGTGGACTAACTAGCAGATAATCTAATGACTGTCTTAATATGTGTGTTAACAGTCTGCGCTCCTTCTTGAGGGCTGTCTTTGACTTGGAGTGTTGCTGATTTGTAGTGACTTTCAAATGGGGCCTTAAGCTTTCCTCCTCTGTTTCTTTTACCAGGGTATGTCTCTGCAGAAGAAGGCTGCTGAAGATCGACTCGCCAACACTGGTTCTGGTCAGTCTTTCCTGGCCCGGCAGAGACAAGCCACCAGCACCCGGCGCCAGTATCCCGGTCACGCCCAGTCAGCTACCGCCAGGTAGATGGCAGTAGGGCACGAAATGCTGCAGCCAGCTATTTTACAAGTCCCCCGAACGATGTGCCTATTTTGAGGCATTCTGTTTTCATTCATTTCTAATGGAAGTAAATGTTTTCCTGCATTTCCTGCCGATTGATTTTCTTTTTTTTTCCTTCTTGATCAGATCCATGAGGTAGAGATGCCAAGAAAGGTTGCCCCCAAATCTTGCACCTTTTTTTTTTCCTCCTCCCCCTAAGCGTATTTTACCTTGACGCCCATCATGCAAGACTTCTACCTTTTATCAGGCTTCAGCATATTTAATAGGTTCTGACCAATCACACCAAACATCCTTTCTTCCTCCCTCTCTACCACTGACCTTCTTGAACCTGTGCTATGTAGTAAACTTGTGCCATGCAGGTTTTCCAGACTGCAAGGCTCAGAAGAATCGCGTGTCCTTGTCAAGTTACTGTAATTTTTGATAAGAGGAACCGCTCTACCTGTTCATGCAGTATTTATGCACATCTCTACCTGTAGTAACATTTTCAAGTTCAGCTTGTTTTTTTGCAGTGGACTTGACAGCTTTTCTGTCCTGCGTCATCTATTGTAACTCTTTATGATGTAGCTTTAAGGAGGTAAAAGCAACTTTTAGTTTAATGTGTCAGTGTTTCATTTCAGTCTCGACCAGCAAATACATCGAAGCATAGGATTATGTAATGTCTCGTGTAAATCTTTGATTTGCTTGCTAAATGTTCTAACTGATTTGAGTGATTTCAAATAGGACTGCATGATTGTTGGTAATGGTGCAGCAATAATTGTGAATGGTAGCTTTTTTTCCCCGAAGGAAAAAAAAAAGACTTCTTTAGGTTTTGAAATTGTTCCAGGTGGTGCAATTTAAGACTTGATAGATTTCCTGTGCTAGTGTACATACTGGTGTAAATTAGTTTTAAGTATCTAAGAGAACAAGGAGCCACCAGCATTTACAGAGTTGACAGACAACACCTTATGTGCCATAGTGTTTGATATAAATGTCTGTACCTTGGCAATCTGTCAGGTTTACCTTCCCCCTAATATGACGTGACAAAATAATGTATTCACAGAACGTTTAGCGGTGAGATGGTTGGAGAGTTTTAGACCTGAGGACTGTCTGTTGAAAGAGATTTAGTTTCTGGATCATCTGCAGAGTGGACATGAAGACCTGTTCAGTGTCACACATCAGAGTGGACTGTTCCATATCACTTTCTATAATCAGCTCATTGCTGTCACAGTAAAAAGCACTTTTTTTCCAGGTTTGCTAAAGGGTGTTTAAAATGCGCACTACATACAGGTATATAACTTTAAATGGGAGTCTTAAATAGGGTATGCTTTTCTCAATATGTGTTTAACCGATTGTTTGTTCCGTTGTCATTTTCCAGTTTTAACGCATATCAGGAATCATAACTTACTAACCTTGAAATAATTTTGCTTGGTGTTAGATCAGGAGCAGATTGTTGATTTTAGGCTAAAAAGCCCTGCCATCTGACCATTACTTCTTTTCTTTTTTTTCTTTTTTTCCCCTCCCTCAACAGCAATGTCCCTGCATGACTGGCACACCAATGACCTGCCCGAGCCTTGTGTAGCCTGGCCTGTTCTTTATGTGGCCTACACTGACCCCCAGCTGGGCTAGGCTGTGGCACGCGTGCATGAACTACCTACCTGTTTGCATGACTTTGCATTGACTCAAGTCTGCGAATAACCAGCCCACTAGCAGCAGCGCGAGCACTAACAACCCTCTGCGGTGTCACGCATTATAACCTCCAGACAAACCCGGGGAGGAACGGGATTGGAAAAGAAAACCTTCGCTCTCCTTTCCCCTGTTAATTTTTCCACCATTCCGACTCCTTTCCCCACACCCTGATGCTCTTTGTTACATTCTCTCCTCCTCCCCTCTTGTAGCCTTCATAAACATGCCTGCTTGTTTGCTTCCACACTGCATCAAGTCTGTTACACCATGTTACAAACAACCAGGAAAAAGGAGTGGAGTAAGCCAGTTATCTGTCAGTCAAGTTTTGGGTTTAAATAGGCCTGTTCTCTAGTATTTATGTCTAACTTGATTTTGTTTGGCTGCTTAGGGATACCTCAATGACATATTCCTGCATACTCTGTTTATTTGTGTGGCTCGAGGATTGGGGTAATATTTGAGAGGTATAACCGGCAAATCAGTATGCATAACAAAATAGGACTCCATTCTGTTTTTAACTTCTACAGTAAGTATTTTTATGAAAGCCCTGAACATGTTGCTAGATTGCATCTTAAAAGTGCTTTTACCTCAAGTATTGAATGCAACCAGTTTTGGACTAAAGGCAACAATGCTGCCCGAAAAGTGTTTGCAGAGATATAAATATAAAGTGTTTAAATGAAAGACATTGTTACAGATGTGTTTTGAAAAGCAGTAAAAGCCCCCATTAAGCCTGCTTGCAGTTTTTTGTTGTTTTGTTTTGTTAAACGCACATCTACATAGTGTTTCTGATAGTAGCCAAATTTCAGTTGATTCCTAATTGATTAATATTTTTTTTTAGAAGCAAATAACCTGTGCCCTACCATATCTTGGTGTATTTTACCTTGGATTTGAAAATTCTTGGTAGTACAGACATGAAACTGTGCATTAGCTCATGCAGGCTGATGTGCCGTCTATTCACTTAAAGTAAAATTGGTTCATCACACTAAAATTGGAAATGGTCTCCAGTGGTCCTGCTGACCATAGACTCTCCTAAAAAAAAAAAAAAAAAATTATATATATATATATATATATATATATATATATATATATATATATATATATAAAAATTTATTTAAGGCCCTTCACATCAGACAGTTGAGAGGCATCCTGTATTTGGACGCTTACTACTTAAACATGTTACAGTATTAGTAATGGAGAACCATTGATGTTACTGAGAGTAATATTGTACATTTTATGTAGCTTCTTTAAATAAATGTCATTATTTTCCCTAAAGATTATGAAACTATTGAAAAGCGGGACTCAAGGTTAAATGTATGTCAAAAGTATGACTGCATACATTAATTTAAATAAGAGCGTTGGTTGCATCATCTGATTTAGTGCCTTTTTTTATTTGTTATATGAAAACATTAATTTGGTCCTTTTCTTTCTGTAACAATAGATCTTACACACACATTTATTTTGTTATTTGGGGAAAAATGTTAAATATGGATTTTAACTTCATAAATTATTGTGTTGGGCTTAATGTGGGCTTTTCTCTGCTTTTAATCTATTTTACTTCTATTTGATATGTTACATAAGCTTAAATGATTCATGGTGTGCATTTTTTTTAATCTTAACAGCTTATTCTTTTGCTGCTTGTACAGCAGTGTTAAACTTTTAGTAGTATTATAGCACCACTCATATTGTTACAGTGGATGTAATTTATCCATCATTTAAATACTTGTCTTATGCAACAAAAGGAAGATAAAGTTTGTGAACATGTACCTCCCGTTTCTTAAGTAGGAGAATTTTCTTAGAAATCGTTTTATTTAAAAAGTTTTTTTCTTTTGCTTTAACAAACAAATCACTCTTTATTTTTAATTTAATAATTTACTTCAGCCCTACAAATGGTCATGTTTTTTAATGCCTGCAAAGACTGGTGGGTTTTTGTTGTTGTTGTTTTTTTTTCTTTTTAGTGGGAAAAGAGGTTCATTAGCTCTTGAGGATGGATGTTTAACTGCATTAAAATGTTATCTCTGCAAGTCATGTTTGTTTTCCAAAACTGAGTAGTGGATGAATATTTTCAAGTATGAAGTCAGTAGCAAAGTACGGCGGTGTCTTGTCCCAGAGTTTTTGAAACCATTAGCCTGTGACCTCTGCAGTTTCAGCTGTAAATGTTATTCCACAGAACTCTTAACCGTCCATCCCCATACGCTGGTAAGAAATCTGTATATAATGAAACACATCCACATTGGGGTTGACCTGTTGAGATTTATATCAGGGATTTGAGGAAAACGTTTTTTTTTTAATCTCCCTTAAGAAAAAGCACAATGTCTTAACCCCTTTTATCCCAGTGAAATCAGCTCCTGTGTTTTGTTGCTCTTATTTGCATCTGTTTGTTCTTTAATAATACATCAAATCGGCTAGTTTGGACTACTTTCAGACCTCGTCAATGCCACTTCTTTGTCAGTACAAAGTAAAGTTACCTAATGCTGAGGTTATTACTCATTGTTTTCTAATTAACCGAACTCTAATTGAGAAAAGCAGTAATCCTACAAAACTCTGTCCTAATGTAGTGCATTTTTCTTTTAAAACATGCTTAAGATGAAATGACTACCCAGTATTCTCTGTTGTTAGCTGGTTGCGCACCTACAATGGAGACCAGTCAAACTGTATTAGAAAGAAAATATGAACAGGGAGCTGTTAACAAGTCGTAATCATAACGTGCAGTGTTTGCTGTAGGTTTTTGTTTTGTTTTTGTTTTTTACTCTGTGAAAATGAACAAAATTCGTATTGAAGTAGCAAATAACCTTCCATTTGCCAAGTTTTATATAGCTTGTATACAAACACACTATGTACATAAGTATGTGACTTGGGAAGCGTGTAGACATTTTAAGAATGAGGAAAGTAGAAATCCTGTCTACTTTGGATTATAGCACCTGTCCAGTGAGGGCTTACTGATGAAAACGTGCTTCCTACACTGCTAAAAATGACATTGTAAATAAAGCTTGTATAAAACTGGCTGCTGGGCTTTCTTTTGTTATCACCTAAAACCACACATTTCCATTACTTGCTGTTAAAATTAATCTCATTTATTAAATAAGTTAAAATGTGTATTTCTCTTATAAGGCAATGATCAGTTAAGGGTAAACTAAAAGATTCTATATGTAAGAGGCTGTAAATGTCATTGCCTTATTAATCTCTTTACAACAAAGCTTCTTTCATTTGATCATGAGACAAATTCTGATGATTGTCTGTTAAAATGGCTTTTAAATCGAGGGTGTTTGTTATTATTTTGTTCCTAATGCAGAATCACTCTTACCTGCAAAATGCAAGTGTGGCATTAGTGTGCTTTCCCTATTATTGCACTTTGCCTCGTCTATCACCCCATCTTTGTTCTTCAAAGTCACTAATGCCAGAAGGGGTAGTGTTGAGTTTTGATTCTGCATGTCTGCTTGTCTTATAAACTGAATTTGCTCACTCATACTCAACCCGGCCTGGGAAACAAAGCAACAGATGCCCCTTGAGGCTGCAGACACCAGAACTTCCCTGTATCAGTGTCCCATTCTTCGATCTTCTTTTTCTCACTCTAACCTCAGCCTCCGGGTTCTTCCTCGTGACACGTCAAGGCAGATGTCCAGAGTCAATATAAATACACTTCTCTGGTTACTCACTTCTCACACTGACAGTATGATTGAAAGGAGGAGAGGTCATCGTTGCAGTCCACAAAGGTAGGTAGGAGGCCATGGTGAACAAATGGATCAGACACAGGCCTGTCTCCCAGTCAGTTTGAATGTGTGCACCATTTGAAAATAAGGATACTAAATATTTCTTTTGGACTTACAGTTGCGTTATTATCTTAATGTCTTCCTCTTTTATGGTTTCTCACTGTGTTTTGGTTTGCATGGTCATAGAAAACTGCTGGGTTAGGTATAGGAAATGATTATGGGTTGGGTCAGGCGAGACCCTTTGACAGCATTACTCACATGTTAGAAAGTCTTGCTGCTAAAGCCCTGAAGGCAAGCTTCTCCCATGTTCACCAGGAAAGAAAGTGTAGGTTTACCTCCATGTCATACTTACTCCCTGTTGGGCTGACTGAACTGACCTACAAGTTCCTAACAAAATTGTTACCGAAATTTCATCTGTTGTATATCATATCACAATTTCTCGTGAGAAAATGTTAAAAATCAATATATCAGTGTTTGAGTTTATATGAGCTGGAAAGTATGGACACTTCACATTTTGATTGTTGTATTGCAGTTTGCTAAACTTGATTTTGTATAATTCAACTACAAAGAATTGGAGAGGAAAAACTGAGGCCAGTGAAAGTCACAGACAAACACCGAGTCATGAACAACATGAATAGAGACTAACCAGAAGCACTGAAAAAAAATGTGTGGATTAGACAAATGCCATAAATTCTTCTTCTGTCTTTTGAAACCTAAATACATAGTGTCTGCTTCATTATAATGCCATCATGGTCAGACCTTCTCTGAAACATAATAAACTCAGAGATGAATTAATTTTAAAAAAGAAAGAAAAACAATGTTTCACATACATAAAATGAGGCGACTGTAATTTTACAGTTAAACTTTATAAGTTGTTGGCATGGATGAGGTGATTCTCTCTCTTTAATTTATTTTTCTAAAAATGTTGAACAGCTTGAACGCTTAAAGGCTGTGGAGCCATTGGAAGTGTGATCTGTACAGTAAGGTACACCTATTTTAAAAAACATTGTTGCTCTTAACATGCTGTCAAAGAAACAGCATTTTTTAATATCCAAAGAAAATGTTGTCATTGATGCCAGATGTTTTTTCTCCCCTCCTTTTTCCTCTCTCCATTTCTCAGTATTGAAGTCATTACGGAAACATTCCATTGAAAGGAAAATCAGAGCAAATACGAGCTGTCATTTCCTTAATGAAAGAGCCTGTTACTATTTCTTCATAACTTAGCATTTGGCTGACAATATAGGCTTTATGACACTTTCATTTTACATTTCAATCAGGCTGCTGGGGGGGTGCAGAGGCCTGATAACACAAGGCTCTCACTGATGCACGAACGATAACACGCACACACACACACACACACTCGCAGGCACACACGGATCAGGTGGTGGCACTTTTGGATTGAAGCCTGGTGGGTACCTGACCTGAGATTTTGACATGCACACAAAAACCAATGGGCACACACACCATCACTGTCAGCTAACACACAGGCAAGCCCTCCAATTTTCCATTATCATTTCTGGCATGACTTCAGTGAAACATAGGTGAGAAGTGCACCGGTGTAACTGAAACCTCATGCTCAGCCTGTTGACACAGTCAGAGAGTGAAAGGAAGGCAGAGTGGCTCTTTATATTGTGTTGACCCCTGCGAGAAAGGAGAACTGAGCAGAGTTTGAAGGGATCAGTTTGACAGACAGCTGCTGTGCGCAAAAGGCTGCGGTTTATAAAAAAGGTCCAAGCAGGCGATGCTTTTTGGAGACACGAGGCTTTCATTTGCCACGAAGATTTATTTTTTTCTGTCATATTATTGGCCTTATCACAGGCTTGTTAAAATGCCTTTGGTTGAGGGATAGGTTACAGAGTTCAGTAAACAAACAGAACACTTCTTCTCTACATGAAACTCCAGCCTTTTTATGTATTGGCCTCGTGTCCTGTATACAGATTGCTCATTAACCTCTTCAATTTCATTGCATAATTTATATATTGATTTTGACTTGCATCTCATTGTCATAAAACTAGTATGTACCATATGATGTTCTTGGTTAACCACATGCTTTGAAAAATCTTATTTTCCAAGTAGTAGCACATGGCTTTTACTACTGATGCCCATTTCTCTATTTATTTATTCATAGTAATAAATGCTAATAGGAGATGTGGAGTATTCCTACATATATGGGACCTTTGATTCTATAATTCATTAATTTTTCTATCGTCAGCACAGAAACAGCATGTCACATCATAAACATGAGTGGTTAACATGCAGAAAAATGTTTGAAATGTTTTAAGTGGGATTCGCACAGGACTGCAAAAAGTCTTGAGCCAGGCCTCATTTCTTTCTTCATTTTGTTTTGAAAATTTAAAGCATGTGTAGGTATTTCAAGGTACATTGAAATACAGTATATAAGGCAACACAGAGCTTGTACAATTCTAACGAGCTTGTAAGTCAATTTTTGGTATGAGCGCCTTTATTCTTCAACACAGCCTAAAGTCTCTTAGGCAGCTTTCTTTTTGTTTCTTCAAGTAGTCTCCAGGTGTAGTTCTCTGGACTTCTTAAAGGACATTCAAAGCTCTTCTTTGGCTGCTTTTTGTTTTGACCTCTGTGAAGATGATCCCACACTGCTTCAGTAATCTTGAGGTCTGGGCTTTGGGGAGGCCAATCTATGACTGATTGTGTTCCATTGTGTGTGTGTTTTCTGTCCAAGTATGCTTTTATTGCATTGGTAATGTGTTTGGGATCACTGTCAGTGTGAGAAATGAAGCCAATCAGATGCTTTCCTGGTCGATCAAAATGCAATGGCCTGAAATGCTGTTCCAAACCATGACAGAGCCTGATGCTGATGACAATTTTAACCAAAAACGTCAAATTTGAATTCATGACTCCCGTCCAGTTCTTGTGTAATTTGGCAACCTCAGTCTTTTCTCCCTGTTTTCCTTCCACAAGACTGGAACTGAGATTAAAAAGCTCAATGATCAACTGAAGGTCCAGGTGGATTTTTTCCTGTTTCTTAAGAATGTGACTTTGGATACTGTTCATCTGTTGTAGACAGTTTTTAATGCCTGCTACTTTTTCTTTGCCCTCCACTTTCCTCAAATTTCTTAATTGCACATACAGATCAGAGATGTGCTGAGATATGCTAAGTTTTTGGCTAATAGCTCTTTGGGACTCACATTGTTGATGTAAAAATACAATGTTATACCTATTTAAACTGTGTAATCTTTGGGATGATGTGTTTTTGTAACAAAACAAAGTGCCCAAAGATGCAATTTAAGGTCAGTTAAAAGGTCTGGACTGTAAATGAGTGCAAAAGTAGCCAATGCCCAAAGAAAAGCTTTGAATGACCTTCAGAAAGCCTGGAGAACAAGACCACTTTAAAATGACAAGAAAGTCTGGCTCCTTGGAAACAAAACATTAAGAAAGAAAAAAAAACCCCCCAGTGCTCTTGCTTTTTAAAAATCTTTGTCCTCGAGAGGCTCTAAGCTGCGTAAGTACATTACATGAACATTAACCTTTACACCATGTATAAGTAATCAAGTTCAGGTACTGCAGATAGTACACACACACACACACACACACAGGTCAACAGGGAGCAGAAATCCACCGGGCCAGAGGGATAAACGTCTGAGTGATCTCCATGGTTTTTGAGCCAGAGTGAGTCACACTGGGCGCCGTGACCACTAAATCAAAGAGCTGTTTGAACAGCTGCATTCCTTCACACCCCTTCATCCTCTCATTCTCTTGATGTGCAGTAATTCTAATTCTGGCTTTGCTGCTGACCCAATCCCTGTCCCCTTTCCATGTTCTGGTGTGATGGAGATCAAACTTAATGGAAAAGGAGTGCAAGCAAGTTTAGTCATCCTCTGATAATGAAAAGGTGTCTGTTTGAGTTCCAGTGTGATGATGAGACAGAGAAAGTGCAGCAGATTTATGGACACATGACAGCCTGAGTGAGTCGACCTGCCGTTGCTTTTCACATATACAGCTGCCCTCCTCCACACTCATTTACTGTTAGGCCTTTAGTTTTCAGTGACAGGCGTGGTAATTGGAGCGGTATGGACAAATCTCATACTGAAACAATTCTTTTGTTTTAGGTTTCTGACATTTTACTGTTTCAGTATCAGAATCAGAATCAGAATCAGAATACTTTATTGATCCCTGGGGGAAATTATTTTTTGTTACAGTGCTCCATTTTAAACCAACATTAAGACAAGACAGACAATACACTAACTAAGAATAGTACAATATATACATATATATACATACATACATACATAAGTCACTCATAAATAAATAGTTGGAAAAGAAACATGTGTAGTTGTAGCAGCAAACAGTGTGTTAAGTGGATGCGTTGTACAGTACTACCTAATATTACTGTGCAATCATGTGTAATGATTATATTAATGTTTCTGTTCAATATTTCCTCCACGTTCCTGCCCCGATTTTTAACTTGCATGCTTAGGGTGATGATCCTGATCACTAGGCCAGTTTTATTCTACTCTGCATGAGTATTTAGCAACATAAACAACTTATCAGTAAAGTCTGGCATTTGACATTGTTCCTCCTACTTTGGGGGCCTACAAGTTCAACTTCAGGCCATGCAAACTATGTTACATCTGGCATTTAGTGATAGATCCTGAAAAAGAAATGAAGCATCACAGTTTCTCCATTAAAGTGTCATCTTTGAAGTCATCTGTTAACAGGACCAAACAGAGATGCTTACACTGGCGGTTTCAGGTGGTAGTTTCAGGTGGCTCTTCATTTTGAGAAGTTGTTAGCTTTTTTTTTTTAATGTAGGTATTTCCTATTGTTATTCACACTGCCTGAAATAAAACAGTGGTTTAAAAGAGAGAGCTAGGGGAACATTTAAGAAACATGTGCGTATTTAATATCCCACCATTATGACTGCATCCTTAGTGAGTATTTGTTGCTACAATCTCAGGAGAATCTTTTGGAAAATTGAAATGTAACTCTGAAACAAGTCATTTTTAAAAAATCTGCTTCAAACCTGAGGAGGAAAAAACACTGAAGGAGTAGTGCCTGCTGCAGCACTAATTCAAAACAGATGAGGTCTCTCAGCTACCATACTGGATTATAGGTTGACTTCTGTAATGATTCATCAGCATGGTGGACCCTGCAGGCTCTGGGATGGGTTTCATTGGTCTTAGTTTTGCTTTATTTCTTATCAAGTTGCTTTGCAGTTCTGTATTTTTATTTTTGAGTCTTGTTTTATTTAACAACATAATTAAAACCAAAGCAAGTGTGGATACAACATGTAATGTATGTAAAAGATGGACGTACCACTGTGCTGTCACCTTTTGGACTTTGTATTTTGAAGCCTTAGCATCAGTGTTTTGATCTGATGGTTGAGTTCATTTAATTTCAGCCTCAAAGAAAATGGATGAATAAATTTTTTTCCACAATCATTCTAAACAAAATACCCTGCAAATAAAAAATGAAAAGAAAAATACATTAAAACTTCTTAATCTAGGTGTTTTTAATGAGATTGCCTCACCTAACACATATCGTGTATTTTTACATGTTCATTTCCCAAGAAATTGAAATCTTAAATCAGACCATGCCATTTGAAATCCCAAACTTTCTATTGTGTGATATAAAATTAACAGTTTAAATGACAGTTTTAGTGATTTTACCAACATCCAAAATAATGCTCTTTTATATGTGTTTATTTTTTTAAAGAAAAGATTATCTGTTTCACTATACACAAGTCCGTGAGGAGAGGAAGCACGTTGAGCAGGTACACAGGCTGAGAGAAGACAGCGCTAATAAAAAGGGTAATCAGGGAATTGAACACAGGAGGGAAACACAGGTGAAACAAATAAAAACGGTCATGCAAGGGGAGAAATATTAAATGGAACAAACAGGAGACAAATAAAAAATAAAACAGATAAAAGTAATTAACAAATACAGAGGTAGATAGTCAGCAACTTTACAGTGAGGAAAACACCGAGGGAGCTTGTTTCCACCACTTTTTTTTTTTTTTCACAGTGGTGGAAACAAACATGACTTTTGGCCAATGCCAATAAGTTACAATTTCCAGCCATTATCCCAAAACTCAACCCACCAACTCAAATTTCTGAGAAAGTAACTTGACATGTTGTGTTATCAAGTCGAAACTCTGACATAATAACCCCAAACCTCAACTCATTGAAGACAAACTTTTTTTTCATAGCGGCAGTAACGACCTTTCCTAAAAAACTGCAATTCACAAAATCCAAAAACACTATACAAACCTCAGAAGAAGAAAAAAACACATCGATTTGAAACTAGAGTTCAAGGCCACAAAGAAAGTGTCCAGTAAGGTCACAGATCATCTTAGTGGTAGAGTCATCCTCCGGCTAACTTCCATGCAGGAAACCCTCCTTGCAAACAGAGAAGCCGCACCCGTCAGTATTAAACCAAAAGTGCAGATTTAAGATCTTGTCACCTTCACCTTTTGTGTCACAGTCGTAACCACACTTTGATTGGTTCTTCATTAACTTTTTTAAAGATTTTTTTTTGACTTGGTATAAATGCAATCCTCTACATATGTTTTTAAGTCAAGTTATTTAGCAACAATTCTTTGAGAATCAGAAAACTACTTCAAATTGTCACACGATCAACATTTTTCTGCTTTTTTACACCTAAGGAAAACCACACCGCACGAATGTGAGTCAAATATGAAAAACGTGAAAAACAGAGTTCAACAACAAACACTGAGAGGAAGGTGGTCGGGTGATGAACAATTACGAACATAAGCTGGGATCAGAGCTTTGGATCAAGTATACAAGGTATGTGTGTCTGCCCACAGATCCGCCGGGACACCCTGGATTCCAGTAAGTGCTTTTTACCCTGAACACCACTTCTGCCTTTGAAGCTGTGACTAAAGGCTCAGTCACACAACCACTTCCATCACAGCTAACCATACAGTCATGCCTTTTCTGCTGTCTGTGCCATTTGCCATTAATGTCATGTTTGTTTTTGAAACGCGAAACTATAGATGTTTACAAGTACCAGATAATTAAATGTGCTGTGACTATCAAACACAACCATCATGTGGTTTGTGTCCCTGCTAAAACTAGAAACTCTGTGTTGAGAAGTCACAGATTAGAATAGATGGGATTACTGTAAGCAGAGCAAAACAGCAGGACAAATTATCATGTCATAGGAAGAAAATGTGTGTGTTTTTCTTTCTTTTTCTTTCCAAAACCCAAAAAGATGTCATTATAAAAGTCAAATATCTGTGCAATAAAGTCATATTTTCTCTGCCTGACGAAGACAAATACCCTCCAGGACTCATTTATAAATACTCTAAATGACTCTGATTGTATCACAATTTTATATGACCACCTCAAACACAGGACACAACCTAGATCAGGATTTGCCTGTAGAGGACATTCCACAAGGTACCTCTGTGTGGTTTGTATAGTTAATAAAAACTATGAGTCACCATCTAGATTGTAAAAAAAATTAAGAAGTCTCTTTCAGTAAGAATATACCCAAATGACCTAAAATACCTTTACCCTAAATAGCACAGACAGACTACAGGCTTTGTTACTTTCCTGGGCATCTTCTGAGTCCTGTGTTTACCAAAAATATACCAGATCTATAACAGGTAAACAGATGAAGTGAAGCAATCAATGAGGGAAAAAAAAGCCATGTTGTGACAAACAGTTTAACATCCACAGCCTTGTTTTTTATTTTATGCTATCTTGTTAGCACACAAACTGTCCCTCAGCCTCTGGATCTTCTGTTTGGTCTAGTTTCTGTAAGAGAGACATAATGAAGTCTGTCTTTGTATATGATCTGTCTGACATCTATGTATTACTCACTTCTGATCTAACTTGATCGACTGATGTTCAAAGTGGTAAACAGAGATGGGCAGTAACGCATTACGTGTAACGCGTTACTGTAATCTGATTACTTTTTTCAGGTAACGAGTAAAGTAAGGGATTACTATTGCAAAAACGGTAATTAGATTACCGTTACTTTCCCGTAGGAACGCTGCGTTACTGCGTTACTAAAACCGTGATTTTTTTTGCGAGAATGTCTCATGACAGTGACGTAAGCGAGTGCGACGTTCGTGGCAACAGCTGTGTGCAGATCAACAATGGATCATATATCGAGTTCAATTCAGTTAAATTCAATTCAATTTTATTTATATAGTGCCAAATCACAACAAAAGTCGCCTCAAGGCGCTTCATAGATACAGGGAAAAACCCAACAATCATATGACCCCCTATGAGCAAGCACTTTGGCGACAGTGGGAAGGAAAAACTCCCTTTTAACAGGAAGAAACCTCCGGCAGAACCAGGCTCAGGGAGGGGCGGGGCCATCTGCTGCGACCGGTTGGGGTGAGAGAAGGAAGACAGGATAAAAGACATGCTGTGGAAGAGAGACCGAGGTTAATAACAGATATGATTCAATGCAGAGAGGTCTGTTAAGTGCAGGAGAGAGTATGAGCGTGCAGCGTTTAAAGCGTGGAAGTACTGACCTTACTTTGAGTTTGATTCCATAAAAAGTGACAAAAACATTAGTGTCCATTGTGCGTGGGAAGAATACTTCTTTTTACAGCGGAAAAAAAACCCCCTAAACGTCCAAGCAAGCACCGAGTGCGCTACGACGTAATGGGAAACTCACAGAGAAACTCGCGGATTCTTCCACTGACCGCTGCGGCACACCTGCACCAGGGTAAACCTCCGCCTACCCCACTCCTGCTTTACAGGTGAAACTAGAGCAAAAGGACCGCTGAGTCTTTGACTTTATTTATTTTCTGCTGTGTTTTACTTGCATCTATTTGAAAGACTGAGTGTAAACACAAAAAAATATTTTTTATGTGCTGGAATGTGCAGAAAATAGGTTTAAATGTTAAACTAATTTCTTCCAGTCAGAGAATGTTGCATATAATTAAATTTTTGCTTGATGCATGAAGTTAAAAGGTTAAAACTAATAAAACAAGTTTTAAAAAGAGACTTTTCCATTTGATTACATTTTGTATGATGGATTATGCAGAAAAAGTAGAATTGGGCAGAAAGATCTATCGCTTTATCACCTATTCAGGTTGTAAATCGTGTTTTTAAAAAGTAACTAAGTAATTAATTACTTTTGAAAATAAGTAATCAGTAAAGTAACGGGATTACTTTTTTGGGGAAGTAATCGGTAATTAGTTACTGATTACTTTTTTTAAGTAACTTGACCAACACTGGTGGTAAGTTTAATTGATCCAGTGAGACTTTGGCATGAACATCTGCATCTGCAGCCATTAAAGGAGGGAGATGGTATTGGAAGGTCACTTCTGGTCTGGCTCATTTGTTATTGAATCATCTATAGGAGCTCAGAGGACAATCAATAAATCATTTATCACCCTTTTTTAAATAATAAATTCGAATGAAAATATTATTTTAAACTTCACAAAACTCTTTGAAAACTAAAAGTCTTCATCTGTAACTTGAAAATGTCTGAGGCTAAAAACGAAATATAATGTGTACTATATATATATCCTGTGGCTTAATATTTTATGAGAATATCAAAACTTCTCTCATATCTGCACATAAAGCTCCACTCCAGGTTTAACTGAACACAATCTGCTTTGTATAATAATGTGTGTTGGAAATAAAAGCCAGCCACCTCCACTAAAACCACATAGACCATTTTCACGCATGAACTGCCGCTCTGAACTTGTCTAGACATTACCACACAAAGGTACACGTGACAACACTTGGGACAGTCTTTAATCTGCCAGCTCCCTAGTAAAAAGTCCATGTGATGCCTGATTGGGCTGATGTGAAAAATATCAAGCAGGTAACTGTCCCGAGAAATCCCAGCTCGCGAGTGGGAGTCATGTCTCCTGGGTCCTGCAGGCTTTATCTGGGCCCCTACGTGCCTAAACCGAAGAAATCTTTGGAGTGAGAACATCTCCAAAGATTACTGTGCTAAATATCAAAAAGGGCATATTTGGATAATTTATCAGCCGGATTCCTCCAACATTATCTGGAGGTCATGTGTGAAAATGTCTACAGGCAGGCAATGCAAGCATGGAGGCAATCAGGCATCTGCCAGCACACAAGCCGCAGATACTAGAGCCAGGTCTTTTCAATTAGACACAATAAGACAGTGGTTTATATGACTGACCATCTGTAATCGGACAATTACTGGAACTGCATATGCAGTCCATATGATTCTCATCTCTTCCTGTTCTTTTTTTCGTGCCTGATTCAACACTTCATCAAAATGTGCTTTCCACTACCAATATCCACAGTTTAGGTCAGCTATTTTTCTCCCTGACTGATTACAGCTCAGGACAGGCCCTGGTTTCCCATCTAGAATCATCTGTGGATTTGCCAAAACCTCGTTCAAGTTAACTGAACTGTTCCTACATCACAGCTGTAGTCCTTCTGTCCCGCAGGTACTTGTCTACTTCTTCTGGAGGCCTCTAGGTCAGCCAAGCCCAAATGGTCTTCTTTTTCAGCTTGACAGCTTCCTTCATCATCGGTGTCCCCTTGATGATTCTTAGTTTGCAGCTCCAACAGGCGCTGACAGCCTACTGACCACAATTCAAGTAACCACCAGCACTGGGTCCAAACGTGGCTTTCTTTGCTTCCATGTCTCTAACATCCTCACAGTGTATCCAAAAATGTCCCGTGGAGGAAAAATGTGCCACAACTACATGTTAGCTGTTCACCCACCCAAGTGTCCAAGAAATCGCACCTCATATCTGATGATACAATCAGAAAGTCAAGCTTTGAACTTTGACCTTAAGTGTTTTGCTGCAAATAAGTAAGCCTGTGATTGCTAATAAGGTGTTTCTAGCACCGGAACCCAACCATGAGGTCTCACAAACATTCAGGAATATTCTCCAGAGACAAAACACACAACTCAGGTATAGTGTCCATTGGGCACCAGAGGCCACAACAAACTCTGGAAAATGGAACTGCAGGAGAATGGAGGCATAAGCCAGACAACTCAACTACTCAACCTCCCACACCAGCACGGGGTACTTCCCCAGCAGAGTGGTTAGCATGGTTCCATCTCACAGACGAAAAGTTCCACACCCAGGTTTCGCTGTTTAACGAGCCCTAGTGGATTTCAGTGGAGAGACCCATCTCCAAACAGGACATGTTTTGTTTATGTTTTTATGCATTCTTCTTTTGACCCAATATAAACTTCTTCTTCTTCTTTTTATTTGTTATATCTTGTTCATGGTGTTTCCACACACACACACACACACACACACACACACACACACACACACACACACACACACACACACACACACACACACACAGTGGGGAAAAAAAGTATTTAGTCAGTCACCGATTGTGCAAGTTCCCCCACCTAAAATGATGACAGAGGTCAGTAATTTGCACCAGAGGTACACTTCAACTGTGAGAGACAGAATGTGAAAAAAAAAATCCATGAATCCACATGGTAGGATTTGTAAAGAATTTATTCGTAAATCAGGGTGGAAAATAAGTATTTGGTCAATAACAAAAATACAACTCAATACTTTGTAACATAACCTTTGTTGGCAATAACAGAGGTCAAACGTTTACTATAGGTCTTTACCAGGTTTGCACACACAGTAGCTGGTATTTTGGCCCATTCCTCCATGCAGATCTTCTCGAGAGCAGTGATGTTTTGGGGCTGTCGCCGAGCAACACGGACTTTCAACTCCCGCCACAGATTTTCTATGGGGTTGAGGTCTGGAGACTGGCTAGGCCACTCCAGGACTTTCAAATGCTTCTTACGGAGCCACTCCTTTGTTGCCCGGGCGGTGTGTTTTGGATCATTGTCATGTTGGAAGACCCAGCCTCGTTTCATCTTCAAAGTTCTCACTGATGGAAGGAGGTTTTGGCTCAAAATCTCACGATACATGGCCCCATTCATTCTGTCCTTAACACGGATCAGTCGTCCTGTCCCCTTGGCAGAAAAACAGCCCCATAGCATGATGTTTCCACCCCCATGCTTCACAGTAGGTATGGTGTTCTTGGGATGCAACTCAGTATTCTTCTTCCTCCAAACACGACGAGTTGAGTTTATACCAAAAAGTTCTACTTTGGTTTCATCTGACCACATGACATTCTCCCAATCCTCTGCTGTATCATCCATGTGCTCTCTGGCAAACTTCAGACAGGCCTGGACATGCACTGGCTTCAGCAGCGGAACACGTCTGGCACTGCGGGATTTGATTCCCTGCCGTTGTAGTGTGTTACTGATGGTGACCTTTGTTACTTTGGTCCCAGCTCTCTGCAGGTCATTCACCAGGTCCCCCCGTGTGGTTCTGGGATCTTTGCTCACCGTTCTCATGATCATTTTGACCCCACGGGATGAGATCTTGCGTGGAGCCCCAGATCGAGGGAGATTATCAGTGGTCTTGTATGTCTTCCATTTTCTGATGATTGCTCCCACAGTTGATTTTTTCACACCAAGCTGCTTGCCTATTGTAGATTCACTCTTCCCAGTCTGGTGCAGGTCTACAATACTTTTCCTGGTGTCCTTCGAAAGCTCTTTGGTCTTGGCCATAGCGGAGTTTGGAGTCTGACTGTTTGAGGCTGTGGACAGGTGTCTTTTATACAGATGATGAGTTCAAACAGGTGCCATTCATACAGGTAATGAGTGGGGGACAGAAAAGCTTCTTACAGAAGACGTTACAGGTCTGTGAGAGCCAGAGATTTTCCTTGTTTGAGGTGACCAAATACTTATTTTCCACCCTAATTTACGAATAAATTCTTTACAAATCCTACCATGTGGATTCATGGATTTTTTTTTCACATTCTGTCTCTCACAGTTGAAGTGTACCTCTGGTGCAAATTACTGACCTCTGTCATCATTTTAGGTGGGGGAACTTGCACAATCGGTGGCTGACTAAATACTATTTTGCCCCACTGTTTATATATATATATATATACAACACCCAGCACGCCCCTGCGGGCGGTTTATCCTTCAAGCTCGGGTCCTCTACCAGAGGCCTGGGAGCTTGAGGGTCCTGCGCAGTATCTTAGCTGTTCCCAGGACTGCGCTCTTCTGGACAGAGATCTCCGATGTTGTTCCCGGGATCTGCTGGAGCCACTCGCCTAGCTTGGGAGTCACCGCACCTAGTGCGGTGACTCCCACTAGACTCCCACTATATATATATATATATATATATATATATATATGATATTCTTTTCTCATTTTGCAATATTGTTGCATTAGAAAACAAAAACCCCCAAACAGTGTTGTATGAGTCACCTGTCAGGATCAAATGCATTCACCACCCCATCTGTAAAAATGAAACATATGTGGTCATTTCCATACTGTGAGACGCTTTTGAAGATTTTTCTAAAGAGGCCGAATCGGATGTTTGCTCAGGATCTCTCAGAAGACCCCAGTTCTGTTTGATCTTCATAAACAAAGCCACTTTAAAGTGGAAATATACAGATGTAATGTTGCATCTGTATTGACAGGAGGTCACTGAAATCCATTCCAGATTTCAAACAGACTTACTGCACTCAACTTGAACAAAATATTGTCAGTGTTTTTTGGAGTATTCAAAATTAATTTAACTAATAAAACTGTGGATTACTGGTTTAACATTTAGTTCACTTGTGCAAAAAATCTGACCATAAAACCAAATCATCTTTAAAGTCACCTGGTAAGGTTTAACTTATATCATTACAATAAAAAAAACATTTTTCAACCCACAAGAACATAAAACTAGGTGCGTTTAATCTCCCCACATGCTGGTGTGTCATATGGTTTTTAGTTGCAAAGGTATTTTGCACTGACGTGACATTTTTAGCAACGTGTTAGTTAATCTCTGAGGAGTCATGAACCCCAGACTTCATTCTGATCCTCGCTCCAAGCGAGGTACTAAAACTGTGACTTCTGCTGCAATAAAAAACCATAAAAAGCACACGTTAAGGGCTCTTACACCAGGCATGCCATATGTGATGCTACATTGAGCTGGGGAGGATGATCGAACAGCCTTTGCCAGATAAAAAACAGGTGTGTGCTTAGTCGCACACAGATGATGTTCTTTTAATCTTCATACAGATGCACAGAACAAATGATCAAACACACACATGCGTGCACGCACACACACACACACACGCACACACACACACATTCGAAGTTGTTTTCGCTTCTCTCAATGTGTCCTGCCAACAGATTGGACAAATTAGCTTAAGATAAAGATCATTTCCAGTAGATTGTTTATGTACATGATTGACAGTTTCCTGTTAGTCACTAACATCATTAGACAAATGCAGCAATGTTCAGAAATGAGTGAAGTCGAAATGGATCGAAAATAGCACGAGTAACCATGTGTTATAATTTATATTTACAATTCTGGATTCTAAAAAGATGGTGAGAATGATCTCCAAACTATCTTTGGGCAGAATAAACTCAGAGGGACCGGCTTCTTTCTCAACGTAACACTCTGTCTGACACCGCTGCTTCTTTTCTGTCTTTACTTTTCTGGACTGAATTTGTCGTCTCACCCTTCATCCTATCTTCCATCCTCTCTGCTTCCTTTTTCTCCTTCAGTCCAGTTCTGGAACTTGCAGAAACGACTCTATCCACTAGGAGGCGCTTTAACCGATATTGGTAAAATTGGTTTATTTACACACAGCTATGCAAAAACACAGCAGATTATTAGTGTACCAAGGGGAAATGTATGCACATGCAGCCACATATCTGATTATCATCATTCACTGCTAAATGATTTAAACGGATTTAAATCGCACGAGTCAACGCTGTCAATTACATTCGGTGAGCTTGACTCCGTGAGCTTAATGTCTTGCACTGTTGAAACCAATTATCATGCAAGACACTTTTCTCTCTCTCTCTCCAGCCGGTTCTATTTGTATGCAAACAGCAAGCGACAGAAATCGGGCCCCGGGGTCGTTCCTCGCGTCAATAAACCATTTCGTATTTACTCAGACGTCTGAAAACATCAACATGTGTTCACTGCCCCCGTGTGAACCAGGGGTTTCGAGCCAGAGCGCACAGATCGGCCTCGAGACGCAGATATAAACCTCAAGGCCTTACTTAGGAAATTCAGTCAAAAACTGCTAAAACATTAGAAAATGTAAAGCTGTGTTGGATCTAATGATAATACGACCTAATAAATATATAAAAATAGGTTACAAATACATTTTCTGCGTGGACCCTGAATAGTAAAAATGTCATATTGGTAGTCCTTATTTATTCAGGGCGAGGTGACTGACCTTTTCTCAGCTGCTGCATGTCTCTGCTGGCCTTTCATGAAAAGGTGAAGCTCTGCGGTTTCCTTGTCTGTCCCAGATGTAAGCCAGTGTTATGGCAGGTTTTCTCATGCGAATGCCTCCTGTTTGTAAGGCATTAAGGACTAGAACATGATAATCTATCCACGGGATCTCGAGCGGCACCCAAAAAAACAATGCCTTTGGGGCCTGCTTCTCTAGGGCGACAAAAAGAGACCTCATCAGTCTAACGATAATTGAAATCAGGGATAAATGCTGTAATCAGTGTAGCTTTTGTTAATCACACATATCGGTGATAAATTGCTCTTGATTTAAGTCTGGTAAAGGTATGCACACTGAATTCATTGACATATGAATTGTGATCGACGAGGTGACGTTTAATCAGATTACTGTATGTGAGTGTGAGAGAGAAAGCGAGAGAGAGAGAGAGAGAGAGAGAGAGAGAGAGAGAGAAAGGAAAGGGTGGACTGCAGCAGGGTGGTGGCGGTGGGGTTTATGCAGACAACCTGGGGGAGGGGGTGGGGTGGTAGGTGCTCATTCACACACGTCAGAGAGAGAGAAAGAGAGACGCAGAAACAAACAGTGCACGTCTCCGTGGATAGACGGAGCAGTGTGCGCAAAAGTTTGGGGTTTTTAAATATCTATCTGGCAAGTGCAGCTTCGTGCACCACGCTCACATTCACCGAACCAGACATCAGGAAAACAGAGGTCAAAACGTAATCCCGAGTTTTATTCTGATGTTTAGCTTCAGGTGCTGGCACGGCGTGGACCTGTTGCTTCAACTTTTGCAGGCAACTTTTGGATAAACTCGCGCAGTTTTTCTTGCCAGAAGGGAGTACAGAGAGGGGAGTGTGTGTCTGTTGGAGGGGGATCCAACATGACCAGCAGTGAGAGGATGATGTGACCCTGTGTAGACTCCTATGACCGCCTCTCTCTCTCTCTCAGACACACGTGAAGCGGCAGCGTCGAGTCCAGGAGGCTGAAGTCAACATGATTCTGTCCGGCGGTTTATCGGATACTTGTCATCTCATTTTACGTGACCGCACGGAGCCCAAGCTGTGGAAGTAGGACTTGGTCCATGCTTTTTTGGTATAGTTGCTGCAAACACCTTGTGGTAGAGTAAACACAGGCCACCGTGCACGGTTTGGAGACGGCTACGATGCGGGGCACTTTGGGCGCATTCATTCAGTCCTGCCTCATACTGTTGGTCCGAGCAGACCAGTGGAGGCTGAAGGACTCCGCCAGCTGCGAGCTGAACAGGAAAGTAAGTTGTATGAAGAGAGTGTATGAGTGATCACACTGTTTCAGTTTGCAACAGTGTTGCTTTTTGTGTCTTTTCATTTGCTTTTAATTTTGCACTTTTTGCATAACAGATAAAATAGTTGATCTCAGACTGGACCTGTCTTGGATTTAGTTTTTTTTTACTTAAACCCTCCGAGGGTTTTATAACTTGTAAAATCAGCCCAGTTTGTTTTTTGTGCAACTACTCACTTATCGTCATTATTTGTTTAATTAATAAATTGATGATCTGATCTTTGAAATCTGAAAAAAAGCTTCCAAATCTCTAATGTAGCTTTAACTTGAAAACTAACAATCTTACAAAGAAGTGGATTGCCTACAATTTTCTGTCAGCTAATCAATGAACTATTTCTTTTAACACTCCTTTTGTGTATTGGGATTGTGTTATTTGTAGATCTTTATCTAATCTACAAAAAGATGTGTGCATTCATAAAAATAACCTTTCAGTCTCTTTGCGAGTAGTCTTCTTGTAACACCGTTCATCATACCCCAGAGTAACTCAGACCAATTTGAGGTCAGATCCAGCAGCAACAGGAAGGAAAACATTCAGGGCAACAGCCTGTAGTCTGACAGTCACTGACATGTGTATTGTTCATTTGACACTTGGGCTCTAAGTGGCCTGTTAATAAGTCATTATCAGCATGTTAGTGGTCTGTCTAATAAACAGCCACTCACAGACAAAGAGGCAGTTGGTGTCAGACAGGCTGTAATGTAAACATAATGGAAAGACTGTAAATTTGCCCCTTTGTTTCTTTCTCGCTTGTTTTCCTATGTTTTTTTCTTTTCTTAGAGTTGCTATTGTTTAGGTGCTACGTGCTTGGGTGATAATTTGATTACTTGAGCAACTCACAATTAGAATTAATTAGACAATCAGGAATCTCCTACATTAAGGATTTCTATATTTCATGAGATTGTGGTTTAGGACTATCGAACAAACATAAAAAGTAAAATATTTAGCACGTTATTATGAACCACTCAGTTTATGTTTGTTTGTGGTTACTGTGTGGAGTTTACGTGTTCTCCACATGTCTGTCTACACTGGCCTCCTCCTGCACTCCAAACACATACATGGGATTTAGTTAATTGATGATTCTAAATTGTGAATGTTTGTCTGTCTCCGTGTGTGATTAGCGACGTGTTCAGGATCTATCTTGCCTCTCGCCCTATCACACTAGGGATAGGCTGCAGACCTTCTGTGACCCTGAATTGGATAAGTGGAAGAGGGCCCATGAACGGGTCTGTCTATCTTGATTGTAGCTTTGCTAATATTTTTTTCTTGTACCCACAGCAAACTGACCTAAACTCCTTCCTGTGGATGATCAAACGGGACCCTCCTTCATATTTCTACGGTACAATCCATGTTCCCTACACACGTGTTTGGGACTTTATCCCAGAAAATTCCAAGCAGGCCTTCCAGGAGAGCAATATTGTCTACTTTGAGTTGGACCTAACAGACCCTTACACCATCTCAGCTCTGACCAGCTGTCAGCTGCTTCCTCAAGGTGAGAACCTGCAGGATGTATTACCCAGAGACATTTACAGGAGGCTTAAAAGACACCTTGAGTATGTAAAGCTCATGATGCCTTCTTGGATGACCCCGGATCAGAGAGGGAAGGGACTCTACGCAGACTACCTCTTCAATGCCATCGCTGGGAACTGGGAGAGGAAGCGACCCGTTTGGGTGATGCTGATGGTGAACTCGTTAACCGAGGCAGACATTAAGACGAGAGGGGTGCCGGTGCTGGACCTGTATCTGGCCCAAGAGGCGGAGAGGATGAGGAAGAGAACAGGAGCTGTCGAGAAGGTGGAGGAACAGTGCCATCCACTCAATGGGCTCAACTTCTCCCAGGTTAGTTAGAGAGATGTACTTCTTCATACCGTCTCATCTTTGCTTGTGTGAAAGTGTCAATATTGCAAAAATAACAGAAACACAGTGGTACAGCTGTAATCCTACAGCAGAGACTGTTTCAGATAAATTACACATGATGAGGAGAGTGAGGTGGACACATTGAAGCAATGCTATTTCCCAAACCTACAGTTACAATTTACACAAGCATAAAAAGGTCGCTGGGCTATAATTATCTCCATAGTCAACATTTAATGTGTAGCAGCACATAAGTTTCTAATAACTTCCACAGAGGAGTGATCAACTGATTGGACTTTTAAGATAAACATTATTTTAAGATGTGTGCTTTATCTGAACGCGATTATGTCTTTTCGAGTCTGAACAACATCCATCTCATGCTGATGATGCCAAATGATGTGATGTTACATGAAGCAGCTGGTGGGTTCAGGCTTCAGCCTTCATGCATCAGGCTTGCTTGTTTCAATAAACATCAACCTCCCCCCCCAACACTCTCATATATTGTAAAATACATCAGCATAAGACACTAGTATGTGTAATATAAATGATTGAGACTGTCCCTTTCCCTCTTTTCCCATAGCTTATGTGGAGAAAGGTGTGGTGTGAGTAATCAGCTGTATAAACATCCAAGCGCTTGTTTTTTACATCCTTTTGTTATTAAGAAAAAATGGATTCTAATAACTCAAGTCTGAAATCATCAGAAAAAAGGGAACCTTGTTCCTCAAACCTCTCTCACAGCCTTTCTGTTTATCTGTCTGTGCCCCTCGGTGACCCTTTCAGCATTACAAACATGTCTCAAAGACAGCAGCCACTATGAAATCATGTCGCATATTACTGTGGAATTTCTGCCAATGCTGGCCGGGAGTTAGAGGGATTACACCATTTAGCCTAACACCCAGAAGCTTAAATTGTTGTTATTTTAAAGGACGCCCTGTTGGCCACCATAAGTCTCAACTCAAACCACCCAACACCACTTATATAAGCATTCTCTAGAGATGGAAACAAGGGTTTTAATAATCTCACAGCACATATAATCAGTCATATGTAAAATGAATTATGCTTTTTTACTTGTTGGTGTAGGCAGTTTAATAGAAATCTTTTTTCCCCATGGCAGTGCTTACATCTTAATAAACACATGGCGTGTGAGTGATAGATGACAGTTACTGTGAAAGCATTTTTTCCCTCTCACTGAGGTAAGATGATTAGCTTGTGCTCTAAACATCTAAGACTGATTTAAGAATGGCTTTGAATAACTGTGAGTGTTTTTGATTAGAGTCCTCTAATAAATAAGAACTACAGGAGTATCAGCTAATTGCTAACCCCTTTCTAGAAAGCATGCTTTTTTCGTAATTAGACAAAATATCCAATGGCCAGTGGATATATTAATATAGTTTCGATATTTCCAGGAAATCTGCAATAATGATATTTATGACACTTTAGAAAAAATATGTTTTATTTGTTATTGCAGCTTGCAGCCAGTGACATTGATTTCTGCTACCAAAATTTCCATTTTCAATTCGTTGTTGTCACTGATTACAAGCTATGTAATTTGAAGTGAGAACCTACTGCTACAAGCTCCCAGCAGCTTTAGCTGAACTCTAAAAAGTCTGTCAGCGTAGCAACTAATAGTTCCCACTGCACACAGCAGGCAAGAATAAACAGCCAAACTTAACTCAACTGTTCCGCATAGACGAGACACAGTTATTTACAATATCTTAACTCAGGCACTACAATAATTAAACTTCTGGGCGCACACATCAGGCACAAACACAGGTGAGCCAATCCATTATAAAAACATTAAAGAGGATTCAGGTATTGCAGCTGTTTAGTCTCTAAAGATACAGCAGTCGGGACATACAACAGGCCTGTTTGCACACTGCTGACTAGAACCTATCAGATTTAGCATATAATACTCGCCCCAAAGCCAGATTTGCACAGCATACAATATGGTCAAATGCCCTTCTGCAGCAAATGTAGGACTGTAAAATCACTGCCTAATAACAATATTAAACTGCAGCAGCTTATAATAGGCCAAAGGGTTACTTTCATCTGCGTGCACAAATATAATACTCCAAAGGTGCTCCGAGGTTTAGGCAATGAATTTCTTCACGAGTTCTACAGAAGAAATTGTCCCAAGTTTTCAAAATGTCTTTGAAGGCATTCATCAGCAACAGGTCTGTGATTTTCATCTGTAATGCATTGAACAGTAACCATGGCGTCACTGGAGAATAATCACTCTGGTGAGGCCAACAGGAACAGTTCTGAGAGTCATCAGGGGGATGATGCTCTATAATATGCTGGTCTTTTGCTGTGCTCTTTTATAAGCTAGCTGATAACAAAACAAGTGTTTTGATATTACTGTCATTTAAAAAAATGCACCATGTTTTAACTATTAGTGGCTACTATGTAAAGTCATTTGACCATGATAGCTGGTGATGTTTAAAGAAAAGAAAAAAACATCATTACTTGGCATTTTTAATATATTACAACTTCCTATCACACATTTCTTAGACAGCTGATAACAGGAACACTCTTGCCACTATAAAGGTTTTTAACACATTTACCTAGGTTTTTTTGGCACTTGGCAGGGGGTGCTGCAGCACCCCTACTTACCACGACCTTGAACAACAGCAAAACTGAGAGGAGCCCAATTCAGAACAAAGTTGAGCCCATTATAATGTAGCAGTTGTGACAAAGCATTATATAAAGTGATGTAACATAAAACAAATGTAAGCATAAAACTAGAAACATAACTGCTTAACACTTTTGTTTAACAGCAATTAAAATAACGGAATCTTAAAACCCTTCAGGAGCTATGTAATATTTTTATGTAATAAAGTAGTAATAAAGCAGAAATTCAAAAATATTTTCTAACCTGTAATTTTGTGTCTTGGGTTGATCATTTTAACTAGTTGGCTAAATCCCACCTTTTCCATCATGTAACAGCATCAGTAATTTCCATCCACCATTTCCTTTTTCTGTCTACTGAGCATGACTAGCAAGTGTTCCAGGGATGCTAGTTGAGTCATTTACTTTATTTACTGTTGGATTGTGTTGGGAGTGGTGAAGCAAGTTTGCCCTTTCCACCTTTAGCAGGATTAGTTTGTTGGAGGTTGCTGAAGTAGCTCCCTATTTAGGTACTACATTACCATCAGAGGCTAGCATTCTGTTATGGCGATATACTGATATTACGGCAGGCTCTGTATCCAATGACCACTGGTATTGGCCCATGTTGGTCTTGTTGACTGATGTCAGAGTATAACTAGCATAACCGGCTATTGTTATCTGTTTCGTCACATCAGTTTTATAAAATGTTTGAAGGGACTGAAAACCTAAACAACTTCATATGTTCTATGATGATTTCTGTGTTGCCCTGGCACAATAATGAAACAAATAACTAACACAAGATAAAGAAAACAGAAGGACATTTTGGTAACAACTAGTTGTCTGAAGTTTGCACTGCTTGTACTGCTCAAATGGTGATTTGGTGTATGCACCTGACATTATCACCAACATTTGCAAAGAAGTTTAAATGCCCAGAATCATTTACGGGAGGTGGCATATCTCCTAATTCATTTCCCGAATCAAAGTTGGCCTGTTATGAAAGACATTGATACTTTGCTTATTTTGTTGTATAGACATGGTTGTTAGACATTATTAATATCAGAGAAAGGTTGCGGGTGGCTGAAATTGGGTTTGTCAACAGACCTGTAAAGTGATTAAACCTTCCATCATCGCAGCTTCCATTTAATTAGGTCCATAAAACCTCCAGAAGGCTCAACAATGGATTGTAGTGTCCTGAAAACAACCCCTGTCCTGATCCTATCAAAACAACACACAGCTTGGCACTCCGTAATTTCCACACTCAGTTTCAGTCTAATCACCAGCAGCTCGACTGACGCCTTCACCCCGCTGGCTTAAAGCAGCCTGCTTTATACCTTTTTTCACAGTTCTGCCTTGTAGTTGAAAAGGGCAATTCCATTTAAAGCCTTTTAGCTCAACTCAACTGTAAGATGTCCAGATAGAGTGTGATGAGTGAGATACACGCTTGGTGAAACAATACTGCCGCCTCAGCCACCAGTCTTGACAGAGATGTTTAATCAGGCTGCAAATAGAGAAGCACATTTATGGTTTGTAATAGTCTCTGTAATGTTTTCACTGGCTATTTGGCTCTGGCATGGAAAATAAAAATATTTAATGCACTGAAACAGTGAAAAGTTCTCTCCTCGTGCCTTTGTTAAGGACAAACCAGCATGTAGGCCTGTTCACTTCCAACAACTCAGATGGGTATGCATTTGAAGTAAAATTGATTTTCAAAGCCACAGTTGATGTAGACATTCTCTTCTTTTGTGAAAAATCAACACAAAACCTTTCCACAGCTGATTGGATGACTGCACCACTAGCTTTATTTCTGACTTTCGCACTGGAAAATCATGGTTGCCCTTCAGGAATTTTACCAAAACCTTGAAGAAGTTTGAGACAAATAGGTTTTGCAATCATGTATAATTGGACATCCAAAGTACATCTTTTAATGGGTTTTGAAGGCTTGGTATTTGTTCTAAGAAATGAAAGAAAAAGAAGGAAAGAATTACACAATCATCTCACTGTCATTTAGTTTTCATAATCTCAACTCTTTCCATAATCAGCTAATGAGCCAGCTTCCTGCCTTCTCTGAATGTATCCAAACAGATAAATTCACAGAGGGGAATGCAAATGACATAATGCAGTCATTTACATATAAAGATAATGCTGTACATTTTGAACAAATCTTTCCCTGAAAGGTTTCAGTGGTTTTGTACTTGAGACATTCACAAAGAGATAAAGTAATTGCATCAAGCAAGGAAATTTGAGCTCTAAAGTATATGAATTTTGAAAAAGTTTAGATGTTGAACTCCTGCATGCAGCAGGAATGCTTCTTGGACCGATGGCTTAGGAAATTTAGAAAAATTACTGGATTCATGGATCTTAAAGGCAGGCAATTTGTTGATACCCTAGAATATTGGTACCCGGTGCAACTTTTTTACATAAAAAAGACAAGATGCGGCTTTTTTTTTGCTTGTCAATATAAATTAAGCACATTTAGGTCATTATTTTCATGCCACAACTTATTATGCTTTCTTTTGTCGCATCTCTAATCTGGCTAAGCATGACTGCTCTTATTCTTGCGTGGTGCCCCTAGTCTTTTGAAGAGCGAGCTCAGCCTTGCCCATTACACTAAGTGAGCTTGTTGAGGACAACAATAGCTGCATGAAGGCTGGCTTTCTCTGTCACTGTTGCTGGATACCCACAAGACATTCCACACCTCAGTGGAGCGGACCTGCTAATGAAAGTGTTGTTTCTTTGCTTCCATCATTGGGTGTAATGGTGCATGGAGAGGTGATGAATGCGGGTCTCAGTGTACGTCTAGGAGAACAGAGAAAGAATTTTTTGAGCCCATTTGGTTCATTCATGACCAGGAGAACAGGGAGAGCTGAGATGCAGACTGAGATCAGTAGAAGAGCCATTAGGGAAGGAAGGCGTGACTCCATCTTCATTAAAGGTATCATGACGTTACCTCTGTTTGACAACCTTGAAACTCCATTTGTGGTATTTTCTTTTCACAAGAACTGACGAGCCACTGAGCTCTGGATGTGCAAGGTTTCATAAGTCGAGGCCTCATGATATCTGAACAAAACCCACATTTATAACATCACAGACTCAGAATGAAGCTGTTTTCTCTTTCGATGGAGCAGTTCAGTTCTCATTAGACTTTCAGTTCGCCTCTCTTCCCTCTTTTTAGGCTCGTCTTTTTTGCCTGAGGAGAAGCATAAGATATTAGAGAGATATTTTACTAAGGAAAGCCAAACACAACTTCTGCCTGATGTGAAATTCAACACGGACAAGGCTCAATAGCACTAGTGATTTTAACCTAATTATCATATCTTCCTGCATGTCTGTAATCCAAGCTGTTTTCACACATGCACATCAGCCCTGAACTTTTTGAGCCATCACCCTGTGGAGGTGCACACGAAAAGCAAATGTAGATCGGATATGATGCCGTCTTTAACCTGCTGTCTCCTTACAAAGTTTCTGTGCTGTTCAATCGAGTCCACTTGAGAATAGCACAGGTCACTGTCAGGTGAGTTCACAGTGAGCGAGTTGGTGTCAAGTGTCCTGCCTCCTGCATACTTTAACCCGGCTGTGCCCTCACCTAAGAAAAAAAACCAGAGTATGTCTTGTAGTGAGAATGTAACCGTTTCAGACCATTGACAGCAGTGTGCTACATTTGAGAAAGTGCAACTTTAGACAGTGTCCCAACCTGATTCACCCAAGAATATCTGAGGTTCACGTGTGAAAATGAATTGCAACTGTTTCTGGCCTCAAATTCAAAAAGGCTTCTTACTGCACTAACGTACCCATTGCATCCTTTTTTTTTTTAAAAAATCTCTACAAAACTGTTTGAACTTTAAATACAATTCTACATTTATGTAAGAGCATCAAAAGGAGATATGGTAACAGAAGTGTGCTGTTACAGGAACATAATACTAAAGAGCAACTACATGAACAAAAAAAGTATTAATGCCCATGGGAGGAGCTTGCCTGTCAAAACCGAATCTATTGTAAGCAATAAACAATATAAATGTTAATTGTTTTGGTAATTTCTCAGCTTTCAGTGTGCTGCTCTGCACAAGACTTTGTCACTTATGCATGAAGCCACACTTCCTCCATGGTTCAGATTAACTGCACAGATATGAGCGCATTCGTAACAGTTTGTCTAACTCTCAACCGGAAAGCAAAGAAATGTATTTCTCAGGGATTTACTGACTAGCATATTCTAGGCCACTAATGATTCAAATGTTCCATCCATCCATTCGCTTCCGCTTATCCTTTTCAGGGTCGCGGGGGGTGCTGGAGCCTATCCCAGCTGTCATAGGGCGAGAGGCGGGGTACACCCTGGACAGGTCGCCAGTTTGTCGCAGGGCCAACACACAGGGACAGACAACCATTCGCACTCACATTCACTCGCACATTCACACCTAGTGGCAATTTGGATTATCCAATTAACCTATCCCCTCAAGCTGCATGTCTTTGGACGGTGGGAGGAAGCCGGAGTACCCGGAGGGAACCCACGCAAACACGGGGAGAACATGCAAACTCCACACAGAAAGACCCTGGACTGATGTTGGAATTGAACTCAGGACCTTCTTGCTGTGCGGCAACAGTGCTAACCACCGTGCCACCAAATTAAAATGGTTTTATTTGAAAAGGAACCATGCATTGTACCAGAATTAGCTTAAGGCTGGCAACTTAAGTTAACTATTTTTATGTAGCCTGGCATCCAGGCTGTTTAGTAGCTTCTACTATTGGACGAGACCTGCCTATGAGTTTTTGTTCAAACATGTTGTGGGGTAAGATTATAGATAAATCTTTTTTTAATTAGATAAATTAAGTTAAAATAATTTAGCTCTTTATCAAAATGCAAAATTCAAAACTATTGCTACACTGCAGGTAATTGTTGGTCACGGAATCAGTGAATCATCATCACTGCGGGCAGGGCAGTGGTATTGGTTTTGGCTGGGAAAACAAAAATTCTTTCGTTTGAGAAACAGAGAACATATGGAGTCATAATGACAGTATTACACAGTAATACACAGGAGCAAATCTGATTAGAGCTCATTTGTCCAACTGAAAAGTCATAGCAGTGAGCATGTGACGAGAAAAATGTCTGTGTGTGCTCTTATGGCTGCAGTCAAAATAAAGGGAAAAGAACAGCATTTTAACATTTTAACCTGCACTTGAATTTATTAGACTCATTACGGTACTCTTGAAGTCGAAGTTAAATGCTCTGCCAAATAATTGTCTTGGCTTAAAGAATATTAATTTGTTATTTTGGAGAAATGATGAATCGTGCATATTTTTAAAATAACTTGCTAAAACGGTTTTGGCAACAAAACATCACTGTTTGAAATATTAAAGGCAAACATGCAGTGCAATTTTCAAAAAGCCAACAAAGCAGATATGGACTGAGCGCAGGAGGACACGATCTAGTGAAAAACATTTATTTACATGCAACCTGTTGCCCAGGTGTTGCAGTGCAGCTGCATGATCTCATTCATATTACAGAAAGTCATTTGTATTCTTATGCCCAGCATTAACTCGAGCATTTCGTCTCTAAATTGTTTATAAAATAATTTATTATCTTGCTTCACTCTACTTTGATCACAGGGAGTAAACTGCACATGTTTAATTACAGCTTGGGGCGTGTTTGTCCAGTGTATATTTTTTCATATAATTGCTTGTATCCGTTTATTATTGCTTGCATGTGCACGTGAATATTTCCATGCACATGTGCACTTCTGTGCTTGTTTGCAGGAGTTGGATATGAATGATGGTTTGTATCTGTGTGTATGCGTAAGTGCATGTTTATGTGCATATACAGCTCTATGGTTGAACTTTGAACATGCCCTTACAGCTTCTTTCCTCGGTTTCATGTCAAATGGCGGTGCTTGATTTCCTCCCCACTGTTGACCAAACAGTCCCGTATTAGATGTCTGGCATTTCCTCAGACATTATCTGTCAATCTGTCTCGATACATGACACCAGAGACAAAGAAGCGGCAACTGTTACTCCCAAATCACTTTACAGATAGAAACTGAAGCCTGGCAACAAGTCAGAAAAGAATACAAATCAAAAATCAGCAGTCTGTATCGACTCTTGATATGTAGTTTGTATTGGCTGCTTTCATTTTAACAGCAAAAAAAGAAAAAAAAAAGAAAAGAATAAAACACCAGAGATTTTGTTTTTCTCCTGGTGGTTGAGGAGTTGAATGTGGTGCCATTCGCTTTGGTGATTGCAAATATTCATGTTCATATTACAGCGCTCCCTTCTTCGCTTTAAAGTTTACACGTGTAACGTCTCAAATATTTGAGGAGATATTAGAGAGAATTTCTTTTATTTCTCTTGTTGTCAGGATATTCTTTGTGTGATCACTGCACACCTTTTTAAAAGAATCATTAGAAAACCGGCGTCATACCGAGCTAGAAAAACGTTACAAATTCCATTTTCCTGTCCTGTGTAAGTCCACCCATTTGCATAGTTTTATTTTTTGAGTATATTTGCTTCAAAGTGGATGAGATTCAGCTGGATGGTGCCAACTGCGTGCCAAGAAAAAGAGCTTTGATTCCTGAAAGTATATACAGTAATACACTCCCGCCGAGCGGAGTTTGACTTTTTGAGACTGCCGCAGGCTTTTCCTGGTTGTGTAACACAAGCTTCTGCTGCTCAGTTAGGGATTTAATAGCTTGTCTTTCTGACTTAACGCTAAGTCATGAAAGTTTCTGCAGGTTCCAGAGAACATTACACTGCATTCATACATGGATGCTCCAAATTAAAACATAACACTTACACTCAAAGCTTTAGAAAACATAAGCTCTTAAAGAAAACATGTAAAACTGCACATAATAGCTGCCACTTATGTCAAATAAATGCAAGTCACTAATCCTGATCCAGGGTAACACAAGTTAAACACACTTCATTAGAAATAATTCATCGCTGACTTGATCTTTTTCAAGGATTAATGTATAATAACTGAATTGGGACATGTAAAAATAACTCAGATGAACAGAAAGATATCTCTGAAACTGCTTATTTTAATAGGCAGTTTTCCATCCACTGTTCCAACATCTGATTATGAAACCTTACTGAAAGTAAACAGCTCACAAAGAAACATGGATTTTGTTGTTTCACAGTGAACCGCCGCCTTCATTTAAGTAAGAAAAGCTCAGCATCTGCAAATGAACTTAACCCTCACATACTAAGGCCTTCGCTTAATTAAAGCTAATGTAGGTTACATGTAAGAGCTGCGGGAGTCGTTACGACACTAATTTCAATTTGTTTGGTGCCCATCAATCCCTCTATTGTAGTGTAAGTTAACATTTTTGCGGGCTGTATGTGGTTGAGGCCCCGGGTTTGTTGTTTATACTAAGTCGTGACCAATTAGCATTAAATTAGCATGTGACTGATGAAAAGTAAGAAATCCCATACATGCTTGTTTTAGTGTAATTTATTTCTGTGTGTTGCAAAAGAGATACAAGCTAAGTAAAAACAGTTTAGAAGTAAAAGTGTCATGATAAAGGATTTGTTAAAAAAAAATAAAAGGTTGCTTCTCATGGTTCAGTCTTGACTCTGGTAAATTTTATCCTGTTTGTTTTCCCATGACTGATGAAGCCATTGATCAGGATTACTTGATAGCTAAATTGCTGTAATATCGCTAATGGCTCAGTCACACTAGAGTAAAAGTCCACAACTGCCTTGCGACTAGGAAAAATCAGTGCCTCAGTGTCCGAGGCAAGCGTGCGGGTATAACTCCCTCAAACGTTAGTCAACCAAGGTGATTGTGCGAGGTAACGTGTCTCCAAACAGTCACGGTGCGACTGTGACTGCAGACAGATTGGCAAAGATTTGCTAGCAATTTTGGAAAAGTGACAATTCGTGAACAAAGAAATATTGCAAACACACTGCAGTTGATCTAAGTCAGTCTTCATTGGTTGTATTCTGGTTATTTTACTATATAAAAGCAAGGTTGCTGACCGCCTGAATTTGAATCACATCACTATTTGTGGTGGAAAATCTGGATTTCAGTTTCAAATGTGTGAGGTTCTAAGTAGCCTCTGAATGCAAGTAGTTCATGTGGATTTCTGTGTGTGTAGATGTGCAACAGATTTGCAGTTTTTGCTGGTAGTTAATCGCTGTTTCATCACAAACAAACCCTATTGCCAACCTGACCCATTCAATCGCAAACTTACAGCAGACTAATAACAGACTGGCCCCATCTTAACAATTCTTAATTGGTGCACCAAAGCTGCTTTGAAGATGGCAACTAAATGCAAGTGGTCACAGACCTGGCCTCTGTCTTCAACAACAAGATTGTGAAATAATTTCCGTTGTGTCCGCGGTCTCTGACCTAGAGAAAACAGTGGAACACCTTTCAAGGAGGTATTATCAAGCTGGATCATCACTGAATGCTGAAAAAAACATGGAGATGCTTTTTAAATTAACCTTTCGCCGTATGACATGATTTCTCATAAATTCTGCCTGGTAAGCTTATGCTTTCTGTGTGCTGCTGAGGTTTGTGGCTGGTCTGGATTAAATCCAGTTACTCCACTGCCTGTCGAAGTGAGCCAAACCTGGCTGGACTTCAGCCGAGTGATACAAGGCCAAAGCTGTCCGCAAGCTCCCACACAGAGGATTAATAGTTTCTGTGTCACCTGGAACTTGTCAAAAGGTTTTTTTTTCTAAAGGACATTTTTTAAAATTAGGAAAATAATATATTTATCATTTTTAATTTGAAGGAATGTCAGATAATTATATTTTCATATGTTTGCTTTGAGGTCAGCTTTCTCATACTTAGAAAAAAGTTGATTAAACATTTGTAGCACGTATTTCCAGTTAAGATTTTTTTTTTTTTGGCTTCGGCTTCAGTCTGTAAAATACAATGATGTTATTGACCATTAAATGAAGCAGGTAAATGATTCTGATAATACTTAATGTGTTTGAATAAACTTTTAAAAGAGATAAATGACCATAAATGCACTTGTGTCCTTCTGGCTCCAGTCCACATTTTTGGGGTTTCGGTGAAGTTTCACAGGTGAGTGCCACACAGCACACTTTGTGAGAGTTCTGCACAGATGTTTTGAACTGTCTCAGTGCTGTTACACACCTCATTCACAGCAGGTCTGTAATGAATAGCTGCCTTGAGCATCCACTAGATTTCTCCCCCCCCCCCCCCCCCCCCCCCCCAGCTAGGTGATGATTTCTTAAATACATTGCAAAGCTGCTTTTTGACCATTACGTGCCATTACTAACGTGTCACTTGCCAGGCTGTGTTCAGTTTCAGAAAACACAGCTCGACCCACTATTAGATGCTTCTGAGATATTTTTTGCTGCGTGGCAATTTCTACAAATTAGCTGAAAAAGTGAAATGTTTTGTAAATGACGAATAGCTGTCATGTTGGGAGTGGAGGCCAGGACCTTACACATGCTGCAAATGCAGCGAAATGAGGAAGATGCTTTTGAAATGATCTTTTTGCTGTATTCTGCTGAGAATTCTGGTAATAACTTTATTCATTCATTAATTTAAGATTAGCTACAATGTGTGTATGACGAAGGAACCAGTCATCGTTTAAGGTAGCCTTTGACAATTAGAATCATCTTCATAGTGCTGGTTTTTAAGGTTAGCATGAGCTGGAGAGGCCCAAAAAAGTTACTCTGTAGCTTAGCTTATTATCAGTGTTCCACTGTCAGACTAAAATTGCTCCACAAAACCTTGCCCACATTTTCTCCTCCTTTTATAACTTTGTATTGACAAAAATTGCCATGTGGGTAGCCTTCACATGATTCAGATCTGGCACTTACTTCTTTGTGTGGGCATAATTAAACACTCTAATTTAACTCTTTATAGAATTAGGCATGGTAACCATGGTTGATTAGACAGTTGTGATCACTTACACGAATATCTGACATGAGCTGGCAAAGAGACACCGAGCTACACATGCTCCACAGCTAATCAGGACCTGCAAAGGTAATCAGATAGCCTTTACCTCAGGCAGCAGCACACCACAGACATTGTCAAGCTGTCCAAAGGAGAGGCAGGAAAATTTCTGTCTTTCCTTGGGCTTTTGTTAGGTGCCTTGCATGCAGACCTGGTCTTCTTTCATTGTGAAGCAGTACACCTTATGGTGAAAGCATTTGACAGTAAATAACGCTGCAGACACTCTGCACATGTCAGGTTAGGACACTATTTAGCTGATTTTTCTAAAAGGAATTAAGCTGCTCACACTCTAAAAAGAAAAGCATTAGACTGTCAAAGTAACTACTAAACATTGCCTCACCTGTCCCTGCCTCATTTTCTTACCCAATTGGAAAATTGATATATATGTGTTTTTGGCTGAGAACAGAGCTAATTGGAGGTTTGAGTGTCACACGGCCTGCACAGTTTCCCTTTACCTGAACGGAAAAAAAAATGGTAAAAGCAATTTTTCCAATTCTGGAAGCCCGTAGTTGATTTCGATAAGATCTTTTCAGAGGAACACTCCTTTTGATAAATCGCTGCTAAGATAACTGACACATATTGGTCTGAATACAACGGCAAATGTGATGGTCTGGTGATTTGACTTGTTTCGTATCTGTAGATGAAGACAGATATGTTGTATAAACTTATGCGGTGTGTGGTTTTTGTGTGCCGTGCATTTTTGTCTGCGTGACGTGCTATATGTGTGTTTGAATCATTTTTTGAAAATAGTCAAATATTTTACATTATTGACATTGCTGCATTCAAATACCAGGCTAAAATAACGTTTAAAAAACCTGCTAAGGTGTACCTAAGCCTTCGTGAACACATACTTTTCCAGCATTTGTGGAATTTCTACTCAGAAGTTGAGGCGTTTTTAGGTTTGGCTTTTGAGGTTTGAGTTTCAGGTGGTTTTGTGACTTCAACAAAACTGTTTGGTAAGGTTTTTAACCTATGTATTTCAATACCATCGATATAACTAATTTTCATGGTCTGTTACTTGCGATACTTTTTCTGCCCCCAAACATCGATTTTGTTTATCTATTTTCAAAGTAATTTAGAAAGCAAAACCTACCAGACTCACTCTGATGCAAACTGCTCAGGTGAGTACTTGTTGCTTTTTATTTTAATTTTGTACTCAGTATCTTTGTTGTTGGGGAAAAAAACAAGCACGCTGTATTTTTTTTTCACATTTGCAGTTTTTCTGAAGTCACACACTTTGAATCTGTTTCTGAGTCTGCAATAATAAAGAAACTTTACAGACATGATGCAAAGTTTGATTCCTCACCATCTAAACTTGTATGCAAACCACTCTTTGACCCTGTGTGAATCTTTCATTGGCTGTTTCTTATTTCACAGTTTCCTCCCCTTATCTAAAACGTGTTGAAGCCTCTTCGCTTGCTGTTTTTACAGTATATTTCATCATTTGTGTTGCTTTGACAGTTGCTATTTTGGTGTCAGTTTGCATATCAGGATGCTTATATTTGTACCATTCACAATAGTTGCAGAGGGACACTTCTCTGAAAACTGAACTCCCAGCACATTTGTGATGTTTGGATGTTTTTCATATTTTGTTGACTGTTCATAAATCTGTGGTTGTGAAGCTGTGGGAAGTGGTAGATGTCCAGACAACAACAACCATCACACTCTCTGATTTTCACTTGGCCTACCTATCTTTTTTTTAACCGCTATTTCTTTTTCTTTCCGTGGAAACACGATTCTCTCTTTCCTCCCGCTGTTTGTCTCAAAAATATTTTCACCCTCTGTTTATCTCCTTTACTTCCTTTGTCTCCTGTACTGATCAGCCTGACAGAACAATAAACAGATTCATTTCTCAGATGGTTTGGATGCAAGGGCCCATTTTCCATTGCATAGACTTATTCTGTAGGTGATTGGGAGGTGTAGCGTTTATACTGCTGATGGCGTTAAAGGTCGATGTTGAGTTTATTGGGATTCCAGTCTCTGTTTTTGTTTAGAATAAGAGAAGTGATGCAAGCTGACTGAAAGTGTTCACATGCATATTACTGTAAATAAGCGTGTGTGCTTGTGCATGTGCCTGGCTTCTTCAGTTTGGTTTGCCCGCGGTGATTTGGTTCTGAGTCTAGGCCAGTGGTAAATAGCACTATGTGGGTTTTTAATTCCTGCTGTGTCTTTATTTCTTGGAGAACTTGGAGAGCAATTTCTTATCCTGCTGTCTGTTGTTGTTTTTTTAAACATCATTTGCCCCCATCATCCTGTGCAGTGAGGAATTTGGTGTATTTCAATTCAATGTCCAAACTTTTTACGGGATTAATATACAGATTCAAAAAAGTACAAAATAATCATCTTAACCTTCCTGCCTTCTTGGGACCTTTTTGTGCCACTGCTATGTGTTAAATGGCTGCCATTTCCACTGTGTTCAGTGGAATATAACCAAACTTGCCACAGGATAGTTTTTACCTGTCAATGTTAATATTCCAGTGTGAATTCCTTAAATCAGCCTAAAATGGCTGAGCAGCAGAAATCCCCACACCCATCACCCTGGGGACCATTTTCTGCCCATTGACTTCCATTATAAACGCTATTTTTCAACCCCAAATTATCATCATATGATTTTATTTTTTCTTCTTTTCTTGGATGTCAATGAAGACTCAGGGCCTTGAAGTTTTAATTTTTAAATTGCAAAAAAAATGCAAAAAAAATAATGGCAGGTCAAAATGTATGTTGGTGCCAATCTTTGGTCCATCTAAAGGCCTACTTATAATGACAATCACATATTACTTCAACTGGTTTTTTGTGGAAATATTTAGTTTCGTTTTTTGGTTTTTGGGGCTTATAACACAGGGCGCTCATGTAATAACACTGGGATTTGAAGGGTTAAAACAACGAAAATATAATTAAAACTTTACATGAATATTTCAGGGAGAAGTAGTTTTACAAGGTTGGCTAATTTAAAGTGGAATAAAATATGGATATATGGTCTTTTTATGGCGTGGCTGAGAATGGTCCCTAGGGTGATGGGTGTGAGTTTTTTAAAGGATGGCAGGAACAAAGCAATTTAGTCAACGCTGTTGGATTAAAGTTTTGGGCATGTAGTAGTAGTAGTTTGAGTTTTCCCTTTTCCTCTTCTTCCGTAATTTACATTTCCCATGTAAACCTTTTCACCTTCAGCCTCTTTTTGTCTTCATATGTTTCCATAATTTCTTTGGACTTCTGCATCTTGACTCTTTGCAGTTTCCTGTTTTCACATGTGTGCTGAATAAAGGTTCAATTATCTGTGTAGCATGATGTGGATGACTTAGAATGCATGTGATTGGTCTGTGTTTACTCTGTACATACACTGATAAAGACAAAAAGCTGGTTAAAATAACCTTACTACAAATACGAGAGTAGTTCTGCAGAATATAACAGAATTGTCAACTCGAAAATAACAAACTACGTCCATTCTTTGAATCACTGTGGTTTGGCAGCGATGTAAATGGATAAGCTTTTAATAAATACTCCTCTGGCCTTGCAAGAAACCATCAAGCAGTCTTGATCTATGCATTGTTATCGCCACAGGCTAAGGATGAAATAGCTGCCACCATCACCAAGGGGGCAAAGTTTGTGGAATGAGTGCACTGAGTGGGATTTTTCTGTTTCTGCAGAGGTTGGAGTGCAAAAGAGCACACGGACTAAAATGCAATTCATGCATCTAAAACTATGTTTTTTATAAACTCGACACTGAGATATTTCCAGATATTGGAAATACTGGAAAGTCTTTTTCTTGCCTGTATCCTTGCTTGGCTGTTTTTTTTTGTCCAGCTGCGATTCCCAGTTTGTCGATGGCCAGCCATTTGTCTACAATGGCATACAACACTCTGCTATTGAAGCAACCTGCTGTACCGAAATATTACAACTTTTTCCCAGATGAAAGAAGATAAAACAATTTATTTCCGACGTGGCCGGTGGCTAATTTTTGCCTGTTTGAGTGTGGAAAATCTTGAATTAATCTACTCTTCTTTCTTTGCCTGTTTGCGTGATAACACACATACATTCTCAGATGGTCAGTGTGCGTCTGCAGTAAGTGTTCGCAGCTGTTTTGGCTTGAATCTCGGCATGAAACAGCTTGGCAGTGTTGTTCTTGACTCGTGCTGTCCTGAATTAATAGTGTTCTTTCAGTCAACAGACAGTCGTCGAGATTGATGGCTGTTTTCCTTGTGGCTCGCTGTGTTTTCAAGATCTTTGTGTTGTGTCTTGGTGGACCGAGTCGCCGAGTGGCTCGCTGGTTGCTGTGTGGGCCTGTTTTGTATGTACGTGTGAGAGAAAGGAAGAGTGACAGGCAGGAAGACAGAGGCAGGAAAATTTTGCGAATAGTGGACACTCCTGTTTGGTCACTGTCAGAATGTGTGATGACAGGTGGCAGCATGTGTGTGTGGGAAAGTGTGTGTTTACAGTGCTTCTATGTTGATTAGGAAATTAGCTTTGCACAGAGAAGCCACTGTTGTTATGTTAATTTATATAAAAAGTTAGAAAAGCTGGAGTTACTGAACTTTGACATTTTGGCATTTTTACTTAGACAGTCAATCAGGTATAAGAAGACATTACAGTAAATCAAGGGGCTGATCACAGACTAAGAATGACCCTTGTGTGCAAACGGCGTGTTGTTAGGACTCCTGTACAGCTTGTTCAGGGTATAGCGAAGCAGTATAGCCGGATAGAGCGCGGGGGTTTGAGAAGTTGACATTTCAATCACCACAACCCCCACGATCTGCGCGCGCGTGCACACACACACACACACACAATGCGCGTGTAGAAACCTCGAGCCATTTGGTTTGAGGCTGATTCCCTGTGACAGCCTAAATATTTGGCTGTGTCAGGCACCAAGGTAAATGCACCCCGCAAGAATGTTTTTACAGGGCGAGAGAAAGGGAGAGAGAGACAGAAGGGAAGCGAGGAGGGCGAGAGATAGGTTTTGGACAGAGATAAATAGAGAAAGAGAGAGAACGCACAGAGAGGAAGAGAAGGAGAAGTGTAGTCACGGTTTCATATGAATGTGGTCTGAGTGCTGGCCGCTGGTTTCTCTGTGATGTACATGGAGCATGTGCTCATTTTTTTTATGTGCTGAAGTCTGGAGGCATAACTCTACTCCAAATAATTAATCAATAAGAAATTGTATTGACACACTCTAAGTTTAAACTTCAGCCTCCCAAGAGATCTATGAGGAAACAAAACATGCACATTAACTTATTCATTGAAAACATTTTTAAAAAGCAGACAAAACAAACATATTACTTTACTGATAACAGCTATTAGTGAAATCCTTGCTCATCTTAGATGACTTGGCTTTTATAAACACACTTGTGAAGTAAAAATTGCTTGCTGATGATTTTAGTATTTTAGTGATTTAAAATGAAACTGTGGGCTTAACCTGGCTATTAAAGGAGTTGTTCATGTCAGCATTAACTCACAAGGATCATAAGGATTAGGAAATATAAATGGTATATGAGGATACTTTTTCCCTAAAGAGAGAGAATACGTTTTTGGTCATTATTATTTTCAAAGCTTTGGGCCTGAGGACTTTTTTACTTTCTCCTCTTTCTTTCCTGTACAGGAAATCCTTGCCCAATACTTTCCTTCTTTTGTTGCATTGGAAAATTAATAAATCTTTCTTCAAAGGTCTGCTCTGAGTTCTGCAGAGCGGGCAGTAATCCATGATGATGAAGCATTTAAGCACACACACACACACACAAACATATAGGCACAGACACATACATGTACATATAAACACACTAAGATGAGACCTAATCTTGTACAGGTTATACACACGTACATACACGAAAACATACACACGGAGCGAGGAGGTCATTAGTGACCCGAGGAATGTAAGGGTCAAATCTTAAAAAGATCTGATAGAGGGGATCTATAGGATCAAAGGAGAGAAGGATGGAAAAAGAGGGAGTGAAGGAATATGCAGGATGAAAGAGGAGAAGAAGGGAGGTATGAAACGATGGGAGGATAAATGTGTGAGGGAGAGATGTGTAGGCAAGTCGGAGAAAATATGCTCAGGGGAGTTGTTAGGAGGGAATTGAAAGAAAGAAGCAACAATACGGATAAGTCAAACTGACAGGTGTGCGTATCTGTGTTTAAATGGTGGGTTTTCAGCAAGAAAGTGAAAAGGTTGCGCTGTGGTGAAAGATTTATGTGTGTGCGGTGGGTTTCTGTGCGGTGGGAGTGTCAGTGAATGTCTGCTGAATAAAACACTTTATTTCCACTTTTGCAGCCGCAATAGCCATTAAACAGCCGTTTCTTTACAAACATAAAGACAAAAATCATAAAACTGGCAGTATCTTCACTTTTTTTAACCACAGTCTTATAGAAAAAGAAACTTGCTATGTTTTCTTTCACTTTTCAGCTTGTAGTTATGGTTTAAACCACCTTTTTAGTTTATTTAGGTTTTCTCTTTATTTTCATACACCTTTTCCTGGCTCAAAACCAATATTGGATATTTATTTGACCAGAAAGCAGCAGAAAAATACAAAATAAACACATTATGTTGATTTTTTTTTTCTCAAGACTGTTAGATGTTACACTGAAACGCGAAAGTTCGTTTTTCATGGTTTTAAACCTCTGAAACCTCTGAAACTGTGGAGTGGACAAATTGAGACTTTCAGTTTAAAATACACAATGAGACTATTATGAAAGAGAAAACAATCAATTTGAAATCAGTCACATTTTTTTAATCATCTTAGGTATTAGAAGTTCAGCCCTGTTTTGTCTGGAAACTCAGATAAAAATAGACGTTACTTCCTGAACCCCATCACAATCAAATCACAGGGCATTGGTGTTTAAATGTTAACTACCTGAGGACAGCACAAGGTCTCCGAATCACTGTTTTGTGAAGTCCTAGCAGTGCTGCTGTGCTCCTGATGGGTCTTGTTTTAGGGCTGACTGCTCTCATCCTGAGGTTTCATCGATAACAACAGTAGTGAAAGTCTTTTCACTACTGTTCTTTTTCTCTCCCTTTTTTTCTTTGTTTTCTTCTCTATTATTGGTCTGAACCTTTCTCTTACTGTTGCTGGTATAAATCATACTCAGTGCCTGTTTCTGTCTTATTTATGTGCATGTATGACAAAGAGAAAAGGAGACTTGTATTACTGTGATAGCATCACAAGCAAGTAGGAAACCGAGGAGCTGTTGGGAGTCTTCATTTGTACTTGGGAGATTGCCTGGAAGATCTCTGTCTCACTCTCTCTCTTTCTGTGTGTGTGTGCACGCATCTGTCTGAGGACATGGTTTGTCAGCAGTGTGGATAGCCTACTTTATAAAACGTGTGTTACTCCATATGCTTTTTCTGCTCACTTAGGCACGCAAAAACAGAATATTTGGAAAAATCACAAAAAAACCACAAAGACGCTTGCACGCACCAGCACGCATGCTCATCTTTAGTGTCTCATTAAAGCCCAGCTGAAAATTAAACTAGTCAAACACTCTCTAAATCTCAGTGCAAGCTCTTACAATCAGAATAACATAAATTAGCTGGAGGCTTTGCCATAAAAGGAATATAGCTTTGTGTTTACATGTTGGTCACATTATGCCAGATTCATATTATGACATGATCTCTCGTATAGTTTACATAGTCTATATATTTATATACAGACCAGTATAGCCGGATAGAGCGCGAGATTAAAGACGTAAAGTCATCTTATCTTTGCTTGTTATGATTATGGTGATTATGATGGCAGCATTAAGGCCGAAATATACTGAACCTAAAGTAACATGAAGCAGACCAGTGTTGAATGCTGCTGGCTGTTGTGCCGCTGTCTTTCCCTGGATACAAAAGAGGTCCTTCTCTAAACTGTGACACTATTCCTATTCCTATATTATTCCTGTGTTATGGAATTAATTGTGCTGACTTATTTATGGTGCCATCACATTAGTACTGAATAGGTTTGTCACCAGAACTGAAAGTTTCGATACCTTTTGACACCAAACCAAAAAACACTGATACTCGAATACTAATTGATAAAGAAAAAGCACAGATTATATCGCATTAGATACTCATTTGCAGCAGTATTGAAATCAACAGTGCTTTCTTCACTTCCACCAGCTGACGCTCTGCTTTACACAGCCCCACTGTAAGCTGACAGGCTCACAGCCCTTCCCCTCACTAGAAGCTGAACACATGAAAAGTAGTGCAACAAACTTGGTGATGCTTATTAAAAGACCAACAGCCCACTCTTTATCAACAGTTGTCATACATGTTAGCCTGGACACATGTTACCTGATTAATTACAGAGCTGCCGCGTGCTATCATTAAAATAGGGTCTAGTGGCTTTGGCTAACAATAAAATGCTAATGCTAATTTTGGACTTAGGGATATTTTATATTCAGTGCAGTGAATTGACGTCAAATCTGCTGTCACTAGCCACCGTTTCTTGGTCGTGCACTTATCAAGTTTTGTAACCTGCTTGAAGACATGACTGTGTTGTTTTTTTTCCCTGCTGTTTTAATGGTATATCAGTAGAAATGCTCAAACATTCACAGATTATATAAAGGGAGATGGTGGAACAGTTGAAAAGATGATACTTTGTGGACAAAACTGGAAAAAGCAGTTTTTTTCTCCTTGTTTTGATCTCTTCTTCTCCTACATCAGTGCACATGTAGTTCTCTGATCAGGAAAATAATGTAGCGGCTACCTGCTTTGCTGCCATAACAGAGAGCATAAATGAATGAGGCCGTGAAGCCAGCAACCTGGTGGGTATACTGGGGCCTTTAGAGAGCAAACATTATCAGTCCTGCTCATCTGTGTTGTTAATGGACAATGTTAGTTTGTCAAGATAGCAAAAATTATTTGTTTTTAAAAAGTATTGTGTTTCTTTTAAAGAAAGACACCTAGACAAATGATTCAGTAGATATATCTATAGCAGGAACTTTTCATTTAATTGTTTGTCCATTATCTAACTTTGGTGTAGAATGAATGACAAGGGATCTTTATTAATAGAAAAAAGCTGTAAAACGTATGAAAATATCCTGAAAAGTTCAAAATTAAAAAAGCCTTCCAGTGAAACGGACTGGCATCTTTGCTTGCCCGATTTTGACCCCCGGGCCTTATGTTTGACACCTCTGCTTTAGAGAAAATCAACATTTGGCTCTGGTACATGTTCCTTCACATGATTTAAAGCATCTTTCCACTTGGCTCGCAACCAAATGACAATTTTTACTAAATAGTTGAGGAGGTGTAACACCTTAACAATACTCTACAAAACTCAAAACCTTAAACTAAGACTCCAAACTCCAGGGCGAGAGCAGCAAGAGTTTTTTGAACACTCCAAATCTCCACATGTGGGAATCTGACCGTGATGATGTTTGCTCTAGATGCACACACCCACCCCACTCCATCTCCACAAGAGGGGAGATTTCCATGACAAAGGACAATTATTGACTTTCATTGGCTCCGCTTTCTTTGATATCAGCAAGGGGTGTGTCTGTGTGTCTGTCTGTGTGTGCAGGAGGGGGCGGGTTAGGGGACAGCAGAAGAAACAGGGGGATCTGATGAAAGGAGCCGAGTGGGGAAAAAGCACCCGCTGACCCGCAATGGAGTAGTAGAAGAGGACGATTACAGCAGAAAGAAAGGAATGATTTGTTAAGGTTTTCTTCCTTTCAGTCCTCCACTTTACTGCTTTTTTCTGTTTCCTCACTTTCTGGTTAGTGTTTTCTTTCTGTCTGTCTTATTCCTTCCCCGCATTTTTTTTTGTACTTTAAGCTGCCTATATATGACTGATCCTCCCCCTCACCCACACCTCCGCTCCCTCCTCCTCTCCCTTCACTACCATAATTTAAGGGGCTGAAAGGCATGGCGAGCACAGAAAGAGGAGAAGGGAGAGCAGTGAAAAAGGGGAGACCCTGCAGATGAGGGCCTTCCTTCACGGAGATGGCACAGATGTGAGGGTGTTTTTGTGAAATGAGTCGGGGAGGGGCGGCGATAGGCTAATTTGCGTGGCATAAAGACGGGGGTCCTTTTCATATGCAGAGCTCCACTTTGATGCGCGGCCGATGAAAGCTGGAGGGAGCACAGAGGAGAGGAGAAGAGAGGGTGACGGAGGGGTTCTTTGTCCCCCTGACAAGAAGGCATCTGCTCCACGCTGCTCTCCTCTCCTGCTCTCTTCAGCTATAAGGAGGCTCCCACAAAGGGGAAGCCGAGGGGGAAAAGTGTCATCGGAGCACCTTAGAAAGCAGAACATAAAAAGCAAAAACATAACAAAAAAATAGCCGCTCAGGTCCGCCTTGCATACAGATACGCATATCGTTACAGAATTCAAGAGCTGAGGCTTCACACACAAACTGGTGAATTGCAAAAACATGCTGACATACTGTGGACAAATTTACATAGTTCCACTGCTAACCAAAAACGTATTCACTTTGACTCATTGTTCCTTTTGAGAAGCAAATAAACTATACAAAACTTTCTTCTGTCACTGGGATTGAGATCAATGGCTTCCAGGGTGAAAGGTGTGCGTTTGTGTGCATGTGTCTGTGTGTGTGCGGTGAGAGATCAGAGGGAGACCATGCACTGAGGTGACTGGCGGTGCTTTCTGTACGAACCCCTGTCTCAAGTCTGATGTGTAGACTGTACAGCTTTCTGAGCATGTGCGTGCGCTGATGTGCAATTGTGTATATCTATATTTGCATGTGCATGTGTGCATATGTCTTTCATCTCACCAGGCCTCTCTAACCAAACACTGGCTGATTTCATGCTCACACAAAAGCTGAATCTGTGCTGCAAAGCTGAAAGGGGTCCAGGCAGAAAAAAGTGTCCTTTTTAAAGTGGTTAATTCAATAGGACACGTAAATCAGAATTTTATGCCCAGTCTTGCCTAAAATTTAACATGTTTGCTGTTTGCTGACAGTGTCTGTCAGTCAGACTAGTATAGCTCAACAACTTTTAAATGGAATCCTATAAAGAGTGTACATAAAATAGTTTTCAGATAATGGATCATTTTAACTCTAAACCAGGCTGGACTCCAAAAGGCTAGGCATGCTGCGCTATGTTGAAACTGATAGCTCCTCTCCATTTCCCCACTGTGGCAGTTACCACTACATATCATCACAGCAAAAATCTTCCTTATGTGGATTCCTCGCTTCTCAAGATTTTCCGCTCTAGGTGAGCTATCCTCTCACCTTTTATCAGACATTTGTGTTTTTTTTTAGCAGCAGAGCTCCTCTCTCTTACGGATAATTGACATTGTCTTGCATTGACAGCCACATGTGCTGTCATTTCTCTTGATCCTCTTTCTTTGTTGTTTTTGTTTTTTTGTGTTGCATTGCTCAACAGCTGATCTGGGAATATCTTTAACTCTCAATTTGATTGTCTCTTTGTTTGGCAGGCCTTGAAATAAAACCTCAGAGTCACAGAATGAAGCCTCCTGAATACAACTGTCATCATTAATGGTTCCCAACAATAGCATTCTTCAGCTGCATGGCAGTTTTAGCAGTGGCACACTGCACAGCCAATAACTGTTCAAAGATTGCTTTGGCTTGTAGTTGAGAGGGCACTGTTTATTGCTGGTATCCAGTAATTACACCAGAACATACCAATGCTCACATGTATGTGTGAGGTTGCTGACTCGCTGCTTGTTTGATTGTTAGAAGTTGTATTTTACACATATAATTGACATTAATTTGCTTGATCTTCATATTTTTGACCCCAGAAAAACCTCTGGGTCTTAGAGGGAGGTAGAAATAAATCTTTCATTAATTGGTTATCCCTGTCTTATTTTAGGTGATCTTTGCCCTGAACCAGACTTTATTACAACAGGAGTCTTTAAGGGCAGGAAGCCTACAGGTCCCATATACCACTGAAGACCTCATCAGGCACTACAACTGTGGAGATCTCAACTCCATTATCTTCAATCATGACACATCACAGGTCAGATCATCCACAATCTCATCTTATCTTGTCTTGTCTTGTCTTATCTGTAACTTTCAGTCTGTCTAATAAGCTTAGATTCATTTTGATCTTAGGTTTGTCCAACTGGCACAACCCTTAACCTTTTACTTTCACCCCTAACCTACTGACCCACCTCACCTTCTTCTTCCCCCACCCCACACACCCCCAGCGCACACATGCACTTTCTCCATACTTAGCTACTTCTGTTCTTTCTTTGCCACCATTGCTATATGTTTCTCCTGCCAATCTCATGAGATCTTTGTCAGTCCAAAGGCTTTTAAGTCAATTGTACCATCAGTCATGTAAAGAAAATAAATAAGTAAAAACCCTTGAACGATATGTCTTAAGAATTTCAGATTTTTTATTGATTCAACCTTAGTCAAAGGTTTGCAAATAACCTATAAATAAACAATCATGTCTTCTGTGTTTTACTTTCATGGCCAACTACCTTGGGAACTATAGGTCCCTAACTTCAATAATGTGACACTGCCACCCAATGAGCAGGCCACTGCCCAGGAAATAGACAGCTACTTCCGACAGGAACTCATCTACAAGAGAAATGAAAGGATGGGCAAGAGGGTCAAGGCTCTGCTTGAGGAACACCCAGACAAGAGCTTCTTTTTTGCTTTTGGAGCAGGTTGGTGTTCTCTAATCTACACAAAATACACACAGAAAAAAATGAACAGTGAACTCTGTGATCAGTGTTTGGAGTATCAGCTTTATAATATGCAGTGTGGGTTGTTGGTTTACTAGTGTGTTATTAGATACAGTAAATGCCGCTATATACGTATAATATCCCAAATCCACGAGTTCCTCCCCGTGGATACTTCTATGTGTATGTGTATTTGTAAAGTGGTAATGAGATCTTTCCTTCAGTCCAGACCAAAACTCCTGGACACAAATTTACTTAATTACCTTCAAAATGACTGAATGAGTGAATGGTCTGTGTGTGTGTGTGTGTGTGTGTGTGTGTGTGTGTGTGTGTGTGTGTGTGTGTGTGTGTGTGCGTGTGTGCGTGTGCATGGCGGGGCCTGGGGCTCACTAAGCCTTGACCCCTGTGGGACATGGTCCTGCTCCCGGCTGGATGCTTCTGCCCGTCTTTGGGATGTGGATGCTTGTTTGTTCTGGGGTGCGTGGCTGGATGTTCCAGTGTGGTTGTTGGCTTGCTCCCTTGGTGGCAGGGTAATAATAATTACTTTTATCCATTTAATATAATGACTTTAATTCCAGTTTTGTTTGAAGAGCACTCCTACAAAGGAGATTAGAGACTTCTTAGTCAGAGCAGCTTAGCAAACTCAGGTAGAGAAAGCAAAGACATCGTAACCTCCTAAGACCCGAACTCTTTCATGGCATGCATTTTTAATTTCTCTTTGCTATTTGGGCTGATTGGGACCGAATGAATGTAAAAACAAAGAATTACGTGATTTTTATTTTTTTTTTTTACCTGATTTTTGTTTCTGAGAAAAATGAGATCCACATATGAGGGCATTCGCTTTAAATTTCGATAGAACAATAGCAGTATAATGTCCTCATAAGTGGATATCAGACACTTGTAGAGCAAAATGTAGTATTTTGGTCTAAACAACTCAAAATGTGATGTCCACATATGTGGACGCCAGGTCCTAGGAGGTTAAGGAAGAGGTGAACAGAAGCCCCAGAAAAGCTGAATTTAGCTTGTCTTCCCAGAACTGAAAGGGCAGAGTCCAGAAACACACACATATATATACATTTATACATATAAGTGGGAATTCGTGTCTCTTACTGTTGTCTTTAAATAAAGAAAACAATTTTTTTGGATGTTATTGCATTGGATTTATGGAAACCGGTGCTGCTAATCAGCCCTATGAATGAATAACTCACTGACTGATAGATGGTCTTTATCAACTTTGAGTCCAAATAGTTTAGTTTAAAGGAGATCTTCTATAAACCATAATTTTATCAATGCAGGGTTAACCAGAAGCAGACTTGTGGTGTGTTTGAGTCATTTAGAAATGTCAGCATAATACTTTGAATTCTTTTAACACTACATAGCAACCTCATAAGTATCACCCATCTAATAAAAGAATCCAATGAAAACAGGGACGGTGATAAGAACAGAAATCAAGCATACTTCTATGTGTGTGTGTGTGTGTGTGTGTGTGTGTGTGTGTGTGTGTGTGTGTGTGTGTGTGTGTTCACTTTATGTGTGCATAAGTCCATCAGCCAGACTTTCTTTATTCTGTTTTGAAAATGGACAATCAATTGATTCATTCATTTTCTCTATCCTTTGAATTTGTCTTTGTTGTAAATCACTGATTGATCTATTGATTATATTTTGGACAGTTTTCTAATGTAATGTCCAACAATCAGCTTATTTTTGCATAAAGTGTTTACAGATAATTAATAACACATCTATAAACTATTTATTAGCCATCAATAAGGGGAGTCTTATTGAAAAGTAGCGCCATTACATTCTGAATTTGGCATGTCATAAAGTTTCAGTTCATTTCATACTTCTTATACAGAGCTGTATGAGAAGAGTGGACCAAATTGTATTAATTTCTTAATCCAATTTTGTTGTTTTGTTTTGTGTTTTTTTGCTTTTAAGCAATGTTACTGTGTAAACCTTTGGGGGGTCATTTTTGAGTAGAACAGCAGTGAGCTTTGAGCAGAAAGAGAGAGGCTTTCACAGACTATTGGTCTGCTGCAGGAAACAGATGAGGAAAAGCAGATGAACACGCTCACACACACACACACACACACACACACACACACACACACACACACACACACACACACACACACACACACACACACACACACACACACAAAACCCACTCCCAGTGCCTAACAAGGAGTACATTTCAGAGCTATCCCCTAAGGAGGTGCCTTTACAAGGGCTTGGTCTCTCTAAAGGTGTGTGCCTCTGTGTGTATTTTTGTATGTATGGGTGTGTGCTTATATGTGTGTTCACTGTGCATGTGTGTGTCTGCATGTGAGCTGGTGAGTGAAAGTGATATGGCCAATCAGCCCAGAAGCATTGGTCTTAGACATATGGAGGGCAGGTTAGGTCGTTGTGTACAAGGAATGGGATGTGGCACACGATGGTCCACACACACACACACACACACACACACACACACACACACACACACACACACACACACACACACATTACACAGGCCCCTGAGTATCTGGGTAAAATGTGTCCTTAATTATCCCGGGTGGGGTCAGAGGACAAGCACACTCACGCACACACACCGGCTACAATGGAGCCCATTATGTCAGGGTACTTCGTTTCCCTGTTGCTATCAGCTGTGAGATCTGTCTTATCACTGACCTTATCATGTCCCTCTGATTCGTTAAAGAATGTTTAAACAGATTAAAGATTTTTTTATGTTCCACATTTTCAAAGCTTTAGGTAATCTGTGATTATGAATAATGTTAACTTTAGATTAAATTTGATTCAGAGGAATTAGAGTTGTGCTTTTTGAAACAGCAGTAGCATATTTGACATATTTCTTTTCCCGGGTAATGATCCCATTTGACTGCAGAGGTCGGCCTGCAGATTCCTGACTGACCTATGTGGAAAATTGTTGAGGGTTTTCATTTTTGCTTTCAGTAAGCTTTATTGCCACAACAACTTAAGTACACTGGAAATAAAATAATGACCTAAAATAACTTCAGCATTAACATTCTAATATAGTACAAAGTTAACTGTGATGAGGAAATATGGCTGTTTTTTTATATTTAATTTTTATTTACATGATCAACGCAGTTTGTCTGTTTGTCTGTCAGCAAGACAATTCACTCACTGGCCACTTTGTTAGGTATACTTCAGTAGTTCTGAAGCGCACTTCTACAAAGGAGATTAGAAGCGTTGTAGTCAGAGCACCTTAACAAGTTCAGATACAGAAAGCAAAGTCAATTTTTAAGTAACACGAGACAGAAAAGCTGATTTTTTTTCTGGAACTGATGGGTAGTACATGGCACAAATTGAGCCTAATCAGCCAGTCACATGACACAAACTCAGTGCTTTTAGGCAGATATGTGCATATAGACATGCTAAAGTTTAAACTGAGCGTCAGAATGGGGAAAAAGGTAATTTAAGTGATTTTGAATGTGGCATGGTTGTTGGTGCCAGACGGGCTGGTCTGACCGTTTCAAAAAACTGCTGATTTGCTGGAATTTTCTTACACAACCATCTCAAGGTTTTCCAGAAAATTGTCTTACAAAGAGAAAATAGCGAGCAACAGTTCTCTGGATAAAACTGCCTTGTTAATGCCAGATGCCAGAGAAGAATGCTATGAATGCTTCAAGTTGATAGCAAGGCAACAATACTTTAAATAATTACTTATTATAACTAAGGTATGCATAAGAGAACCTCTATATGCACGCATTTAATGCAGATTGGCTACAGCAGCAGAACATTACACCGGGTGCCTCTCCTGTTAGCTAAGAACAAGAAATTGAGGCTACACTTCAAACTGGCTGGTGAACAAGCCGAACTAGGAGACGCATAGTCAAAGGAACCCGTAAAGGTTTTGTGCAGATATGTATACCTTCTGTCATAATTGAACAATCGTGCACTGGATTTGACCCACAGTTGTTATCTTTGACTGTGTGAGCCATATTATGTGAGTATTTAGGTGTTTTTGCATTGTACGAAAAAAAAAAATAAATCCATGAATGGACAGTAGTCACACACTAGAGTAAAATGCTTTCGCACCCTAAATAATTTCCCATACAGGAACACATACACACTGATTTATACACCAAGAAAGAATTGCTTTGTTACACGTGGGTGGAAAACGAGGCCCTGCCAAAGTCTTTTACCTGAACTGAGCTGTAGGGGCTAAACTGACTGGTCAACTGAGAAATTGTTATTTAATTTCTTGTCATCATTTTCACACTCATGTTAAAAATTCACCAGAATGTGGCCTGTGATTGGTTTGCATCCCAGCTTTCACTGTTAGATAAACTTTGTTTTTCAGCAGTCTGGCCAGAATAGTGGTCAGGAAGGCAGCAGTCAAACAAACAGTAGCGGTCGCTGGTCAGTACCTCACACTACACTTTAAGGCCCAATGGAGCAGACACATACACACACTCTCACTCTACACTGGCTGTGTCTCTCTTTACTCCCACCTCACACTTTGTTGTCTAGAGTCCTTTCTTCTTTTCCTTGTGCAAACTGCCTGTTAATGCAAGTTCACAGAGTGCAGTGGGTAAAGATTTGAAGAAGGAAAAGAGATGCGGTGATAAGAGCCGGTTATAACAGAGTCACATTCATGGTGCACAGACCTCTGTGACCACCCAGTAGTTCTGGTTGTTATGAGAAAATTTAAGGTAGAAAAAAGTTTCATACACCTGCAGCACAAAGTACCCTGTGTCATGCTTAGTGCCCCATCTTTCTGCTAAAGCATAAAAACCAGGCTTATTAGAGTAACAGAGACATTGCCCCAGTCTTTCCTGTCATCCTCATACAAAAACATGTCAATAAAAAGATTTTGACTATACTGGGATTTGAGCCAGCTTTCAGCGATTTGCCTTTTTAAAAAATTTTTAAAAGTTTTTTTAACAACATAACTCATAATGGTGTACATATAATATTTGCCAGTTCTTTAGTCCTAGAAGGAGCAGTGATTTTAGACTCAATATATTCTGCCCTTGTCTTGACCATAATGGTAAAACTATGAAGGTTTTTCCAGTTTTACTTTGCGTAGCTAAACAGCTATCCTGTCACAACTTTGTACTTTACTGTACTGTAAGTAAATACCTCCTAGAAATTTGTCTTTTCCCCCCACTTGTTTGTCTGAAATACCACGCCCATCACTCAACGTGAATGATGATGTTGAAAACGTGCCATATGTTCAGACAGACATATGGAAGTGGTTATTGCTCCGCTCCATAGGTACAGTAACCCAATCCATGTATACAATCTGAACCCTTGTTCCCTTTATAATCTCTGCCATACCCTGGCACGCTTGACTTTAATAAAATGGTGTGTTTACATATCGCTAAAGGCCGAGAGCGACGTTCTGCCTGCTCTCAAATGTTTTTTCTTTTTCCAGGCTGAACTTGAATACATCCATGTTTCAGCCTGAAGCTCCTTAGCACACCATGATTCCCCTGAAAATCTGCTCCAAAACCACAAATTTAAATATTTGCGGCAGTGTAATAGCCAGTGTGGTTGACAGGCTCTAACGGTTACTGTACTTTGAAATGTTTGACTCTTTTCACAGACAATTAAGGTTTGACTTTGGATCTTTTGCTGTTTAGCTTGGTACAGCCTTGCTAAAGTGAATACCCCTTGGTTAGTGAGCTGTTTAGTACTGTGGGTATGCCTGTAATAAATGGATGTTTTGGCTCATGAGCTGCAACTCATGACAGAAGTTGACATGAACTCATAACTCACACAAAGCACCTTGACAAGTCAGTATGTGGGTTGCTCTTGGTACTGGAATCCCTTGATGAACTGCTGAGTCCTCTAGTTTCAACATAAGCAAAGGGTACTAACATAGCCACATTTATAATGCATTTGTTTGCCAAACTATTTAAAAGCAACTTAAATAATAAGAATATATCTGGCATATTCCAATTGGAGCCCCCTCGAGCCAATGGACATGACAGTGAATCCAAATCCCACTACCATTTTAAGATGGTAGCGTGACAGTAACCATTTTCAGCTGCTACTTTATATCAGTTTTTATGTTAACAGTGAAGTTATGTGGCTTTTATTGACACATAAGTGCTGTACCACAAAAATAGAGTGAAGCCAATAAGATAACCGTACATATCTCACTGTAAATAACTCAGAAGCTTTTTTTTGTTATTTTATGATGTGATAATGATACAGTTATTATTTCACAATTATGTGAAATAATACATGCAGAAGCAAAAATGTTCTGTATCACATTTAATGTTATAGATAATCTCAATTGATATTTGGGATTCAGGTATTTGTTTTTGTTTAATATTTTAAAGCATTATTTGCTGCCAATGGTTGGTGCTGCTCTCCCAAAGTGCAGAGTAGGATTAGGATTAGGTTTAGCAGATACGATGACAGTCATATGGGAGACGGGGTACACTCTGGATAGGTTGTCAGCTAATCATATGGCATGAAGCAACCACTGACACTCACATCTACACCTACAGGCAATTTAGAGTCACCAGCTTACAAAGCATGCTTTAGTCTGTGGCAGGACTTAACCACTGGCACAGTGATAACATTGAGCCTTGGGGAGTCAGTAAGTTTGAACCCAGCAGTAACAGCGCTAACCACCGTGCCAACCCCATATAAACATAGGTTTGAATATTTCCCTCAATGTAAATATAGTTGTGATGAAGAGTTAAAACAAATTGATGCAGAATCTATAGTTTATGATCCTGCTACACACTGCAATCAAACCATATTCAGCTCATTTGAAAAGCATTACATTATAACTGTTGTTACAACACTTTTTTGTGTAAATAAACTAAGCCTCTACTGCCCCTACATACATAAAATGGTAGCTTCATAGGATTGACTAGAGATTTCTCCAGGTTAAATCTTCCACATGCATGGCTCAGATCTCTGCTGTGTGTTTTTACTGTATGCACGGCATCACCGCTGCCACTGCCCCTTTGGTTTTTCTCGCCCAGATGGTGTGAAAGTCAAAAAAAATATGGTGCTTTTTTCACAGCAACCTCACACTCATAAACAGCCAGTTTACAACTGTTTGGGGTAGTCGCTGACACAAGTAACACACATGTCATCCAACACCATTAAAATCCAGACCAGACCTACCACACACCGGTTAGGGAAACAGGCAGCTAGGGCCAGACCATCTGCCAATCCTACATTAAGTCCCGGATTTAAGTTTGAATGACACCTTTATGCCTAACCTTTTTTTTAAGGTTTAGTTTATGATGATACATTTAATGATAAATGAAATTATCAGTTATTAAGATATTTAATCATGTTGATCGAATAAAACAACAGCTATCAGGTGTTTTTTTTTAAAAAACAAATCTGAAGAGGTGGACACGGTGTGTTTACCACCTCCAGAGTGGTAAACACACTGTGATGAGGTTTTGTGTCAGAAGAGAGGAACAACTAGCTGCTTTGAGTTCAGCCAGACAGACTTTTACTTATTATTTAAAACTGTGAGTAGTTTCTGTTTGCATGTATAATATTAAACTCAGCCCAGATTAAAAGACAAAACATTTTAGCAATCAGATGTTAAGATACCACGATCTGTAATGTATCATTAGCACATGCAATGTCTTCTTCCATGAGGATAAAAGAGCGATAAACCTGTCAGCCCCTCTGGGTAACTAACTGCTTGTTAAGCTGCTGAGTGAAGCGCTCCTAAATATATACATTTTGTTGAAGTCATCTGGTCAAAGGCCTCAGCCTCTGTACTTGAAAGACATATTTCCTACAGCTCACGCTTCTCTCTCGGCTGCAGCACTAAATGCTTGTCACAACAGTTTGCTGTGATTTATTAAAAGAGTTGAACTCCTCACCCACTGACCTCATTCAAACTCAGGAGTATTTCCTTATCCACCTGGAAAAAGGCTTTTTACATGCCTGCCCAGAGGCTCAGTTTCATTTGGACCAGAGGTAACTCGCTTCTATATAAAAGGGGAGAGGGAAAGAAAAATGACATCTTTAGCAGCAGCAGTGCATCTATTGATGATTTTGAGTGGAAATTTCTCATGTACAGTTCCTGTATGAATGAGTCTGTCTCTGGCTGTACGGTGACTCTGTACATTCAAACAAGCAAAGCAAGGTTTGACCTCAGTAACTTCTTTTCTGGCTTAGATTAGCTTTATGTGTCCTGTACACAGTGTTGGGAAGGTTACTTTTAAAATGTATTCCACTACAGATTACAGAATACATGCCCCAAACAGTATTTTGTAATGTATTCCGCTATGTTACTCAATGAGAGTAACGTATTCTGAATACTTTGGATTACCTAATATATTATCATGCTTTTTACAACTACATGAATCTACATTGCTGTGTGATTTATTACTTTTACTGAAGGTTACTCGCCATACCAATACCAACTAGATGTTAAAATCTTAATATAAAGTGAGTAACAGTAGGTGGACATTAGGTAAGGCTGCACTTTTTGCAGCGATCTCGTATAGAAAACTATTCCGCACGTATATAAAACAGGTCCACGGCTCCGAACCCTAACGGCATAAAACCGTAAAGAGACCTCTGGCTAATACGTCGGGTTCCGTGTCGGGATCGCAGCCGAATACTAGCTTTACTTTGTTGTCTGGGTCAACTTTGTATATATATATATTATATATTTACATGCTTCCATCTCCTGTTTCTGGTCGGTGACATCTCTTACTTTTCGACTCTCTTTCTTGCTCCCTCGCTCACAGACACATAACGGGTATGGCAGTCCATTCTCCCTGCAGCACGGACTACACTGCCCATTTTTTAGTAATCTTTTGGAAAATGCTACATTGGCTTCGATGTAGGAAAACTCATAGGAGACGTATTAATTTGGGTCTAATTTGATTTTGAAAGATGGCAAAAACTCACAGCTCAGGCTTCAGTCACACAGACCTTGAGACAGGTAGAGGACACCCTTGCAACCTCTGGCTGTTAGCGAAAAAAAATGTATTACCCAACTGGTTGGCAAGTGTTTGCTGGAGGTTGCTGGCTATTGCTGGCATGTAGCACCAAAAACCTCTTTGTGATGGTTTTGATTATGTTGCCATGGTTGCTCACAGTTAGAATCAAAGATGCTTGCGAACTACTAGCCGAGCTGCAGTGAAACTACTGCAACACAAACGAGAAATGGAGAATCTTCACCTTCAAAGTAAAAGTTGTCCCCTTGCAGCTGCAACCAAGATGTTTCAAAACGTGCACCTTTTACTTTTAAAGCAAATGGTGTCTGTTTCCTTCATTCATTGTTTTACAAGTCAGAATCTTCCATGCAAGCTACAGTGACAGCAGCAACCTGCCAGCAACCAAGCATTTGCCAGCAGGGTTTTGATGCAGCACCATATGTCTTTTGGTGACCTATTTCATTTTGAGATTGCCAGCAACCACTTTCCAACCAGTCTGGGGAACACAGATGTTTTCTTAGCAACCAGATGTTACCAGGGTTCACTGATTGATCTCTAGGTCTAACTGGAGTTTTAAGTTTCACAGACAGCCAGCAACCACTCACCAACCAGTCGGGGAATACAAACTTTTCCCTAGAAACAAGGGGTTGCCAAGGAGTTGCCAGCTGGTTTCTAGGTCTGCGGATTGGGAACTTAAGGCTTCACAATGGGACTTAACTAACCAATGGGTGATGTCACAGTGGCTTTCTCAATTTTTATCTGCAGTCTGTGGGATTAAGTAAGAGTTCAAACACATACCAGAGCTGACAGAGTAACCGAGCGAGGAGGAGAGTAGATCAACGAGGCACTCAGAGAGGTTACCTTTGCTCATGGCTGAACAAGGGAGCTGTACTTTACTAATTTAATTCAATTTATTTGGGACAGTGCATGTTAATGAACATACATGTAAAAAAAATGTCTAACTGATGATATTTCTCTGACCGCTTATTGCTGAAAGATTATTTCTGCTCAAGAAATGTAGGTCACTCTAGCTTTTACTATTTGGGGGAGGCCTTATGCTCAGGGGATTCTTTTCTGTAACATTAGGACCTGACACTTGGACACTTGGAACCTCTGCCTATGCAACTTCTATTTACATCTGCAGAAGTATGAAGGTTAGGCATACTGAAGCTGGGGAGTAGAAATCACCTTATCTGGAAAGAAGAGTAAACACAGACAAACTCTGAAGCGAGGGGCCGTCCTCTAACTCCCTGTGAGAGTATAGCCTACGGAACTGGACGACCTAGCCTGCCCTAACATGTGCTCATCTTTTTTTTGTAGAAATACTTGATTGATGTCATTTCCATAACAAATGCATTTTTATTTTGTGTTTTACATCTGTGTCCTCTCAAAGATTATATCTGCAAGAGGAGAACTTGGTCTTACAATGTTCCCACAATACTGTTTGTGCAAAGAAGAAGCAAAGAAGTTAATGAACTACCGTTTTAGTTGAACAGAGTACAAATAGTCGTTAGCTTCATTAGAGTCCTAAAATGAATGACTTGATAAATGAGTGAGTTTCATGTGTCCTAAATTATAAGCATTAGGGAAATGAAGGTGCTGTCCTCCTGCTAAAGATGCAGAAAGAACAAAATAATCAGCTTAAGATGGTATGGTTTTAATTAACATGTGCTGAAATTACCCTTTTGTGGGTCATAACTTCTGTTTGGCATTTAAAAAGATCTGGAGTGAATGAGAGGTTTTAATCAGAAAAACATCATTTTTAGGTTTTGCCCAAGCTGCTTCGGATGTTTTAGCTGCTGCAGAAGTTAAACGTGGGTGTGTTTTCTTATGAAGCTAAAATGAGAAAGCTGGAGGATGTAGGCTCACAGTTCAATGCAGGTCACAATCTTTTTAAATAGGTAGTAAAGGATAAAACAAGAGTGAATAGAGACAGAGGACGAACAACCGGGAAACTGTCTGAAAAAAGTGCTTTTGAATTTGTCAAAAAAAGGAGAAAAAGAAAAGTGATTGTGTTGTAAAGGCAACACGGCAGTCACAAACGTCCGGGGAGACTTTAAAATACTCTGTCCCGTGGATCTGCTTCTAGTTATAACACAGACCTAAAGCAAAGACGATATGCAGGCCTCGTGGACAACTGCTACCGCTCTTGCAGATTACTCAAACTAAATGGGCACAAAATTGCACTCCAAGCCACATGTTTTCGATGGAAGTCCTGTGAGAAAACGTCTGAGAAAAATGACGATCTGGAATTCTTTTTAAAAAGTGAGAGGGCATCCGACTCCCCTTGGTATATTTTTTTTCTGTGCTCAAACAGTTGAAAACCTGAGCAGAGACTCACAGCAGGATCGCAGAGGTTTGTGTGTGTGCGTGTCTTGTTTTTGTTTGAGAGGAAGTGGTTTTTGAGGCTACAGTATGCAACCTCCAGGAATACATTCTGGTGGCAGAGTGTAACATAACTGGCCATGTTGTGTAGACAGTTTTTCATTCTTTTGCTGTAAAAAAACAACAACTGATAACTTTTGACAGTCTTTAAAACTTTCTGGCTTTTCTGGATTCAGTATAACGGTAATCAAAGTCTGCAGTATGTGTTGCTCACACAGAACAAAGCTTTGTGTCTTTGCTGACAAGTACACTCGTCTACCTTTTTATTAGCTTCCAGTGTCCTGACCATGAGATTGTGAACCACTGGTCAAACAGACCCAGAAGAAAGGATAATAATAATTACATACTCATACTCACTCATTTACCTGCTTATTAAATATCTCAAATCTCAAATATCTAATCAGCCAGTCACATGGCTGCAACATGTACATGCCTAAATACATTTGCATGTGGTTTCAGCCAGTTCAGCGTCAGAATTGTTTAGCGTCAGAATTTGGGAAGAATTTAAGTGACTTTGAACATGGAATGATAGTTGGTGCCAGATAGGCTGGTCTGAGTATTTTAGAAACTGCTGATCTCTAGGGTTTACAGAGAATGATCTGAAAAAGAGAACATGCCCAGTTGATGCCAATACAAAAATGCCTGTTGTATGCCTTGTTGCAACCAAGTTATGCAGAAGCGTATCTCTGAACACAACACATCGAACCTTGACGGACGATGCCACTCCTTTCAGCTAAAAACAGAAAAGTGAGGCCACAATTTCAACAGGCTCACCAAAGTTGGATAACAAAAGAATGGAAAGCTGATGCCTGGCCTGATGAGTCTCAATTTCTGCAGCAACAGTAGGGTGGAAGAGTGGCTCCATCCAGCCAGTGGTGGTGGTGTAATGGTGTGGTGCATGCCTACCATGCACGTCCCTTTGGGACCACAGTGTATCCATCTCCTGATTGGTTGCTTTCTACAGGATAATGCGCCTTGTCATCTCAAATCATCTCAAACTGTGACAACTCATGACAAAGAGTTCACTGTACTCAAATGGGCTCCACAGACATCAGTCTAAATCAGGGGTGTCCAACTCCAGGCCTCAAGGGCCGGTGTCCTGCAAGTTTTAGATATCACCCTGGGTCAACAAACCTGATTCAAATGATTAGTTCATTACCAGCCTCTGGAGAACTTCAAGACATGTTGAAGAGGAAATTTAGCCATTTAAATCAGCTGTGTTGGATCAAGGACACATCTAAAACCTGCAGGACACCGGCCTTCGAGGCCTGACGTTGGACACCCCTGGTCTACATCCAACATATGACCTTTGCAGTGTGGTAGAACAGCAGATTTATATTATGACTGCACAGCTACTTTCTGATGATATCATTTCAATATGGACCCAAATATGTGAGGAATGTGTACAGCACCTTGTTCAGTCTGTACCATGAAGAATTAGGAGAGTTCTGAAGAGAAAAGTTGGCCTAACCTAATACTAGCTAGGTGAACCTGGTGAGTATGTAAGCTTGTATAATATTGAAGTTGCAATAGGCATCTTTTACAAAGCCTGTTTCTTTTTCTCAAAAGAATATATCTGCATATATCAAATTGCCTTCTCTTTCTTTATATAAATGTCTTCATTGTGCATACATTTTTCATCTGTCTCACTTTACCGTTTCAAAAAGTCTCTACCATGCAGCTGAAGAAACAATTAAATTTAACATGAAATCCAAAGACTGTATATCAGTAAGAGAGCGTTCTCAGTCACGGGTATTCAAACACACGGGTATTTTTTTCTCCTTCTTGGCGCTTGAGACGCTGAACTGGATATAAGCACTGGAAAGTGACGAGTACAGTTTTTTAGGAGCTTTACTTTGATATTTCCACTTTATGCTACAGTCAGTTCCAGGCTGTAGGTGGACAGGTGGCCCAGCACCATCCCCTATTAAATATTCTCTGAAACTTTATTTGTAAAATGAGACATTCAGTGGTAGGGACCTTCAGAATTGGCATTGCTCCGGTTTATTTTGTCAGAACTGCTCGCTTGTAAAGAATTTTCCAACTTTGATCACTTTTTCACAGTCAATGAGCCGGTGTGTACTCAAGTCCCTTAATGTCTTGGCAGAAGGAGCTAAAAATGAGGACTGCGCTGAGCGAGAGAGTGTAGACTATTGCAGCCTGACAGATGTAATCCCTAACACGGCTCCAAAGTGCTGTGTGCCACCACAAATTTTCAAGTGAGGGTTTATTTAAAAAACAACCTCACACCACATACCTCTTATGTGCCCTGTTTTTCATTTAGGCTCAGCATAAATTTAAAGCTGCAGTTGCTCAGCACAACCTTAAAAACTTCTTGCAGACCCTTGAGCGCTTATCACACTAATTATAAGCATGGTTCATGTTTAAAAAAAACAAAAAAATGCACAAAGCAAGACAAAGTAATTAAATGACAAACGCATTTAATGATCCGTCTTCATCAATTCTGTAAGTGCGAACAAAGTTGCAGCAAATTTGCACTAAGCAATGCAACTCCATGTACTTTCTCTCACATTCTCCCAAATAACATCCACATTAAAGAGACCATTATTCCGAAACACTTGTCTGGGACAGAGACGGTGATCATTAAATAACAAATTGGTGGTAACAAACAGTGTCAGATGAGATGAAGGCAATGTAATCGATTTCCTCTGAAGCACCTAAAACCTTTCTGATCCAAATTATGTGAACGAGGAGTTCACGTCTAGTTGTAATGTCTTCTCAAATTCACATTTCCTAATCTCCGCTTTCCCTAGTTTAGCTTGAGCTCAAGATATTTGGTTAATTGTTTGAAAACCACCACCAAGCTAACACCGCGCTTCAAACTGTCTTGTCCCCACTCATTTATTCAGGTTGGTGGTAGTAAGCCAACTTTGCGTGGGCACAGCTTCAAGATACAGTCTACAGAATCTCAATAGTTTGTTTTAGCTGTAAAACTGTGGCCTTAAAGGATGCTCTTGTCCTCTGCTATCACAGTCTGGCATCTGAAGTCTTGACATTCCTGTATTGCTTTGCAATCTGTTTTTCTTTTGTAAGAAGGATAAATCTGCTCTTTTGTTTCTGCTTCTGTCTTGAATTGCCTTGTTTTCTGTCTGCATTTATGTCTAGCTTCTTTGTTTTGCCTTCCCTGTGTGTCTCGCTTTTTCTTTGTCATCTCTACTTCAACAGCTGTGTCTGTTTACATAATCCTGATTGCTATCAGTTTGATTGTAAATTGTTTTATTTCACTGAATTAAGCCTATTAGTGAACTGTCTGTCACACAGTAACATGCCTGAGAGAAGTACAAGGAGAAATGTTTTGGTATTGGTGGAGATGTTAGCATTCTTTGGCCTAACTCTATAAAGGTACGTGGTGTGTGGCTTTCTCTTGTGTATGATCAGTCTTTCAAATTCTTACAGCCGTATCACAACCATCGTTTATCACAGCTTTCTCTTATCACTGGCATCTCCCTTTCAAAACCACATCCTGGAGGAGTTTGAATGAATGAGGTCTGATTGTAATGATGTAATATGTTGTCGAGTCTGACTAAAACAACACATGAAGCTCTACTGCTGTCCTCTGTGCTGGACTGCTCTGATGCTACAGAGTCCACCATTTTTAAAGTCTTTGTGGTAAGTTATGTTTTTGAAGGACCTGCAAGAGATAAAACTGTACTGAGTTACAATGTAATATAATCTACAGTTAGAAAGTTGATGTACTCCAATAAAAGGCTTGAGACTTGGGTGGAGACTAAATCCGCTGGCTTGTATGCACACCCGTTTAACCAAAGCTGTCTTGGTTTTGGCATTCTCTCTTATGCTTTCACGAAAAGAGGTACTCTTTTTTTCCTGCAGGGGGTTTGGATCAAAATGACAGCACATATTTGCATGTAACATCATGCTAAATTTATTCCAGGCAATGACATTGACATTAAAAAAAGTTTTTTTCCATGACTCATCCAATGGTAAAAAAAAATCACGGTGCCCACAAGGATATGAATAATGTTAACATTAAGAGTTTCAGCGCCACAAGCTGGCTGCATGAGATAATCTAGTGTATGCCTCTGATACAGGATTATTTGGGCTGTGATTTTAGACCATGGTGGCATCATAACATATCTTGCATAATAGCATTTTTGTAGATAGAAATTAAATGTCAAAAACTATAAAGTGAATATATATAAAGTGAAGTACTTTAGCATTTTATAGTTCATGTTTAAAAAATCAAATGTTTTAGCCCATTACTAGGTGGTTGCTAAGCTGCATGCTAAAGTCATGCATCACGAAAAGTACCTTGGATATAAATTGCATTCTACTTGTTGTGAAATTAAAATGATTTGATGGTTTTATATGTGTATAATATGTGCATAATTGGTACAAATTTGTACCAATTATCATCTGTAGACGGTTGCTTGGCAATATTTTGGTTGTTTATCTTTTGAATGTATAAGAGGAGTTGTGACTTTGTGCGTTGTAGGAAGATTATGAAAGTTTCATGTATGTAGAACAACAGCTGTTGCTGTGCAATCACACTGTGGTATTCAGATTAAACACTCAGTGGTTATTTCATGTATTTCCATTCTGTCACCTTCAACAGCAGTGTTATCAGTGTAGCTCTAGTACCAACTATGCATTTCTCTGGGTAGGTATTTGATTTGCTATTGTAAAATTCTCAGAGTCTCAACTGGATGAAAACTAGTGACTGACCACGCCACTAGAAAGTTTGTTTTGTTCAATAAGATTATACTATTCTATTATTTTAGTTAACAATATATCAAGTCATATTATGCCAGAACTTTTTATATGACCAGTACTTTGGTTTTATGACCCAAAGTGATTTTATTTCCCATCACCCTCAGCGTACTGTACTTTTATTTCTGTGGTCACTACTAACATTTTTTAGTTAAAGTAAGATGGAATACCTGCATCACATGAGAAATGCATCTTATTCAAAGTGTTAAGTAGATTTGCCACCAACTTTCCTTGCAACTTTTTTTTGTTTAAGAAGAAACAAAAATCACTGCATCAATATTTATTAATTATTTAATACTCATTTGTTTTGCTCCAATCTAAACTTTTGAGTCAGATTTTAGTTTCTTGAAAGTAAGCAGCACTTTTATGTAAAGCTTTTTTGATTTCATTTGTTGTACGCCAATTGTTCATTTTTTCCTTAAAATAGAAAGAAAAAAGTCGTGAAGCCTGCTTTAAAATCAGTGAAACAAACCATTCACAAAAAAGAAATCCAGTATTTTCAGCTGTATCCAATGAAATGTTTTATCCGTCTACAAATTATGATAGAATAATAAAGTGAAGATTGATAGACTGTATTACAAGGCACTGTGTGTAATTACTCTTAACTAGCTTGACAGTGTTTAATCATCATGCCTGTGGTTTGATATTACTTCCAACGGTGTCCTGTTCTTTTCAACCAAATTGCATGTGACTGATAATTGATGAGGTTTCAGTTTAATACAAGGAGGAATTGACTGTCCATCAAGGACATGCAAATCTATGACTTAACCAGAGATTAAAAAAGTGCAGTGTAAGCAGAGCCCGTATTTCCAGACACTTGATATGTGTGTTAATACTGAGCTGGCATTGTTTGAAAAACACCAGGATGGCTGTGTGATTTCTATGTGAGTTGATAACCAGTCATTTTCTTGTCATTTGCCTTTGACATGACTGTTGCCTCCATGGATGGCTAAGTCTCCTTGACAGTTGAAGGCACTGAGGTTTTGCTCAACTTTTAGCAGCTCAAAGAGCCAAAACTGTGATTTTCCAGTAAAATCTTTGGCAGGTTAGTACTTCCGACGTCCTAGAGATGTCAGATCATGAAATTCAGTTTGTTATTTTAATAGTCTCTCTGTTTTTATAGCTCTCTTTGTCTCTGTGCTATAATTTATGCACAGTTGATGTTCAGGAAACCGCTGTAGCGTCAAATATCTGAACAAGAATAGAAAAACTGAAAATGACCATTTGAGCCAAAGATTGTGGCTCTACGTCTTGGCCAATAATAGTATCTTCCCGAAAGAAGCAAACCAAACGCTCCACACATCAGATATCTTATTGTCATCGTCTTCAGTAAAAGGCTTTATTCAGTGCTCAGTGGTCATGATTATGGGCTGCTGGGTCCAGCTGACTAGCAAGGAACATGTGTACATAAACGGAAAGAAAAGGCTATGTAGGGCAGAATGTCCTCAGCGGTGCCTATACGTGTAGAGTTTGTTTATCCAGCATGCTGTAATGTTATGAGAACTGCTGCTTCAGCCTTAGTTACAAGTTGTAATGTAAATATTGATGTGTATGGAAAAGGAACAGTATTTAAAGCTTACCATATGTTCTAATAATTTGACACACTGATTCTGAAAACTGGATAAGCGTTTAAGGACAAATACTGCTGTGGTCCTTTTCTGTTAGAGTTAGCAAAACTGTATTTTGTTCATGTTACAGACAAATATTCACATTTAGCACTTAAAGTCATGTGAAAAGGTCCTGTGGCATGTAGAACCTAGCTTGTAACTAGCTAGTAGCACCACCTGTAGCAGCAACAACGAAGTAATAATTTTTTTGTATGGCTTTCTAAGTCTTTCACATGGTTGTGGAAGAATTTTGACCACTGTTCTTTACAGTGTTGATTCAGTATGGGCAGTAACGCGTTACTGTAATCTGATTACTTTTTTAAAGTAACGAGTAAAGTAAGTAGGGTTGCCAACTCCCTGAAAAATAAATAAGGGACACCTCGTGGCCAGGGCCGGGCGACCCAGTTGTCTTCACCCTTCCCAGTGTGGTGAATTTTCTAGCTCTTTTTTTGTGTGTGAAATTATTTTTTTTAACCCTTTGACTTGAATTTGATTTAAGTAGATGTGTATTCTTTGTGATATGAACACATGTGAAACAAATGATCATTTAGCCATTTATTTTTAGCTCAAAATGACAACATTAACAGAGTAAAACAGGTCTCTTTCTTAAACAGAAGCCTGTCATGCTTAACTTTTGAGAATATAAGTAAATCTTTCTTTAAAAGAACTCTGTCCTGCTTAACTTAAAATAATAGAAAACAATAGAAAGAAAAATATTCTTGTAACAGTGCACATTTAGTGCATTTAGTACAATTGGCTTCAGCTGAGGTCAGTGGCGGCTGGCCCATAGGGGGCGCTCGGGCTCCGCCCCCCCAAATGTGGAGGAGTAAAAATATATATTTTTAAAAAATTCATCAATGATAGTTTTACTATGTGTGTGCCCATATACAGCCAGGCGTATTTTAACATTTTCACCAGCTGACTCATTAAAGTTCAACCAACAAACGGTGTTTTTCTTCTTCTGGGGCGCTCGTCAAAGCGCCCTTGATATGCAGCGAAATAGCCTATCATTAAATGGTTGCCAGGGGAAAATAATAAATATTTGACCTATCAGCGTCGCTGAATTAAATGGTTTGGGGGCGCTTAAAATTGCGCCCCTGCAGAAAACGCGCGAAGATTTGCTGTTCTAGAATTTTACCTCAGTCAGTAGCCTAAGTGAGCTATAAGGTCAGAGAGAGACGATGGCAGCGGTATTGTTAACGGTTGAGGCACAGCCTCCCCCAAATTCGGTTAGATCGCTTCTAACCTACCCTTTTGCCAGAAGGACAATGGCAGAAAAACTGCAAGTTAAAGAGTTGGGACCTGACAAGCCCGAAATTCAACTAACCCAGGCAACGAAGGAGAAGTCAAAAGCATACAACAGGACTTTTTGTCGGAGTTGGTTCCAGCGCAAGTCGTGGCTGACGACTCAGCCACGCTGGCGCTGGCGCTCTATCAGGTTCTGATGGAAAACAACCTTCAAGACACATTCACCGAAACTGTAAGTCTTCTTAACATCCTCATCACCACACCAATGACAACATCAGAATCGGAGAGGTGTTTCTCTACTTTAAAGAGGATAAAAACTTTCCTGAGAAACAATATGGCTCAGGATCGGCTCAACGCTCTGGCTATGCTGTCCATAGAGAAAAAACTCACACAAGAACTTCCTGATTTCAACACCAGGGTCATCGAGAAATTTGCCACTCAGAAAGACAGACGAGCAAAGTTCTTGTACAAATAAGAACCCTTAACCATATTTACTCTCTTTCTCCATCCCTCTCTCTTTCTCTCTTTAGCCCACCCCCCCAATCAGTTTACAGTTGTTGTTTTCAATAGTTATTTTTCATTCATTCATTCATTCATTCAAAAAAAAAAAAATCTGTTCATGTTCATTTTTACAAATCTATACAAATGGCCAGAATATGGTTGTTCATTTTTACAAATCTATACAAATGGCCAGAATATGGTTGTTCATTTTAAATTTAAATTAAAATTGTGTTGTTTGATGTACTCATTAAATGGGTCATTTTAGTCGATATCATAAAAATTGCCCCCCCTGAGATTTTTTTCAGGAGCCGCCACTGGCTGAGGTATTATTTCAGCTTTTCTAATGCTAATCAGCTGCTCCCGTTTGTAAACCCACTTGTTCCCATGATTATGCATCTTAACTCATCATATTCATCTATGTATTACTTTTATGTATTAGTCATCTATTTGTTGTAATCATCTATCCTTGCAGTCGTTTATTACACAAAATAAATTATATTATCACACTTCTGGCCACATAGCGCTGATATTCACTGCACATGCCCATATTAACTTTTTCCAGCCAGGTGTTTTCCTTTTCCCATTCTTCCCTTTGTCTGAGGGGAACAAACATTGCTGCTCTAACGCTGGGCTCACACTGTGCGGTTTTAGGCCCATTTTGAGCCGATTTTTGAGTGATCGGACCGATTTTGGCCTTCATCGTGTAGTATACGTGGGGTAACGAGAAGTGATTAACACCTCACGACCAGCTCCCGATCATCAATCGCTCGTGAGCCGCTCACACTGCTCGCGCGCAAACACGTAAACGTCGGTGAAAAAGACGGAGCAGCACGGCTGTGCAGCGTGTGATCTGGACACAAGCGATGGAGGCACAACTTGTAGAACTTTGAAAAGCTCATCCGAGCCTTTTCGATGTGGCCTCACAAAATTATCACGACCACAACAACCGTGAAAATAGTTGGATTTACATTGCTGCTTAATCACAGCTGCCTGATCATGTTTTTCATTAGCAATTTAGCAAAGTTGATGGTGGTGGTGTGTCTGTGTGAGTGAGAGACAGAGAGAGCGAGCGACAGATTTTCTGTTATAACCTTCATGTTATGGACGCACAGTGTGAGCACTCAGGTCGCATCAGAGCATCGGGCGGTATAGTGTGAGACCTGCATCGTGACCTACCAACGTCTAACCCCTGCGAGTCAATCGTGCAGTTTGAGCAGGAGCTGAATAACGCGACTGAAAAAATCGCACAGTGTCTGCCCAGCTTTAGGTGTACTGTCATCCGAGACTTGCACCGCAGTGACGGCGTTTGTTTCCCTGTTGGCCATGCTTCTTGTTGTGGTCATCTGTTGTCTTCCGGTATTTTCTCCGTAAGCGACCTTTCCTCGACCAATGAGATGAGCGGTAATCTGAATTGTCATACTCGAATTGTCATAAGTGTGCTGTCAGCTCATTGGTCACAAAGCAGGAGAGGGGCTGGGAATTATGTTTTCAAACAAAGCGTTAATTCCATTAACATTTATAGACTACTTTTGATTCTCACTGTATTACGGGACAAAGTGCGTCCCTTATTAGCTCAATACGGGACGTGTACTTTTGTTTCTAAATACGGGACGATTCCGTATTTTAAGGGACGGTTGGCAACCCTAAAAGTAAGGGATTACTATCGCAAAAACGGTAATTAGATTACCGTTACTTTCCCGTAGGAACGCTACGTTACTGCGTTACTAAAACTGTGATTTCTTGCGAGAATGTCTCATGACAGTGACGTAAGTGAGTGCGACGTTTGTGACAACAGCTGTGTGCAGATCAACAATGGATAATATATCGAGTGCAGGAGAGAGTATGAGCGTGCAGCGTTTAAAGTGTGGAAGTACTGACCTTACTTTGAGTTTAATTCCATAAAAAGTGACAAAAACATTAGCGTCCGCTGATCACTGCGTGGGAAGAAAACTTCTTTTTACAGCGAAAAAAACCCCTAAACAAGCACCGAGTGCGCAACGACATAATGGGAAATTCACAGAGAAACTCGCGGATTCTTCCACACCGCTGCAGCACACCTGCACCAGAGCACACCTCCGCCTACCCCACTCCTGCTTTAGAGGTGAAAATAGAGCAACAGGACTGCTAGTCTTTGACTTTATTTAATTTCTGCTGTGTTTTACTTGCATCTATTTGAAAGACTGAGTGTAAACACAAAAAATATTTTATTTTACCTATGTGCTAGAATGTGCAGAAAATAGGCTTAAATGTTAAACTAAAGTCAGAGAATGGTGCATATAATTAAATTTTTGCTTGATGCGTAAAGTTAAAAAATTAAAACTGATAAAACAAGTTAAAAAGAGACTTTTCCATTTGATTACATTTTGTATGATGGATTATGCAGAAAAAGTGGAATTGGGCTGAAAGATCTATCGCTTTATCACCTATTCAGGTTGTAAATCGTGTTTTTAAAAAGTAACTAAGTAATTAATTACTTTTGAAAATAAGTAATCAGTAAAGTAACGGGATTACTTTTTGGGGGAAGTAATCAGAAATTAGTTAATGATTATTTTTTTCAAGTAACTTGACCAACACTGTCTGCCACAGGACTCACAGTCTCACTTTGATTGGGTCATTGCAACAAACCTGATTTGTTTTGCCAGTGTTTGTTCTGTAGATTTACTGGTGTGCTTGGTATCTGCTATATCCCCAAATGTTGACCATTCTTTAGCTGTTAGATAGATTGCCTTGCAATTAGCCTTTAGCTCTAGACTCCGGGCCCTGTGGTTGCAAAACAAGCTAAAATCGTTACCAGAAGTTTGGTTGTTTGTTCATTTGCAACTTTGCAATTCCTAAGCTGTCATGTTCTTTTTTTTGAGAAGAGTCTTTCCCCTGGCAACCATGCCAAACGAGGCATATCTGTTCAGTTTTTTTCTAACTGTTTTGGCATGCTGAGAAATAGCTCCCGGTTTATTCACAGCTTCTTTGAGCATTCCACGTTATGACGTTAGTGAGGAATTTGCAGGGAAGACTGTGGCATTATGTGGCCTCACGTTAACCTGTTATGTTAACACACATGCTCCAGACCACCAAACTGCCAAAACTATTGTTTATACAGAGATGCTCACACTTGCTGATGATCGGTTAATCGTGTGCATTTGATTAGCAGCATCTGCTTACCCCCTTGATTCCTATGGAAGCTTTAAGGGTGTACTTAGTATTTCACAGGACTATATAGAGTTACTTTCCTGGTTTTATAGTGTCAACCAGGAAAGTAATGTTATCTCAATATCATAATAAAAGTTCAATGAAGAGAAACATAATTTATTGAGATACAGAATTCAGTTATTCTATGTGGTGATGAGACTCAGATGACCCATTATAACAACAGAGTCCCGGCTACGATAGGATTTAGCCCAGGACCCCTTGGAGTTTAGACGCTAGTCGTGGTGCAGGTGAAGATGGAGGTTTGTATAGAGTTTTGAGTGACTACGGTGAGGCGGAGATGGGCTGAACAAATTAGAGCCTGAATGGCAGAATGACAAATGAGCAGTGATATTTACAGCACACAGAATGGAGGCTAACTGGCTTACAGAAACCAGACAAGAAAATGACTGGACTAGAGCAATGATGTCGGCATTGAGTTTGACAGTGTGGGAAAGTGGATGTAAGAACTAGACTAGCCGCTGATGTATCCATCTTTCCAGCAAAAGTCTTTGCAACAATGCAAATGACTACCTTGTAACAGCTTTCAGACACAATGTTTAAAGAGTGTTTTGAAAGATTTTAGTTTTCATGTTTATTGTTAGACTCTGCTGGTAGATGATTGTAAAAGATGTCACTTTTATATAACCATAACATGAACTGGTCCATGGTACTCCAACTCAGAGGTCCATTCATGTATGCATGTAGCTCCACGAAGGAAGTTAGCTGTGAATGAAAGCTTTCAGGTCACAGGTCTTTATCTGTACCATTCCCCCCCTTCTCAGTGGTACAAAATAAACCATACAGTGAATATATTGTGCAATAGGACACAAAGTAAAAGCCAATTTCATAAATGTAAAATGTATGAAATTGGTCTAAATGAGTAATCAGTGAAAATATGTCAGATGTCACACATGTTATTCTAGAAGTGTGCTCTTAAAACTGTGGCGTGGGCTGTATGCTGGGCGGCAGCCTGCAGCTCTGTTTTGAATGGGACCCTATAAATATAAACTACTGCTTATGTACCCAACCCAAAACAACACGTAACAACACCTTAACTTAGAAAACTCTAAACTTAATTAGTAATGAGAAACATGGTGAGTCAGTAGACTCCAACATTTCCAACTTTTATAACTATGGTACAAAGATATGTTTGTTTTGATTTAGCTTGAGACAACCAGGAGTTAAACTGTGCTGGAGGCAGCCGTAGTGGAGCTCTGCTTGTTGATACCTTTAGATATTATCTCTCACGTATGCAGTAGAACACTGCCTTCCTTTTTTCTGTCCATCCACCCATTTCCATTTTCTTAACCACTTATCCAATTCAGGATCACTGGGGGGCTGGAGCCTATCCCAGGAGTCACAGGGCGAGAGCAGGGTACATTATACAGGGCAGTGGTAACTTTAGTAATTTTTTTTATCCATACAAATTACACATACTAAGAAGAATTTGCTTTCACTGAAGAATCATATTTTATGGTATATGCTTACATCTGGGTGTGGCCTTGTGTATGTTTTGTTAAGTTCGTGTAGGCTAACCTTTTCCATTAAATTAGTGAAAATATTGCTTCATCTTATCATCAAAAGGCACAGAGTGTACTAAAATGAAATGTATCCAAAAGTAAGAATCTTAGATTTTATTTATCTTAATTAAAATAAATATAATTAATGAGCAATGTTGTTACTCTGGACAATTCACATTAATATAACACAAATGAAACTAGTATCTACAAAAGAAACAGCCTATAAGGTTAAAGCCAGTGGCCAAATGTTACAGCATACACAGGCCATATTTCATCAAAATCCAGGCCTAACACATAATTTTCTTTTCCCACTTTATACCTTTTTCCTGGGGCATCAATCATTTTTAATCAAAGATGTCTACATTTTGTTTTTGTTTGTAATTTCATGAGTTGGGCGCACGATTAGAGTGCAAGTTTCCCATGTTTCATGCTAAATGGAACACTTATAAAATGGTCTTTGTGTGAAGGGTTTGCTGCATGGCATCCAAAAAAACGCCTAAAATAAAAATGTCCCTCTGAAACAAGCATGTGAAAGTTTAAAGTCTCACCACTTGTGTTTTCTATTATATTGATTAAGCATGCCCTAAAATCTGCTTTAAAGCATTGGCTACATGTTGATAAGATAGCTTGTTATTAAAAAATATTTATTATTTAAAGCACACAAATGTCACTTTCTATTTTATTTTCTTGTGCCACAGGATTAAAAAAAAAAAACTTTTTTAAACTCAGGAATAAATGAACTCTAATTTTTTTTCATCTTGTCAAACATGCTCTCACTCCCCGTGAACACACTGGCCTTTGGGGACATGACAGAATTGATGGCTTACCTCCTTAGCGCTTGCGTGTGTGTACGTATGTGTGTGAATTGTGCTCCTTTGAAGTTCTGAAGTCCGCCCATCTCTCTATGGCTCTATATTGTGCTCAACAGCTCCATTTATCCCACCTTAATCCCCTGACTTAAACTTGCATAAATCACGCTGAGTTGTTTCTAAACCTGGGCAAGCTGGAAAACAGTGTCTCTGTCTCTGTTTCGTTCTGGTTCAGCTCTCATTGTGAGTTTAAGGGCTTCTGGATATTTAGCCGACCATGCTAATGATTACTGGACAAGTACAAAAAATGTCTTTTTATGTGGCAACTGCGTTTTTTCTCCTACACATTTTAGCAAACCTGAATTAGGTAAATGTGCCTTAAGACAGAGAAAACATAAGATATGAAAGCATAATTAATGGTATTTTTTCTGTTTATACATTAGAAATATACAGTTAGCTTGTAGCGTAGGAAAAAGAAAAGGCTTTAGAAGAAAATAGGGCTCATGGGATCAAAAAGACTTCTAAGACTAAACTCACAAAGTTCACACTCACAAATCGTTTAACTGTTTTACTCTAGCAGATCATATGCAAACATTGTAGAAGTCCCTTCTCTGGCCTTTTTCTATGGCTGGGACATAATGTGACATTGTTTTAACCAGCATTCAGTCCAAGTCTCTGGGCAGCATCACGACACCCATAGTGCATCTAAGCTAACCTCTCTCTATCGATGGCTCTAGGCCAGATTAAAGTGCTGGGGCTCATTGTTTACACAGCTCTGTGGTGCCACGGCTGAGCAGGCCCAAACAATGGACCCCTGCTCCCTTTTGTCAGAGTGAGAGGAAGAATGGAGACCTCTTGACATGGCAACCTGAAGCCTCAATGCCCCTACTTCACCTAGCTGAGAGGGTCACAACGAGAATGAGAGGGGAAAAAAGGAGAAGAGGGGAAGTTGGACATAAGAAAGAAGGAGAGCAGAGAGAAGAAAATGGAAAGGGAAGAAAAGAGATATAATATGGAAGGTAGAAGATTAATTAAGAATGGAGGAAGAAAGCTCGAAGTAAAGGACGTGGAAGAGGAATGGGAAAAGGAGAGGCAATGACAAGTGGATAGGAGATGCAGAGAAAAGCAACACTGAACTTACTTATGTAGGAATCATAAGTTTTGTAATGATGACAGAAGCAGATATATAAATGTATGCGTAATAATTTGATTGGTGATATCAGGCTTGCTTTTTGTTTTACTCTTAAGTTAAACGAGAAAGAGAACTAACAGAGCTGGTGCTGTCCTGACAATGTTCCGCTTATTTTAGTTTGAGATGGCTCATCATCTCCTTTCAGAACAGCAAATTTATCATTTTCTACTTATTGGTTGTAGGTCACTTTCTGGGTAACAACACAGTTATTGACGTGCTTCGTCGCCAGGGATATGAGGTGGAGCACACACCTGCTGGGCAACCCATAAACCGGTGAGTTTGCTTCAGTCTAATCATCATCATAATGCTGCTTGTTTAACAGGACTGGACCGTAAGACATCCATGGCTTTTAGATGCAGTTTCTCATATACTATATGGTGTTTTCGGTAACATCTCCCCGCCTGTGTGCTTTTTGCAAGTCTTCTCTTGTTTCAGCTTAGATTGTACTGGAAGATAAGTGTCACAAATTCCCCGCTGGCCACCAATGAAGTGGTGTTGAAAAGGCCAATTTAAGTAGGGTTCTCACCTCCTGCTGTGAAGCATGTAGTGCAGTCTACCTTGGCACACTGAGGGTGGTAATCTCGCTTTAAATCTGTGTTCTTGTTCCTGTGTCTGAGTGAATGAATAGGTAATTCTACTTTCTCACACACAGCCCCCGTGTTTGATACGGTATTATGAGCCTGAGATGAACCCACATCTTGCCTGTTCATAGACTACCTTGATGTTGTCTTGAGAGAACAGACAGCCTTCATTATATCCATGTATAACAATTTATTATTCGACTTCTCATTAGTATATCTGACATCACAGTTGTTCAGGTCTAAGTGCATTTACTCTCTTTGTTACCAGTATTGGTTTATTCATGGTGATTAACGTGTCTTGAAAGGAAAACTAGTGTCAAATAGTATCAAAAAGAAGAGTTTAGGTTTTTCTGTCATGCTTCCCAACTTGTAATTTGTTCTTCCACAAAAAGAAGCTATGTTAACTATTAGACTGTAGTTAGTTTTTTGTCCTTCCATTGCATCCTGAATGGAGAAAGAATGGAGACCTGTTTATAATAATATATAATATTAATAATTAATAATACTTTTTTCTCGACTTCGCTCTGCTCGTGATTTGAAAGTGTATTTCTCCTGCTTGTTTCACTGCCATTTACTTATTATGATCAAATATTCACTTTAAACTGTCATGTTAATATTTTATTGGCAGGCTTTTTAACAGGACTGTCAGGTGGAATAAACTCCTGGCCTGCATAAAAACACTCTAACCTGCTTTCAGCACTTTGCTACTTTTGCTCAGCATTTTCTCTGCACTTGTAGACTCTCCCACGAGACTATAATGCCATGTTTCAGTGACCTCACAGGAAAATGTGATATTTATTTTGCCTGTAACAGCAAAACAGACCTTGTCCTTACATTCTTTGGTGTCCATGGCAATATCCTTGGACAAGGCACAGAGGCTGTAAGATGTGCTCAGTTTGTTTCATCTGCATCTTCTTTGGTGCATTATGAAAGTTCCATTTATGGCAAAGCCCTCCAGACAATCATATGCAGGGTGAAATGTGGGCAGGCTGCAGTGTGAAGTGTGAAACCAACACTGGCTTCATCGCCAGTATAGTCCAGCATCACCTTCGTATCCATGATCATTGTTAATTGGAGCTCATATAGTTCACCACACTTGATGAGTTCTTCAACAGTGATCTCTTTTTGTCCCACGTGATTTGATTAAAACAGCCCCAAAAATGTGTTTTCAGCATAAAGATTTCAAGTTTTTGCTTTTGCTTCGGACAGGCAAACATCATCTTATAATCTTCATATGGTTCCTTGCCTTGTATCCCCAGTTTTCTGCTTCTGATCACCTAGGCAGGGTAACTACTCTTCTTCTTTTGCAGACAGGCTTGGCACCATCGTTGGCAGGATTAAAGATGATTAAAGACTAAAGTTGATGATTTTATTATAAAAGTGACATGCAACGAACCCCTTTTCTCTTTCTTTCTAAAGCATCTTACCCTACTGTAATGTGCATCCTCTAGGCGATCATCATCTGGACCCGTCTCACCAGAGCTGGAGGACCATTACGATGAGTCGCCTCAGCTGGAACCTTTCTTGCACGAGCTTCCTCACAAAGAGGAGGGTCAGGGGCATACTCTGGAGGAGGATCTGTTACCCCACATGCTTCTGCCACCAGATAGCCTGGAGGTTCTGGAGAAATCTGAGAGAAAAATGCTAAAGAAAAAGAGGAGGAATAAGCAGAAGAAACAGCGGCACAGGCATTTTAATGACCTCTGGGTTCGGATAGAGGAGAGGTAAGATGAAAGAAAGAGGGGTAAAGATGTGAAGGTCTTTCTTCTCTATATATGGGTTATCAATGACTAGAGATGAAAGGCCACAGGTGAAATGAGAGTATGATAGCAAGAGCTCAGAAACAAGCCAGAGAGGATGTAAAGGGAAACTCACACTTGTATATAGAATAAAACTGACACTTCCTGGTGCAGTGCTGCAGGCTCAAACAGCCACCATATCACATCACCATGCACTTCATGCAGTTTGCATAAACTTCAGCACATACACATATGTGCCCTGCAGTGGTATATGAGTCCTGACTAGTTCCAAGCTAGTGTAGGTGTCTTGGTTATGAAAAGAGCGACCTGGGAATTCCTGCTAAGTATCGGGATTTGGTCTCACAGTAGCTCCAGGCAGGAACTCACAGGACAACACGATAAGATCACCTTTCAGACAAAGAAGAATCTTTTGCACAAGGTGTGGTCTGCCATGTGGAAACATCCCTGCATTTTTTGCAATGGCAAAACACAGTTTTGTCATTGGGTTGGAAGCAGTAACGCTAATATGAACTTCAACACATAAACAGTCCTAATCTATTCAGTCACACCTTTGGGGAATTTAAATTTTCCATGGCCTTGCCCAAATTTGGGTTGCAAGAGAAAAGACAAAAGGACAACATGTGATCTTGACACAAAACAGAGAAATTTTTATCTTAATTGAAACAGAGAATGGGTGAACAGCTAACATTAGCGTTATTCAGATGTAGATCTGGACTTAAGAAGTTGTTGCAGGCAGCAGTTTGTAAAACTGAACTTGTGCTACCAGTATTTATTATTTCAATATGCAGTATGCACTAGTCCAAATTAGTGATGGAAAGAAAAAGCTAAACAAATAGTGTCACTTCTTCATGTGAACAGAGGAGGTTTGTGAACATTTGTGTACATTATTTCTGCAGAAGTGTTTTCTCTAAATCTGCAAGATCCTGTATTTTGAGCAGAAATGAAACGGACTCTTTGTGCATGGACGTTACAATGTTATGCACGTTCTTGTATATTTTAATGTCTAAAAAGGTGGCTGAGTAAGAGAAAGTAAGGCAATTTGAGAAAAAGAAGCAACTCCAGTCTCACAGTTCTTTGTTGTGTGGCCATGGTATGTCACACCTGGTTTCTTTGCGCCTCTTAAGGCCTTTTCACACAAACTAAAGTTAATTTCTCTAAAACTATGCCCCTTGAGTATTTGGCTGAATGCAAATAAGTATGAAGAGTAATGTAAATTTGGGGCAAAGTGGCATTATGTTAGGAGTGTTTCTTTTTAATAAAAATGGAAATGCTATGATGTCTGTGTGGTTTTGACCACCTCAAAGCAGTTATTGCCTCACAGACACTTCAGTCTGTGTAATTTGGGGATGAAGGAAGAGTAACAAAGGGCATAATAGCTTTCAGGTTTATTGGCAGTTGGTCATGTGACGATCAGTGATTTGAGCACCCAGAAATTCTGTCAGAGAACTTTTTCTTTGTGGCTTTCATCATCATTAATGTTTCCATTGTTGACTTTCTGCAGTCTGCATATTTTCTCTGGCAATTTTTGACAATGTGTGGATGTGGAGAGAGGCTGGTTTTCCTGCTGATCCTGCCACAATTTCCCCTACAGTACCAAAGAATTGTACAGTGCAGAAACAAAACAAAATGCTTTTTGTTTAAAAAAAAAAAAAAAAAAAGTAAAAGTCTGGAATTAATAAGACCCTACCCAGTCTGTAGTGATTCTAAATTGCAAAATGGGAGCCAGTGCCTGTAGAAAAATTATGGTGTAGTTTACTAATTGCAGCATACAGAGTTTTAAAGCCTCTGAAATTAAGATCTGATGTTGTTTTGTTTTTCCTGTAATAAAAAGAGTGAAAAAAATCAATGAATGTAAGCAAACGTTAATGTCACAGCAGTGAAGATGGGTTCATTGTGAAAGCCGTCATTCAGTTAACCCTTTAAAGGCTAAACCATGATGTAGTTGACAGAAATTAAATTATTTTGCATTAATGAGTGTTAATTTGTGTCAGTGTGCAATGCGCAGCGTCATTGTGCAACCAATTTTTTTTTCAGTTGGGGAGCGCCTGGGGGGGGGGGAGTATTACCCACACTAATACTCATTCCCTTTGCCCACAAACCAGTGAAAGAAATGCAAATACAGAATGAATGCAGGATCCTCGTTAATTATACCAATTAAAATCATTCTGTTTTGTGTTCATCATTTACGACCCATCATTCAATTGAGAAATATTATAAATCTTCATTATTAAATCCATGTTTTTGCCTCTTTTCTCTCTACAGCTCTGTGGTGCAGTCCCCGCCTCCCCCAATGGTTCGCATCATCAATGGTTACATCACGGTGCAGCCGCCTGACAGAATCCAAAGCCAGTACAACTATCATCGTGTTCCTTCAGCAGCACCAGCGCCTTCGATCTTCTCGTTGTCTTTACTGAGCTTTCACCTCACACTACCTATAGTGATCTCACAGATATGGACTGTGGCCCTCTAGTAAAATGGTTATAAGGACTCTAAATAAAACTGGTACACGTACGCGGTTTCAAATATACTGCTCTTAAAAAAAAGTCTGGTCTAGCTGTTCACTCCATGGATGTTTGGGCACAGAAAGTTTGCTATGTTGGAAGTGAACTGGAAAGGTGTGGCAGTAGGGCTCATCTCTTTACAGATTGGGCTTTGATGTGCATGCGAGTTCATATAACTTGAAACATAAAGGTCTGAGTTTCACTTAATTTACACAGAGTGAGCACAGAGTATGCAGTAGGGAAAACAAGAAGCTCAAACTGAGGTAGTGTTATCACTAATTACACAACTCATCAGTGCCTTGCTGGGTTACACAGTTATAGTAGACAGCTATTAGTTGCTCTGAAAATTTGAGAAATCACTTAAGTAATTTTTCAGCTTAAATATTTTCTCCAACAGCAACTGGGACCACATGTCCTTTGAGTATCTCTGTGAGAGTACGTGGGCGTGGGACAAACAACGTCTATCGGCTCTTAAACCCACTGGGCTTGCAAACACAAGTGCTCAGACTTTAATTTATTCTTCTATTTTAGAAGAATCTGATTTGATTACATAAAAACCTGCTGCGGGGAGAAAATTGTACATACGCCTTTTGAATATTATAGAAGTATTTTAGAATTATTAAAAAAATTAAGATTATCAGAAGCATTGTTGTTTATATGGAAAAGTATAAATAGATATGCAGTATATTTTCAAAACAAAATCAGGAACTAACCACCATAGCCCCATGCCATGTGTCTCACTGAAATTACATTTTTGAAAGGGACAGGTGATTGTATTGTACTTTATTAGTGTTATCGACTGCTTTGATGTATATGTTTGCTGAAAGAATTTATGTGGATGTGTCTGGGCGTGTGTGCGCGCGTGTGTTTTACATAGCATTCATTCATTTTTTATTTATTTAAAACTGTAGTGTTGCTGTTAGCCATGTGAAACATTCCCTGTGGCTTTTGTTTTTATATATTTCATCTCACCATGATGCCAAAATGACTTGTTTTTCAAATGTTCTTTCAGTGTAATTTCAAATGCATATCATGGCAATAATAATTAAACTGACTACATGAGCAGACCGCGTAGTGCTTTACGACCTTCACATTTCATTTATGGCACGAGATAGCAACAATAAAATATTTATCTGGATGTAAAATTGGTCTTCGATGCTCGTTCTTCGCTGTGAAGCAAATCAGTGGAAAGTCAGGGGAGAGAAATTTTTACAGCAAAATAACCAGTGTTATATTAAGTATAGATCAAATTATTTTATGTTCATCACAACGAACAAACGAACAGCTTCCCAACACTTAAAACCTTTTGGATTCCTTCAAAAATCTTTTTATTTAATGGTCAACAGGTTTACGCTCCAGTCCCATTATCATGTGTATAACCCTCAGTTCCAACAGGCAGCTGTTTTCAGTGATCAAGCGTTTAGCAGCTAAATTGCGCATATCTGTTTCTAGTTGTTGTTTTTCATCAGAGATGTATGAATATTAATGTTAATGCTGTGTGCCCTATGTCTGCTGGATGTATAAATAGCCATCTGTTAGCTAACATGTTTTTTAGGTCCATCAGCTTTAGGTACAGCAGTATCAACTGAACAAAGGAGTGGGCACACACACGTACACATGCTGCCCTCCTGATGGGTTCATGGCATGTTTATGTGATGTTAATGTGATAAGACAGCTATTAGAAGTTGTTTGACGTGTGCATGTGGTCTGTCACAAACAAGACAGCTGCTCTGCTGGCAAATATCTTTCCTTTGAGACACAAACAGGAAACCGGAGCAAACTGGCTCTTTAGATGTACAGGAAATGAGAGATAATTGATTTGTTACATTAACAGGAAACGCTGAGTGACTTGTTAGTTTGTGCTTTTATTTAGGAGTGGCTATGTGCTTGATGTGCTGACATGCATGAGCAAAATTAGGGCAGTGATTCTGAGTTATTCTAAGTGTTATATTGGGTAACAACAAGTACAGTACAGCCCATGGAATATGCTAACTTTATCTGATGCTTTCTGATTGTTAAAGACAAATTTATGTTTGTTTTTATTTAAAAAGCAAAAAAGTAAGATGCATGGAAAAAGTAAATCACATCCTTACAGCTTTTCACACATTTGTGCATGTCTTGCACTAAAAATACTTTAGTAAATCATCACTCTGTAAGTGATATCAGCTACAGGGTTGAATTCAAACTGCTGTTTTTTTCAGGACTGGCTCCACCAGCATCGGTGTCCTGGAAGAAGAAGGTGAAGGCACTTACAGCAGCATCACAGGATGATGACAGGATGCAGCAGGTGACAGGAAAGGCAGCCGTGGGTGTCACTTATAAGTCTGTGCATAATGTGTATTTTTGTCTTACTGTCTGGAGACAATGTGATGGCTCTTACACACTTTGTCTTCTTACCAGGAATATCAGCACCATCACAACCTTTTAAAAGATAAAACATTTCCATCCATCGCTACATTTTCTTTTACTTACCCAATTCAGGGTTTTGGGGACTGGAGCCTGTCTCATGGCAAGAGGTGGGGTACACTCTGAACAACTTGCCAGTCTCTTGCAGGTCTCACACAGACACACACTCACTCACTCGCTTTCAGTACTTACAGATATTGTAGACTCATCGCTTAAAACGTGGATGCCTTTGGACTGTTGGAGGAGATCACATAGCCTGCATGCTGGATTCAAATCTTGGACCTTGTTACTGTGAGGTGATAGTGCTGTTATGCTGCTATACTACAGTATAGCAGCAATATATAATAGCTGTAATAGCATCATAACAGCTATTATGTAAATTTCCAGTTAGGAAACAAGGCCAGCAGACAGATCTCCCAAAATTATTATTACACTACATATTATCATTACAAGCACAGCATACATAGCTACTTTCAGATGTGCTCTTACTGACAAGAGCAGCACACAGCAGGTAGCTGTTTGACTGGCAGATTTTTGATTTATTCATTTCTTGCCTTTTCTGTCTTTTTTCCTCACTCCAATTTCCTCTTATGTGCTCGTGCAGATTTTCTTTGCATGGATCGTACACACTCTCTCATAAAGGAGACTGCAGGCTTTTTCGGGACAGACAAATCACTGAATCACTGATTCAATTCTAAATCTTATATTGGATCAACAAATGCTAAAAAATAACATGAAGGTGTCCAAAGGCTGAACTTGTTCCATTTGGGTATCTGAAGCTCAGTTAAAAAACAACCAAGGAATAGCTTAGAAGACGAATAAAGTCATGTAGCAGAGTAATCACAGCTGAGATTTGAATCCCATTGAAATGTTGTTGGCAGGATTTGAGATCTTGCACTGAAGGAATTTAACATGGAAAAGTAGTGAACATTTTCAGAGGCTATATCAGAGACTGCTATGCAATTATGCAAAATGGCTGCAACGAGCTATTTTAGCTCAAAGAGCTAATGTTAACTTCTGAGGCTAAGAGGGCACTTCCTTTTCACAGAGAAGAATTATACTTCAGCTTCAACTTCTGTTCACTAAAAGCCTGAAACAGACATTTCTCTGCGTGTCATTGTTCAGCCTTTATCTGCTTTGTTTGTCCAAATAGGTCAAAAGGCCAAGAATAACAGAATGCAGGGATATAATATTTAGCTCTGAGGGCTTTTTAAATTCTTATTCTATAAACAATTTAGGCCTACTTTTGACTTTTTTGCTGATCAGGTCAGGTCATTAATCTTTTTTTTTTTTTTAAACTTAAAGAAAATGAACCCCAGACTTTTGCCGCTGACCTTATGTGAGAATGTGGAACTGAACACTGCTACCTTTCATGGCGTGATGCGTGTTTGGAGAAATGTAGAGAGAAAAAGCAGACTGATTGTATAACTAAAGTCATAACTGGAGCCACTGCAAAAGCTCGAAAACATTAACCTTACATCATGTTGATGTGCGACTCCAAACGACATTTGTCTTGTGCTCCGTGTAACACAAAACTTTAAAAACAACAGACCTTGTAAGTCACTCAGTCATTACATAAAAGAACAAACAAATAGGTGCGGGTCACTCTGCTAATTGCCTCCCTTTGAGTGCTTTTGCTGACAGATGTTACAGCTCATTTACTACTAAAAACACTGTATAATGAATGGTGTGAATTACATAAGTCAAACTGTGGACCATATGAGTGAACTAGTGTCAAGGTAAAATCAATTCAAGACTTTAAACCAAGACGAGAATCCGCTTATACACACATCAAGTGGCAATTTCTTTCATTTCAGTTTAATTTTTTCTTACATGTTTTAGTTCCCTTCTCATTTCAAGACTTTAACCAAGAATTAATACAAGCATGCAAAGGCTATTTGATAACAGCTGAACCAAATACCAAACTCAAGAATTCAATACTGCACATCACGACGAGTTGAATTAGAATAGCATTTCGTCTAGAGTTGGTAATTATAGTGCAATAGATATGCATGTAACATGTGGCAAATGCAAAGCATTACCTGCAACGTGAATATGAGGAATTTGTTCATTCCGATCCTTTTTAACATATGATTCTGAGCATGTTTGGGGGATTTTTGATCTAATTATACCCTTATTTATCACTATATGAAGCAATATCCTCTTGCCAAACATTGATTTGGGAAAACACAATCAAATAAGAAAGCAGGTCTTAAAAAAATACACGCTACACTGAACTGGAGGTGCGCTTTCCAGATCGGACAAACCCATGCGAATTGAAAGCAGATGGCGATGCATCCATCTGTTTCTGGAAAGCAGAAACCTAAAAGGTAAAACCAGCCACAACTTAATTTTTTTTTTTTTTTAAATTAACATGCTTACAAAAAAAATAATCTGAGGTTGCCTGTTATTTACAGGCAGAATAAATATCTAATCCCTTGTGAAAACAAGATCTAACCTTGAGTTTTCTCCATTTGTTATTGCACATGACGCAAAAAGTTCTATTTTCTGCACTAAAAATGTATTGGTTCAAATTGATCAGAAATTCTCAGCTTGTTATTTCTGTTAAGTTCCTCCCATAATACCAATCACCCAGAAAAGCTTTTATCTACCCTAGTCTATTTGTGCCTTTGTGACACAAGGTCAAATCACTTTCTCACTGTTAAAACAAGCACTGAATGCTATTGTTTATCTGATGTAGCTCTTGCACAATTGAGCCTATGTTAGGTGGATCTGTCTTTGGCTATTATCGCTGCATCTGTCTAAGAGTCCTTGCACTGTGTTAGCTGCGACCCATGGAAATAAGTGCTTTTTTGCCTGAGTCCTCAGTATATATTTACATACTAAATCTCTCTGTGGTTACATGTGTTATGAGTATTGGTTAGAGCTTTGACCAGTGGGAACTCATATTGTAAACATGCAATATTGGAGAACAGTCAATTCTTAGATCAACTATCAGTAAAATAGTAAATTTTGTATATTTCGTCTCTGCTCTTGATTTACATTTCTACATTTTTCTTATATTTGCCAGTTCCAGCATAATTCATCAACTTTCACAGATGAACAAAACCTGCTTTTGTTAAATGCAGCAATGTATCGCAAATCGACCTTTGCAAACTGGGCATGTGTGACATTACACATGATTTTTGCCAGGGGCCCAAAAGAATTGCTTAGAGATGGAAGTTTTCACTGGGTGGAATTGCCCAGAAATAGGCCAGACTGAATAAAACATATGAAAGCCCAGGAGTTCAAGTATTTTGTAAGGAGGTGATCATAACAGTTTTCTTAAACTGCTTTATAAATCAGCCCATTTTTATTCGCATAAAATGTGAATAATATTATCATATGACCATAAAAAACTGATTTGATTTCCCACCACCAGCTACCATCACCACTGACTACTTTATAAAATAAAAAGTTGAGTGATAACTCCCCCAGTATTGGGCATTTAAAGAGGAACTAAACACCAATTTTAAACTATGTGGTGTATTAAGTATAACAAGCATTTATATTTCTGTAGAAATACTGCAAATTATTTAGGCCTTTATTTTTAATCATTAAAAAACAATTATTAAAAATAAAACATTTTTCTACTTTGTTTTTGATACACTTCAATTGTATAAGAAATAACTACTAATCATCAAAACAGCCAGGTCATCCCAATACACCTAAAATCCATATTTCAGTTCATTTGGAGATTCAGAGCAAAAACATTGTTTATGTGTCTCACTGCCTGTCAGGGTTGCTCAGAGTATGATTGTCAGCATATAAACAAATCTAAAAAATTTTGTGCTGGCACTGCACCACAGGGTGTCAGTCAGCTGCAGCTTGGATCAGTGGAGCCCATTCACAGGAGTGATTTTCCTGACGAGTGTTGTGGATAGAAAGAAGCCCACACTGGGAGCTGTAACCTGGAGTCATGGCACGCACGCATTTGGAAACACTGCTTCTCAAAACCAAAGCACACAAACACTCATGGTTGATATCAAAATATTGATAGTATATATAAAGTAGTATCATAGACGCCTTTCTGTCTTCCTGTTGCTCATATGTCAACATGCGTTTTAAACCATTCATTTAGTAGGTTTCCCAGTTATGCCAAACGCACATGCACCCCAAGCTGAAGTATGAAGACCACTAGGTGGTCCTCTCTACTCTGTCCTCATTCCACTTAGGAACATTTTTTGACTACTTCATGTGTCAGTGTTTCTATTCTCCCCCCAACAACAAGCCACATTACTAGCCTGTTACTTTATAACCTATTTATGAGCTATTTCACCCCCCCCCCCCCCCTTTTAGTAAGAATTACACAATATCCCTGTCCTCATTTTTAGAATAATGTCATCCAATGCCATGTAGTTATTTACAATTATATACTAAAGAACTGAAGGACTGAGCTGCATCTTTCTTTTAATGGGAATGACAGCAGTGGATTTGCGTGCAATGCTGCCCTCTGTCTTTGAACTGAGGTACTGGATTTCAGTTAATTTGTGATTCTCCTGACATAGTGACTGTGCAACTACTGCAAAACAGTAATAATATATGTAAAAATAATTAAGCTTATATTTACATTTTTTGACATGGGTTTAAATAAAACAATAAACAAATAAATCTCAATTTTATTTATTTATTTTTTTTTTTTTTGGGGGGGGGGGACAGTGTTAGCAAGACTACTTTTGGCTTTTATGCCACTGTGCCTGCTGTTCAAGCAGACAAGCAACTCCATTGATATATAAAACATAATTTTTTACTGGAAAAAAATAATAATAAAAAGAATAGTCACATTTTTGATAGCACCTTACCTACTGTTTCCTGCAACTGGATGTCGATGCATGTCACTCAAGGGTAGGTACATTATTATGTCCACCTGCATAACTACAACTGATCGATGTCAAGTCTGGCTCATATGAATAAATTCTCTTTTTCATTCTCTTTTTGTGTCCAAGCTTTTGGACAGATAAACATCAAATGCCGTTATAACAGTGTAAACATATGCAAAAGCAAAAATCTATCTGTGCTTTACATATTGTTGATAAACCTTACTCCAGTACAAAAAGCTGAGATGAACTTAGTCTGCCTTCCTAAAACCTTAACACCAACTAGTTCTGAACAAGCTATACCTTGGTAGGCTAGTCCGGCACTCTCATCTGACAGCAAGACGGTTCCTTGTTAGAATCTCTAAGTCAGTTTAAGTCTTTTTGTACATCCTCAATGGACCTGGGTAGATTCTGCATGAAGCACTGTATGAGCATGCAGCTATAGGGTGATGTAAAATCTAAAGTACTCAGAGTTAAGACTAGAAAAGTACTATATAAATTTGAGTCTATGTACATAACTACAACAGAATAAGATTAAACACTTAAAGTACAGTAAAGTAAAGTTGAGGATATAAATTGGCACAGGGATCATTAGAAGATTATGAAGTGTATAAGCCATTTTTCTTTTCTTTGCAGTCCATCAAGTGCTCTTCTCTTGTTCAGGGTCCCTGCTGTCACGTTCCAGCCATCCTGCTGACTGACTCCTCTATGACTGAAGCTTCCAACTCATCCTGGACTGGCAAAATCTCATTCTTTGCCTTCATTTTTTTAAGTAGTGACATCTCGACATCTCCAGTAGACCTTGTGCCTTAGCTACATCTGAGTGACAGCCAGGACCTTTACTGTTCTCCCCTTTCATACTTTGAAGACATGAATAACTGCCGCAGAGACTTTTGAGTTGCAGAACTTTCAGCATTTCAATACTTTCCTATTATGGGTGAACTTACATTCTTCATTTATGCTCAGATATATTGCCAGAAGTATTCACTCACCCATCTAAAGTATTTAATACATGTGTTTCAATCACTTCCACGGCCACAGGTGTATAAAATCAAGAGGTGAGGCATGCAGACTGCATCTGCAAACATTTGTGAAAGAATGGGTCGCTCTCAGGAGCTCAGTGAATTGCAGGATGGTACTGTGAAAGGATGCCACCTGTGCAACAAGTCCAGTGTGAAATATTCTCACTACTATTCCAAAGTCAGCTGTTAATGTTATTCTTCAACGTGATTGGGCACGATTGTAACTCAGCCACAAAGTGTTAGGCCAAAAATCACTGAGCGAAGTCAAAGGATGCTGAGGAGGATACTGGTCGCCAACCTTCTACAGAGTCGATCTCTACAGACCTTCAAACTTCATATGGCCTTCAAAGTATCTCAAGAACAGTGTGTAGAGTCTCAGTCTGTGTGTGTCTCTGTCTGCCAATCCAGTGGAGGAGGAAAACAGTACTTGTCTGACTGCGCTACGTCAAGTGCAAAGTTTATTGGAGGCGGAATTATGGTGTGGTTTAGTTTTTTAGGAGTTGGGCTCTGCACCTTAGTTCCAGTGAAAGGAACTGTTAATGCTTCAGCATACCAAGAGATTTTGGCCAATTTCATGCTCCCAACTTTGTGGGAACAGTTTGAGAACGACTCCTTCCTGTTACAACATGACTGCGCATCAACGCACAAAGCAAGGTCTATAAAGACATGGACGAGTGAGTTTGGTGTGGAAGAACTCGACTGGCCTGCACAGAGTCCTGACCTCAACCCACCAGAACACCTTTGGGATAAATTAAAGCGGAGACTGCGAACCACGCCTTCTCATCTACCATCAAATATATGCTGATAATGCAAAGGGGAACATGTGGAACCTTTCATACCAGCTTTGAGACAAATGTCAGGTCCTCCATAAAAGCTGTAGACTCTTGGGCACTGAGCCTCAGCAAACTCTACCTGCATGTTTATGGTGGCTCATCAAAGGATCCTTAAAAAGGGTGCATCCATTTCCCAAGTTCAGTTACGGGGTGGGTGTGTCACCCTGTAGTTAAACCTAGAGGACAATATGTAAATGAAATCTTGTTTGCTTTAACTCTTACTCTTTTATATCCTCATTGCTTCTCCTCAACATCTCTCTCCTTCAGAGCAATTTTTATAAACCATTTAATTTACCCCATTTGGCTCAGTGTTGAGTATCTTTATTGGCCATCTCCTGGATCTCCTTTCCAGCAGGAAAATGTACTTCTTTGGACATGTTTAATAAATATCTAATGCAGTTTATGCTGAAGTAATTCTATAGTTACAAACCTGAATTTATTTTAAAATATGTCCAAGAATTAGTTGTTCATAGGGGAGTTTTGAACAACAGAAAAAAAGATTTAGGTGAGTTTTATAATAAATTCTTGCTTTTATTTATCTTTTATAACAGGAAGCACTTCAAACTGACTTGGGTGAAGTATGTCTACAGAAATAAAGTAATTTCTTTTATATATTTGGTTTCATTCCAATGGATTTATCCACAAGAATCGCTAATTTTTCATATGTTCTTTTTAAGAGGGCATTGGAGAAACGTTTCACACACAGCACAAATAATACTATTACTTGGTACAGTTGTTCTGAGAAAATTATGTACAGAATTTAAGGACCTTGCTTTAACCTTGGGATAATAAAACAGTTTTAACAAGGGGACTGATGAGATACTGTCTTCATCAAAATCAAACCACATTTTATTCATGTGTGTAAATTGCCCACGCACCAGTCCTAATAACATCAGCAGTGTTTTTTTGGTCTCTGAATGGAATTCATGAGGGAAAATGAACTTTACTCCCAGGTAAAGCCTTATTATGTTCACCCATAGATTCAGCTGAACACACTGCCAAGAGATGGTATTCATTTATGAGCTTAATATGCAGGAGATAAGTTTGTTTGTGTGCAGTAGCTTGATTGCCCCAAACCTAATCAATTAAGAAGCCAAATATTTTTGATTTGTTTGACTTTGAGAGGCTGCATTTAACAATAGCCATCCTACGTATCGCATTTTTTTTTTTTTTTTGCCTGTCCCGTTTGGCTCTTTTGCCATCAGAATTGTTGTCTAAAGGCAAAGAAAGATGCCCAACGGATTTACTTTACCAAACTGACCATCCCAGCCTTGCCGTAATGGTCCATTTGATTCACCTTTTATTGTTTATTTTATTTTCACTTGCTGAATACGGGACAGACTTGACTGGGGGAAAGAAGGGGAGAAAGAAAGAGGGAAAGAGAAACAGCTGAGAAGAGGGACGGGGGAGAAGGGCAAAAACCAAAAACCAACAGAATGAGCAGAAAAAAAAAAGAAAAAATATGCATATATCGATCACCTGGATCACCTGCTGAGAAAGAAAAAAGAAAGCAAGCAGAAGAGAACAAGAGTAATAGAATAAACAACATCACAATGATATATGGGAATATGACAGTAAATACTAAATATTAAACATTATTGTGCAGCACATAAGATCAACAGAACACAGTGTGCTTTGAGGTAGGAGCCAAAAAGGGTGTAGTTTGTGGGTGTGATCACCCGTGTGTACACCTGTGAGCATGGACGCGCTTGTTTTTTGTTTTTTAAAAGGTTCCTTCATGTAATGATCTGCTAGAGGGTGTGGGGGGGCCACAGCCCCGTCCTCCAGGGCATGAAGCAGGTATGGAGGAGATCAAAACTCCAGACATCCAGAGGCCCCCAGAACACAAGAGACCAAGGAAGACCAACAGAGGGGCAGCCGCGCCACTGTCCCAGAAAGAGCTGAGGAGAGTCCCAGATGAGGGCTCACTCAGCAGCCGCGGAGCAGAAGCCAGGGGGAGTTGCAGTGACGCGCCCGTGAGCTCTGCCGGCAGCCAGCCGTGCCTGAGTGAGCCGGTGTGTACCTGGACGCCCATCCCCAGACACAAAGAACCAACGCACCGATGTCTGAGGGAGTCCGCCACTGGCAGGGGAAGTGGTGGTGGGGGGAGATAGGCCTCCAAACCTTGGAGGGCCTGAGATGTCCCCAGAGAGGTGACGTCTGATACCCAACCTGACATATAGACACAGACATACAGGCACACACAGACACAAACATCCATTCCCACCCTCATGCTCTCATATGCACTTACTCCAAACTCAACCAACGTGGAGACAGACATAAAGAGACGCTGTACACACGATCACACTCCCCAAGCGTTAAAGTTAAGGTTAAGGTTAAGGTTCTTTATTTGTCACATGCATAGTTATACAAGTATAACACACAGTGAAATGTAGCCTGACACGCTCCTCGACATGTGCAAAAAAATTGGGGGGGGGGGGGGGTGTAGAGGAAAAACATTATATATATATACACATATAGTATATACATTGGGTGAATGTGCAGTAGTAGCAGCAAGCAGGTGAATTCTGTACATTAATATGAATAGACATCTGACTATTTTACAGGATAGACAATATAAACATATTTAAAATTAAAGGAATTGAAATGTACATTGTGCCTTGGTTTAGTGTCAGGAAGAGTCCTGTCTCAGTCAATTATAGATGATGTAAGAGGGCGGGTGTGTGTGTTTAGGGCACGGATGGCTTGGGGATAGAAGCTCCTCTTGAGTCTCTCTGTCCTTGCCCGGAAGATGCGGAACCTTCTACCAGATTGCAGAAGTTGGAACAGTTTGTTGCCAGGATGGGACGGGTCCTTCAGTATCTGCGCTGCTCTAGTCCGGCATCTCCTGGTGTAGGTGTCCTGAAGCGGGGGGAGAGCAATCCTGCAGCAGCGTTCTGCTGTACGGATCACTCTTTGGAGAGCTTTTTGGTCCTTCACACAGCTGTTCCCAAACCACGATGTCATGTTCTGTGTGAGGATGCTCTCCACAGCGCCTGTATAGAAAATCCTGAGGATCTTTGGAGAGACCCTGAACTTCCTCAGTTGTCGTAGGTGATACAGGCGCTGCCTAGCCTTTTTGGTCTGGACCTGAATGTGGGAAGCCCATGTCAGGTCTGAGGAGATGTGGACACCAAGATACTTGAAGGACTGCACCCTCTCCACTGGAGCTCCATTGATGATAATGGGCTTGTAGTCTCTGTGCTGACCCCTTCTGAAGTCCACCACCAGCTCCTTGGTCTTGCTGACGTTCAGCTGGAGGTGGTTGTCCTGGCACCACGATGCCAGATTCTTCACTTCATCCATGTAGGCCGCCTCATCGTTGTTGGAGATGGCACCCAACACCACTGTGTCGTCAGCAAACTTCACAATGGTGTTGGAGCCATGGGTGGCCACACAGTCTGAAGTGTAGAGGGAGTAGAGCAGTGGCGAGAGGACACATCCCTGAGGTGCTCCTGTGTTGATGGTGATGCTGTTGGAGAAGCACCTGCCCACCCTCACCACCTGAGTTCTGCCAGTGAGGAAGTCCAACACCCATACTCTACGAACCGGGTCTAGGTACCCTTGCCCCTGGAGGGGGGAACTGCACCCAGACCCAGGTTGTGTTACCCTTTTCCCTGCGGTGGGGAGAAGCAGACCGCCCCGACTCCGCAGCAGCAGGGAGGCCCCACACTCCAGACCGCAGTCGGACGGCCAACTCCTCCTCCTAGCCCCCCCGCTCCAGCAGGCCACAGAGAACGGGGGTGAGAGAAGACTCCAAACCTCCCTCCACCCGCTCATTGTAGTGTTGATGCATGTGTGTTCTAAGGTGCATTTAAAACCCAGGAGGGCATGGAGCTACCTGCCAGAGAGCAGCAGGTAAGTGCATGGTCCCTCCTGCTAGCCCTCAATGTCTACGTGTATTTAAAATTGAGAGGTGGGCAACGACGCCAGGGGTGAGGTTGTACACCCCGATGGTACTTTGGACTCCGTGTATCGTGCCCACCACCAAGATCCTATATGTATGTGTAATGAGAGTGTGAGTAATGTGAATGTCTAAGTTGTGGGATAAAATTGAGGCAGAGGCAGCCAGAAGGGGACAGAGGGGGGGGGGGGGGGGGGGGGGGGGGGGGGGGGGTAGCCTCCTCTGCACCCTACGTATCGCATTTAAGTAAATCCATTAGATTTCAAATACATGCCTGTAGGTCTGCCTCCTGTGAACTTAGTATTTAACAATTTAAAGTGGTATTATGTTCGTCTCCTGTGGTGTCTCTCATTTTATAATCCTCCCCCCATTATTACTTAACTGGCATAGAAGAAGCCATACAAAGGTAAATGCCCTTCTTACTTCCACATCCCCCGCACCTGCTACCATCCCTTGTGTTAATGGTGCAGTGGTGTTTTGAAATGAGTACCTATTAAAATGCCATTATTAGATAAAGGGAGGGATGTTGTCCGTGGCACAGGTTTATTGGGAAGTAAATGTAAGCCCCTACATGCGAAACACCTCATTAATCCTGCAGTTATTTACGACCCTGCAGCACAGAGGCAAGTGCAAAGATGAAATCCCTGCTCATCTAAATATTGTCTCAGCTGATAAGATTAACTCTGCTCCTACTCATACATGTGGGTGCAAAGGGACTTAACACTTCAAGTAATGACCTTTACGGATTCCTGCAGAGAAACTTTCTTACGCTTAAATCTCACATAAACAGAACACAGAAAGCCCAAACCCCCCCCCCCCCCATTGCTGAAACGACAACAAAACCCTGCAGTATTATTTGGGATAAACTGCATTCAATATTATGTTGACTTTAACAAGAATAAAGAGGTACAAACTTAAAAGAGTGTATTTTTGGTGTGAATTGGAGAATTGGAACAAGTTTTTAAAACAGCACTGATCTTGTAGCCTACGGAGTCCAAAAATGCTGCCATTAAATATGCATGTGAAGCAGTAGGTGACCATAAATTTATCACAGCTCTTCGTGTCTAATATTCTTCCACGGATTCAACTGCAATTTCTTCTCGAGAGGCTCTGTTTTGAGAAAAAATTGCATCAAATGAATTTTGGAAAACCTGCAATAAATAATACAGAAGTGGTGCAAAAATTTAGCAAACATCAAAGCCAAACAGTCAAATTCCACAGCTCTTTATACACCAGTCAAAGTGACACTGTAACTGCGATGTTTAATAGAATTTGCATTGTTCTTTTCTCACATCGACATACATGAATCTTTTTTTGTGCTTTTCCACAGCCATTGCTTAATGATCCTCTTCTTGTTCCGTATCCAAGTTCATTCTGGATGTTCAGTGGGATTCACCTGAAGTCATCCATCATCCATCTGCTAGACTAACAAGAAGCACTTCAAAACACCAACCTCCGCCAAGGCATCACACTTTCTGGGCGGTGTTTACTTTTGACAGTACAATATTGTATCTGGTATATATCAAGGCTGTTTTGGGGTTTTTTTTGTTCTTTTCATACCTACTTTGGAAGTTTGTAGAGCAGTAAAAGTTAGACAAGGGAAGCATGACAAATGTTTATTCTGAGTGTTTTGAAAGAAAGAAGGATGTGAGATGTAAAAGTGATGTCAGAGGTCAAATTAGGGAATTTTAAATTAAATAAAAAATTTAAATAAAAATACAAATGGGGGTATTTTAAATTTGTAATTTTTATATGATTCTTTTTATATGTTGACAATACACAACACACTTACTAGTTTCTAGAGTTTGTTTTGTCCATTTTTGACATATAAATCATTAAGCTGGTGGATGTAAGGCACCCCTACAAAGTGTCATCTGTATTCAATCAAAACTTTTCAACCAATCGTGTTTACAGACAGCAAGAATGGCACATGTGCATGCAATGACTGCAAAAAACACAACCTCCTTGGCGGAGGAAATAAACATCAGAGTAAAAGTGTATCAAAAGATACAGGATAAAGCTGTATTTTTGTTTTTATTTAAATTCATATACATTACAGACAGTTTTCTGTTTTTAAGTGAGAAATAACCTTAATATCCATCACCTCACCACTTTCAATGAATATAGACAGAATAAAAAAAGGTGCATTAAATACAGTTTGCGGCATACTTGCAACACTTTAGAGATATGATCATTAAGCATGCTACATGCTGCTAAGGGCATTATGATTTGAAAGGGTTACGTTACAAGATGTACTTGCCTGAAGTTAATCGTTTTTACATTTACCCTGTTATTCAACTAAACACAACAATGTTCTTTAAATTGTCTGCCATGCAGCAAACTGATTGATGTGTGGCTTTGATTGCAGAGTAGGATGCACAGAATGGCAATGAATACTACCTGTCAGATAAGAGTCGAGGCTAAAAAAAAGAGTTTGCAGTATAACCCCTCTCAAGACTTTTTTAGCTTTTTACTTTAGGCTGAATCCATTACTTTTTTTTGAAAGACGGATGGCAGTGCTACCAGCCCCTCTGAAATTCCTGACCATTTCTTTTTCCCACCTTCCAAATGTGAGTGTGAAGTCTTTCCAGCTTCCCTGTCTCCTCACCTTAGGTTCTTGTCAAGCAACTGGAGATAACATTATTAAATATACAATTACCTAGGACCAGGCCCCCTCTCTACCAAGATCAATTTCCAGTCAGAAGCTGTAAAAAAGTAGCTGAAAGCTCTGTGAAATGAAACTGAAATAGCACCCGGCCACTCACAAAACACCCATAAATATGGAGGTTCCTCTTGAAAAGTCTTATTTACTGGGAGCTTGTTACTGAATTTAGGGAGAATTCAACCATTGCGGATGAAGGTCTAATCATCACGTACCCTCTGCTAGATAAGCTATGTAAGATCTCTATCTCTAAGTTGTTTGAAAATAAAATAAATGTTGTGCTCGTGGTCAACTATACCCTGAGATACTGTGTAAACAAACGCATCGCAGTGAACTGTGAAGATGGCTCGAGCCTCCAAAACAGCACAAGAGGGCAAATTAATAGTCTATGTTTGCCTGGCTGTCAGACATTGCCCTGTTGAGACTGCAATTAAAACAAAGGGTGTTTTGACCCTGCCTTTCGTACCACTCTAATTTCTGCCGCAGTCTCTCTGCTTGGCATTTGAGTATAAGATTACATAGATAGAAAGGCATTCTGCATGAAATGAAAAGTTACCTTCGCCTTTTTGAGGGGAATGCATGCAGCTATTTGTCATTCTGAAGCTTTTTTCAGCTCCGAAAAGGTGACTGTAACACTTAAGGCTTCTATAGTTCAGTGTGTTGTGATTTAAAAATGCATGTTTTTGTACTGACATTCAACTTTCGCAGTCTTTCTTCATTCTGCATTCAAGTAAAAGCTTCTTCTTTTTTTTTATAAAAAAAGTGGCACAGTCTTGATTGCTGTGTTGTTGTACGTTCACCTGGCAGGAAAAAACACTTTTCTCCGTTTCATTTGGTTTCACAGGGACAGGAAAGAAACACTCTCCAAGCACAGTTCTTTTGTCCATCAGGTCCCACAGATCCAAAACCATTCTCATCATGTTTTGTCATGGATATCCACATATCCACATATCCATGAGGGAAATTAGGGAAATTTTCATCCAAATGCGGTGTGGCAATTTATTCCTGGCTGACAACAAGCTGCCAAAAGAAGCCTAGATGACAACTGCACTTAAAAAAAAAGAAACCAGAGAAAATATATTATAAAGCAAAATACCTTTTTTGGCCTCTTCAGAGGAAGTGTGCTTTCTCTGTTTTTCTGTGAAAGACTGACCTTAATCTTTAGCATGTGAGAGTAATCTAATTACCAGTAAACATAGTACATTATTGAAAGACTGAACAAAATGATCTTGTAATTTTTATGTATCAAACCTTCTCTTGTCTTTACCCTACAATGTTAGGACCTTGGCCTGTTGCTCTTACGTTGACAGTCTGACTTAAAATTAAGATTGCTTTGGGATAATAAGAGAAAAGAAGAAAAATCGGTACTTTTATCCAGACATGAAAAATCTCACGAAAAAAAAAAATAGAAAGAGTCAAGGATAATCCAATCAATCAAAAGGAATCATTTTTAATAGCTTAATCATTTGCCGCATATCCATCTAGGCTTAACGGTATGGCAGAATTGATCTTTTATTAGAGCTGATCTTGCTCGCACGGTGAGGCAGATGATTGAGCCTTATGCAACAGCCCAAGGCTCCTCTGGTATTCAAGAGTGAGGCTGAGATAACTGACACTGACAAGGCAAAGCTGGAGTAGATGAACCTCATCGACTCCTGGAGGCATCGCCGATCACAACCCCGACAGTGCTGGAGAGAGAGGAGGAAGACAGACCAGAAGACTGGAGGTGTGAAAGTGCATGTCAGTGCTGATACGTAAAATGCTCCCAAAGCAGGTAAGACTACCTCTGTGTAGAGCTGATGAAGATGATAGAAGGCTGTGGAAGACTGCAGTGATCCATAACATAAAAAGATGAGGCGGTTTCATTTTACCAAGGGGGCAAAGGAGGACCAGCTATGGGAACTTGCTACCACGTTGAAATGTTTGAACACTAGATGGCAGTTTGACACAGAACACTATTGTTTTGTGGATGCCTTGCTGCAAAGCATAAATTTATTTACCAACAGATACGCTGTAACTGTTGTTGTTTAGTGATGCAGATTGAAGAGAAGATTTTGATTATCCTAAGCCTCGTGATTTCATGATCTCGTAGATATTAAAACCCACTTCTATTAGCGTGTGTGTTTGTGTAGGTAGATGAGCATCACGGCAGAAAAGTCTTTTGACTTTTATGTTTTTGCCACGCCTTGTTTATTTTAAATCAAACACTGTTTCTAAAAAAAAAGATGAAACAAACAAAAAACTATCTAAAGGTTAAAAAAAAAAGATTAATTTCACAGGTTCACAGCTTTTGCTTTTATTGAGTTTTTACTACGCAATCCACAGAGAGAAACGTGCGCTGTAGGTCTGTTTGTGTGCACAGTGTTTTTGGCATATCATACAGAGACATTTTTTTTCTTTACCTTTTTGGCCATGTGCGTAGGAAAGAGTCTTGTGACATTTACAGCCCTCTGGGGGGAATGAGCACTCACCTGGCAGACTCTGTATTTATTAGCAGATGACTAACTTGGTATTTATCTGATGCTCCATTTCAGCCTCATACCCAGCAGCAAGCAGTGACCATGGCCAAGTCAACTTATCAGGCAGGCTAGGGTAAATGTCTACTCCACAGCTCCACTGTGATCCATCCACAGCACCTCTGTGCTTTGTGTATATACCCTGTTGCTATTTCCTGAAGTTTTCATTACATTCAGTGCACACAGTAGACTAAGAGTCCCATCTTCATCACATTTTTCTTAAATCTCCAGTGACCACATGGTTCTCCTGGTCCCAAGTGTCCGTCCCCTGTCAGTTTGATAACTAAACTAAGCTAAATATACTACGATAATAAAGTGGCATGGTTTGTCTTTTGTCTGAAATATTTTTAAACAGAACTGCAATCAGTCAATCAATCAAATAGACACAAACTAAACAAAGGGTTTGAACTAGAGGTTGATATAACTGCACATTTTTCCATTCGCAAACCAGCTTTAGAGCTGTCCTTAGGGAAGGTTTTGAGAACACAGTGACCATATAAAAGTGGCTAAAACCAGAACTGAATTCAAAACATATTCATTGTTCCCTCTCTAAACCGCTGGCACATTTATTCAACAGACCCTTCAGAAAAATAATATTAATAATAATAACAAGCTGCACAGTTAGAGGTCTTTGCACTCAGCTGAGACCTGTGAATGGAAAACAGCATGAAAACAGCAGAACGTTTAATCTACCCTCATTGTAAACTACAAGAGATTTGATAATGTAAACTCTAATGGCACATCAGCCCAGAAACCTGGAGGGACCCCAGTGCGTGAGGAACACAACAAAAATTTGATTTGCCTTTTTCTATCAGCACTCATGTGTGTATATATTTAATAAGAAGGAAAATTGCTTACAATTAAAAATACTGCAAGATTTAAGGCATCACGGAAAGAACTTTGTTCACAAAGAATTTGTCCCTGAGCCAATAAGCAACCTCAGATACAGTGGGGCAAAAAAGTATTTAGTCAGCCACCGATTGTGCAAGTTCCCCCACCTAAAATGATGACAGAGGTCAGTAATTTGCACCAGAGGTACACTTCAACTGTGAGAGACAGAATGTGAAAAAAAAAAATCCATGAATCCACATGGTAGGATTTGTAAAGAATTTATTCGTAAATCAGGGTGGAAAATAAGTATTTGGTCAATAACAAAAATACAACTCAATACTTTGTAACATAACCTTTGTTGGCAATAACAGAGGTCAAACGTTTACTATAGGTCTTTACCAGGTTTGCACACACAGTAGCTGGTATTTTGGCCCATTCCTCCATGCAGATCTTCTCGAGAGCAGTGATGTTTTGGGGCTGTCGCCGAGCAACACGGACTTTCAACTCCCGCCACAGATTTTCTATGGGGTTGAGGTCTGGAGACTGGCTAGGCCACTCCAGGACTTTCAAATGCTTCTTACGGAGCCACTCCTTTGTTGCCCGGGCGGTGTGTTTTGGATCGTTGTCATGTTGGAAGACCCAGCCTCGTTTCATCTTCAAAGTTCTCACTGATGGAAGGAGGTTTTGGCTCAAAATCTCACGATACATGGCCCCATTCATTCTGTCCTTAACACGGATCAGTCGTCCTGTCCCCTTGGCAGAAAAACAGCCCCATAGCATGATGTTTCCACCCCCATGCTTCACAGTAGGTATGGTGTTCTTGGGATGCAACTCAGTATTCTTCTTCCGCCAAACACGACGAGTTGAGTTTATACCAAAAAGTTCTACTTTGGTTTCATCTGACCACATGACATTCTCCCAATCCTCTGCTGTATCATCCATGTGCTCTCTGGCAAACTTCAGACGGGCCTGGACATGCACTGGCTTCAGCAGCGGAACACGTCTGGCACTGCGGGATTTGATTCCCTGCCGTTGTAGTGTGTTACTGATGGTGACCTTTGTTACTTTGGTCCCAGCTCTCTGCAGGTCATTCACCAGGTCCCCCCGTGTGGTTCTGGGATCTTTGCTCACCGTTCTCATGATCATTTTGACCCCACGGGATGAGATCTTGCGTGGAGCCCCAGATCGAGGGAGATTATCAGTGGTCTTGTATGTCTTCCATTTTCTGATGATTGCTCCCACAGTTGATTTTTTCACACCAAGCTGCTTGCCTATTGTAGATTCACTCTTCCCAGTCTGGTGCAGGTCTACAATACTTTTCCTGGTGTCCTTCGAAAGCTCTTTGGTCTTGACCATGGCGGAGTTTGGAGTCTGACTGTTTGAGGCTGTGGACAGGTGTCTTTTATACAGATGATGAGTTCAAACAGGTGCCATTCATACAGGTAACGAGTGGGGGACAGAAAAGCTTCTTACAGAAGACGTTACAGGTCTGTGAGAGCCAGAGATTTTCCTTGTTTGAGGTGACCAAATACTTATTTTCCACCCTGATTTACGAATAAATTCTTTACAAATCCTATCATGTGAATTCATGGATTTTTTTTTCACATTCTGTCTCTCACAGTTGAAGTGTACCTCTGGTGCAAATTACTGACCGCTGTCATCATTTTAAGTGGGGGAACTTGCACAATCGGTGGCTGACTAAATACTTTTTTGCCCCACTGTATGAGTTTTCATTTATGTTTGTTCAATATCAGTACAGACAGCAAATTAAAACTGAAGAAGAATAGATTGATGTGACGTGATTAAAATACAGCTCATGATTCTGATTTCAATCTTTTAGTACAAAGATTGCATTCAGTAGTGAACAAGATCTTCTAAAGGGAAATCACTGTCATTCTTCATTGGCGTTTTTTCAATATACTTCTCTTGCCTTCTTTTTACCTTCCATTTTATGCACTTTGCATCTGTTTATTTATTTATTTATGAAAGTTCTCCTTATGTCCTTAAACTCTTCTCTCAGCACATATTTAGATTTAATTTCCTGGGGAAAAAAGGAAGCTGTGTAGGTGGTATGTCCAAACCTCCAGTTATTAACTCCAGCAGCAATTCTGATTTTCATAAGAGAATCTCAAATAAGCCTTGGGGCAGTGAGAAAGCCTAAAACCAGATGCAGTAGGAGTAACAATCAGTCGGATTTTATTTTTGAAACTGTTCTTATTTTGTCTACTTTTTCGACCTGTGCTCATTTTTGTTTTGTTTTTTAGCTTCTTCTTTTTTTAAACCAGATGCTCAGTGCACACATCAGACAAACAGAAGGAATTTTTTTCAGTGTGTTCCCCCTTTTTTCTGTCTTTAAAGAAAAAGAAAAAAACAGGTGGACAAAGGCAGAATATATGTGAGTTTAAATCACTTGCACATAGATGATTGGGGTTTTGGGGGTAGAAACTGACATTTAGAGTACTGCTTAAGACCTGTTGGTGGCAGTGTTGATGCTTCCAGCTCTGTGAGAAGCTGTACTTTGGTGAACCCTTGCCACACACGTGTCTGATAAATGATAGGGACAGAGCAGTAAAGCCCAACACCGAATGGTGGCTTTAAACTGAATTTGATTTGGGGGTTTGGAAAATATATTTATTCTATGCTAGTGAATCACAATTCATGAGCTGAAGCTGCCACTCCAGCGCAGACACACACAAAAAAGCAATGATTAAAAAGAAAACAAATCCAAGGTAATATATTGATTATTTTGTTTTGTTTTTGTCATTATTTCATTCAAATCATTATTGATAATCCATATATTAAATTTCCTAACCATCACACCAGACAGTCCTTAAATATATCCTTTCCATTTTTCACACTGTGTGGTGGACTGACAATCTGGATAGACATTTTCCTGGTGGGCCTCTCACCCCGTAGGTCTGCAGTGAGTCTATAGTGATAAGGACAGATTCATAGTGTTGAATGGTTCACTCCATCCAGGTACATGTGCTGAAGAAATGTTAAAAACAAACAAACATATCATACAGTATGTCTGCTGCTTTCTCTCAGCATGTTTCCCTTTCTATTTTGCAAACTGTCTTGGCTGTGAAAATCAGCATCATACTGCTGTACTTTACCTTTTATAACAATCAGGATTTTATTGACTTATCTGAAATGGTTAATTTCATGAAAGCACTTATACTTCCCACTTAATCCTGTCCTTTATGGTTGCCCATCAAATGATTTTAATGGGCTCTACCAGTTCAAAAGTTTACAGTGTGAAGCTGCTGTTTGATTCTCTGACTCCAAATCAATACGGCATCATTAATGGATAGCTAATCTCTCTACCCAGACCTCACATACAAATGCATGGGTAACATGAAATTTTAATGCATGGGGTACCCTTTAGTTCAATTATTAACTTGAGTGTTAACATTGTTGAAGGGTAAATTTTAACTCTTAAGCTTTTTCTAACCATACCCAAGTGGTTTTAGTGTCTAATCTGAGAAAACAACAAAGGAAAGTACGTACAGAATAACTGCTGGGAGCAGCCGACAAACTTCATGATTCAGAATTATGAATGTGATTAATCAGGACCACAATGGTGGACTGATCAGACATCTGATGAGTAGACAATGGTATAGAGACTATCGTAGCTAAAAAAACAACAACAACATTTTTTGTGTTCGATCTTTGATGTTACACACTGTGAGGTTTCAGGTCTATAAACTATCAAACACCAGGAACACCAACAAATGGGACTGCAATCAGGCCCATGAGAGATTGGAAAATGACCCAGTTTTTGTAATTTACCCTCTGTACACCACCACAGTTGATTTTATATCAAACAGCCACTACTGATGGTTTGTTCTGATTGAGTTGTAGACTTTCAACATTAATTTGAGCGATTAAAGGGAGGGATAGAACTTTGTATTTGGTAGCTTTACTGTGGAACTCTCAACATGAGGTTCAGAAACCAAAATAAATCTATCAGAGATAGCAAAAACTTGAAAAGTGGCCAAACCTATAATTGGTTACATTTTGGAAATGAAGGAATGCGCTGTGCTGAGCAAAAGATCTGAAATACCCCGAAAGATTACTAAAGTAGAATTTAAAAGAAAAAAAGAAAAAGAAAAAAACCCTTTACAATATTGTTAACAACACTCTTCATGAGCTAGCCGTAGAATTGTTAGATTCTACAATCAAGAGGTGCCTTATTCTGAAAAAAGTCTTTGGACAGATGAAACCAAGATTAGCTTGTACCAGAATAATGGGAAGCCAAAAGTATGGAGAAGCACGGAAACAGCTCCCGATCCAAAGCATAGAACATTATCTGTCAAACATGGTGGAGGTAATGTTATGGAATGGGCACATATGGCTGTCAATGGAGCAAGTTAACCATTGTTTAGGGTTCAGGGCTGTACTCTCTTATGCTTGACAGCGCAAATGACCCAAAGCATACTTCAAAAGCAACCCCAGAGTTCCTAAAGGCAAAGAAATGGTCAAGTCAGTTACTTAATTGCAATTTGCAAACCAAGAAAACAGAAATTTCAATTACTGAAGACAATACTAAAAGCTGAAAGACCCCAAATAAGCAGCAAATAAGGTGACTGCAGTAAAGTTCTAGGGAAAGACATCTCAAGGGAGGGACCACATCATTTGCTCATGCCCATCTGTTCTAGACTACAGGCACTCATTTCTTTTATTCTTAAAAAAAAAATCCATTTTAGTCTGTCCAGTTACTTTTGATTGTGTGAAAATAGTGTATATAACTATTTTTTTTAGTTATAGCAACCTGAATTTGTTCAAGCCTTTGTATTAAAGTTGAAAGTCTGCATTTGAATCACATTTGGGTGTTTTGAATAACAACATATAAAATTAAACATATCTGACTTCTATGTGACTTAAAAATTGTTGAAACAGTATAATGTTGTTTATAACAATATATGAAAGCTCATATTTGGAACACACATGGCATCACAGGGTTTCTCCTAAGAAGACAGACAGAGCTAATATTAAAAGTCATTAGCAAAGGCAATAGTTGAGGGCTACATAAAACAAACTGCCATTACCGTCTTGTTTAATAGCCTAAAGCTGTTTACTAACTGACGAGCAAAGCAGAATTAATAAAGCATCTTGTTCTTCTTCCAGGATTAAGCTGGTAAACAAACACAATTTGAATGCAAATTGCTTGGCTGGTGACCACCTGCTAATCAACAATACTTCCATCACCCGAGAAACTTTGCTGCGAAAATGAAAAATAGAGTTACTTTGCATTTATTGATGTTCAATTTATTATCATTGTTTTTTTATTCTGTACATTTCGAGCTGCGGTTTTGTGCTTTGTGTTTTGAAAGGCACCTAAAGGCGAGGCTTAAAAACCAGCACAACAGTAAATCACACTTCAAAGGAGGCTAGCTCTGGCTTTTGTCTTTCAGATACAAGTACTCAGCTTGGATATTTAAATGAGCTAGCAGAAAAATAAGCCCATATACAGCAACACTGTTTTACCTTTTGGATCACAGGGATCAGTGCACAACAGTGTTGGTCAAGTTACTTGAAAAAAGTAATCAGTAACTAATTACTGATTACTCCCCCCAAAAAGTAATCCCGTTACTTTACTGATTACTTATTTTCAAAAGTAATTAATTACTTAGTTACTTAGTTACTTAGTTACTTTTTAAAAACACGATTTACAACCTGAAGAGGTGATAAAGTGATAGATCTTTCAGCCCAATTCTACTTTTTCTACATAATCCATCATACAAAATGTAATCAAATGGAAAAGTCTCTTTTTTTAACTTGTTTTATCAGTTTTAATCTTTTAACTTTATGCATCAAGCAAAACATTTAATTATATGCAACATTTTCTGACTTGAATAAATTAGTTTAACATTTAAACCTATTTTCTACACATTCCAGCACATAAAATAAAATATTTTTTGTGTTTTCACTCACTCTTTCAAACAGATGCAAGTAAAACACAGCAGAAAATAAATAAAGTCAAAGACTCAGCGGTCCTTTTGCTCTATTTTCACCTGTAAAGCAGGAGCAGGGTAGGCGGAGGGTTACCCTGGTGCAGGTGTGCTGCGGTCAGCTGAAGAATCCGCGCGAGTGTCTCTGTGAGTTTCCCATCACGTCGTAGCTACTCGGTGCTTGCTCGGAAGTTTAGGGGTTTTTTTCGCTGTAAAAAGAAGTTTTCTTCCCACGCACGATGGACGCTAATGTTTTTGTCACTTTTTATGGAATCAAACTCAAAGTAAGGTCAGTACTTCCACACTTTAAACGCTGCACGCTCATACTCTCTCCCGCACTCGATATATTATCCATTGTTGATCTGCACACAGCTGCTGTCACCAACGTCGCACTTGCTTACGTCACTGTCATGAGACATTCTCGCAAAAAAAATCACGGTTTTAGTAACGCAGTAACGCAGCGTTCCTACGGGAAAGTAACGGTAATCTAATTACCGATTTTGCAATAGTAATCCCTTACTTTACGCGTTACTTGAAAAAAGTAATCAGATTACAGTAACGCGTTACAAGTAACGCGTTACTGCCCATCTCTGGTGCACAAATGCGCACACCGTCATGGATATCCTTTTTATTCATTTCTTTTCCCCCCAGTGTTATTAGTGACCACAAGAAGAGCTGATTCTCCACATAAATCTGATGCTATTACACTAGTCAAGCCAATTAGCTGAGTGTTTTGATTGCATTCTTCTAATGAACATTCAAAATTGTGTTGTCAAGCTCTTGCTGGCCCATGCTGTTATTGTAAGTATTACATTAGCTTTAATGAGGTATGAATAGACATGTGCTTTGGTATTTATTTCACTAGAGAGTCTCTCTCTGACTGAATGGCATGAAGCACATTTATCTTGAAACCAAAGTCTGCAGAGGATTGTCTGGAAGGAGAGACTCAAACAATGCTTTACAAACAGCAAACACCATGAGACTGTGACAGGAAATGACAAAATAATGACTGCTGAGCTAGCGAGGGGATTGTAATGGTTTTAATGATTTGGAAAATATTATTAATACAATGTTATGCAACTGTGACAATTCAACAGTTTTAATTGATATGCAGATAGACACTGTTCAATCTGTTAGGCCCAGGGAGTCTTTCAGATACGATGACATGAACGATTAAAAAAAGGAGCTGCGTGTGTGCAGATAATTGCATTAAGTAGGTAATAAAGGAATCAACCAACTCAGGACTGACAAGCATTTAATTGTAACTGTAAAAGAGAGAATAAATGAGCATGGAGTAGCTGAAATATGCACAATAAGTGTACAATACGGTTGTATATATTTCAAGACATTCCTGAACAACTCAGCCTCTTCAGTTATGTTTGATACAAAAAAAGTAAAACAAAATTATATATATATATATATATATATATATATAATTTTGTTTTTTTGTAAAAAAGTGTAGTCGGATGGTAACAAAGAGAGGGAAGGTAGTCAGAACAGAGGGGATCAAACTACCAGAAGGCAACATTGCAGACATAGAGGACAGTTACAAGTACCTGGGGATCCCGCAGGTGAATGGGAACCATGAAGAGGCCGCTAGGAAAGCTGCAACCACCAAGTACCTGCAGAGGGTCAGGCAAGTCCTGAGGAGTCAGCTGAACGGTAAGAACAAGATCCGGGCCATCAACACGTACGCCCTGCCCGTGATCAGGTACCCTGCTGGGGTAATAGGCTGGCCAAAGGAGGAGATAGAAGCCACTGACATAAAGACAAGAAAGCTCCTTACCATGCATGGAGGGTTTCACCCCAAGTCCAGCACCCTGAGGCTGTACGCTAAGCGGAAGGAAGGGGGCCGGGGACTGGTGAGTGTCAGCACCACAGTCCAGGATGAGTCAACGAACATCCAAGAATACATTGGGAAGATGGCCCCAACTGACCGAGTGCTCAGTGAATACCTCAGGCAGCAGAAACCCAAGAAAGAGGAGGGAGACGAGGAACCATCATGGAAGGACAGGCCCCTGCACGGTATGTACCACCGGCAGATAGAGTTGGCTGATATCCAGAAATCCTACCAGTGGCTGGACAAAGCTGGACTGAAAGACAGCACAGAGGCACTAATCATGGCAGCACAAGAACAAGCTCTGAGCACAAGATCCATAGAGGCTGGGGTCTATCACACCAGGCAAGACCCCAGGTGCAGGCTGTGTAAAGATGCCCCAGAGACAATCCAGCACATAACAGCAGGGTGCAAGATGCTAGCAGGCAAGGCATACATGGAACGCCATAACCAAGTGGCCGGCATAGTGTACAGGAACATCTGTGCCGAGTATAACCTGGAAGTCCCGAGGTCAAAATGGGAGATGCCCCCAAGGGTGGTGGAGAATGACCGAGCTAAGATCCTGTGGGACTTCCAGATACAGACGGACAAAATGGTGGTGGCTAACCAACCGGACATAGTGGTGGTAGACAAACAGAAGAAGACGGCCGTAGTGATCGATGTAGCGGTTCCGAATGACAGCAATATCAGGAAGAAGGAACACGAGAAGCTGGAGAAATACCAAGGGCTCAGAGAAGAGCTCGAGAGGATGTGGAGGGTGAAGGTAACGGTGGTCCCCGTGGTAATCGGAGCACTAGGTGCGGTGACTCCCAAGCTAGGCGAGTGGCTCCAGCAGATCCCGGGAATAACATCGGAGATCTCTGTCCAGAAGAGCGCAGTCCTGGGAACAGTTAAGATACTACGCAGGACCCTCAAGCTCCCAGGCCTCTGGTAGAGGACCCGAGCTTGAAGGATTGACCGCCCACAGGGGCGAGTGGGGAATTTTTATATAAATATATATATATGCCAGTGCAAATGTAGAACTGATTTAGAGGCATTAAATCAAATAGTGCTTGTTAATTACCACCAGTCAAAGTAAATCCTGTGTCTGTTCAACAACAGTATCTGTAGAGTATATTTTTTGAAGTGAGACCTCATGTGGATTCTTCATTCCAGACTCCCCGCTTTGCATAGTTTAACAATTATGTAACCTATTTCATTACTGCTGCTCACCTCAGTGCACTTTTATTTATTGGATTCAGGTTTACCAAGACAAGTTAAAACTATTTCTTTGTAAAAGTATAAATATCAAGGAAATTTGACAGATTTTACCTGATAAATCGCTCATGTAAATGTAATAATGTAAAACAAATATTTCCAAATATTTGGTGTAAACCAAGATGACAGGGAACAATGTGGGTTGCTGTAAAAGTCTTCATACAAATGTTTATTGTATGAGAATATTGATGACTGATTGTTACATTTAATACATTAAATTGCTTAATACACTGGACCTTGTTTTACTGGTTTTAAGGCATTGAATGAATAGCTAGTGCATAGTTCACATATACTTTTAATCGTTAATAGTAAGTAACACTGATATATTACTATTTATCAAATCATTTCTTTATTGGTCTTCACTGACTCCTGAGGCAGTTATCGGCCCTTTTAGTTTCTTTTTATAAATACTCACTATTATTTCAAATCCAGCTTATGGCAAAAGCTGAAATAGTGCCAAGATTAAATCACTTTCACCCATTCCTGCTTCAGTAGGAAATGTGTATTGTTTCCTACTGAAGACACTCTTACAAAATGTGTTCTGTGTGAGTGTTTTCTGAGATGAAAAGCCAGTGATTAAAAACAGCTCTGAAACAAGTGGTAATCAATCATTTTTAACTAAAACCTAGAAATACTGCATATGAATACGTCGAATCTGGATATCACCACAAGCTCTACCACTTAAGCTTTCCTATATATGTAAGCTTTTTACAGTTTCTATTAACCTGATATTTGTTCTGAGAAACGAGCCTGAATCGAGTTAATCAAAATAAAAATTAAAAAGAAGAAAGAAAAAAAAATCCATCAAATGTTAAACTTTGTTCCACTGATATCCATCATCCATTTATTTTGGCAGGCTAACAATAATACAGTATGCAATAATGCAGGTGCAAGCTAACTAGCTAGCTTATCCACAGCAGTGCTGGTTCGAATAACTTCTCTGGTGGAAATGCACCTTAAGACTCTGTACTACTTCTAAAACAGAGCTGCTGGGTGTGGTTAAGAGATATGGAAATCGCTAAAACACATCAGAGCTCTGCTGCCTTTCCACTGCCCCTATATCAAAAGCTAGATGACTAATGACTACCACCGTGATGTGTCTTCTACTGCATTTTTATTCTTCATCAAATAAGAAGCATATATGCAGATCGATAGGTCACAAACTAAAAATTAATCATTTGATCCACTGCAAACAGAATTCAAATGTAGGATATAAAACAGTACATATAAATCCGCTGCAGCATTCTGACCCTAAAGAACTTTCAGGAGTTTATAGCGAGCTCCAGCTTTTGCATCACTTTGCTGTTACCATGGCAATGGAGCTGTGAGAGATCGGAGCCTTCTTCAAATGTTATACTTTGAGTGTAGCATCATCATCATCGTGCTTCCTCTGGAAGTGTTGTCACCCACAGATGACACGATCATCTTCTCTTCATTTCTTCTCCATTTGTTTCCCTCGAGGCGTGTGTATTCAGTCACTCCTCGGTCTACATGTGCCTCGATGTGTAAATTTATACTAACATGAGATTTATGATGTGCGGTTTCAGCTTGTCTGCGAAACAAGCTCCACTTGAGCATAAGCTGCCATGGCTTAGACGCATGTAAAGCTGTGCTTAAAAACCACGAGCTCTCAGGTATTACTTTGTAATGTTACTTATCGTTACCTAATTCTTTAAAAAAGAATACTTTCCTATATTATTATTATTATTATTATTATTATTATTATTATTATTATTATTATTATATGGCTTTCATTAACCATCCTCCTTTAAAAAAATGTTAAGCCTGAATCATTTCCATTTATTGATCTTAGAGAAGTCAACAGTCACCCAAACAGCTATCTTGAAGCCAATGAATCCTGACAAGTGCCGAGCCTTTTCAAATCTTGTTCACTTAAGGTCTTTCCACCTCCGTGTCCTGCTCTAAAATCCAATTTATATGAGTGTGCATTACCGATGGTAGAGGCCTTCCTGTCAACGCGAGTGTATTTTTCAGCAAATTTCACATTGTTGAGCTATCAAATCAGATAGCTTTCACGGTTGAAAGGTGCTCCTGCTGAAACAAAGTTCAAAAAGAATTGACAATATTCTGTGCATTTTTGAGCGAGACAAACTAAAAATATTGAAAATACTTCCAGCTGTTCAAAGTACAACTTTCTCCCTTCACATCTTCTTGCATTCTTCATTTAGCTTTTTGCCGTGTGGCTGACATGACCTGTGGTGATGGCAAGGAAAACGAACAAAAACAAAAACAGATCTGATAAAAACTGCTACTGCAATAATCCAGCAGTACTACCTGCAGCATAACTGTTTTAGAAATAGTAATTTCTTAGATTACTCATGGTAAATAAAATATGCTTAATACATTACTGTTGAACACTGCTCATAAGAAACTTAAAAAGATAATAAAAATCTATCTTCTTCTCTTTAAAAGGTTTTTCTTTCTTCTTTTAACTTTAGAACTAAAATCAAGAGAGGGAAATGTGAAAAATGCAAAATGAAACTAAACATAATCCGCAATCAAAGCAAAACCGCAGGCAAGCAAATATCATAATTGCAGTTTGAGACATGGTTACAAGTATTGTCAGTCAGAGTGGTCAAAACCATCCTTTTTAGTACATGTTATTAAGCTGTCATTATTCCAAATTGAGCTACACTTCTCTATTGAGTTAAGAATAATGCTGCAGACAAAGTGAATCAGCTCCATTTGTGTTTTTAGGAGCCTTAAATCTCTTTTAAAAATTGTACAACCTAATTTTGAGCACAGTAACGCTGGCTCTTTTGGGGCTGCTATGGAAATTGTATGGCTGGGACAATGTACAGGAAAGTCTTGGCAGGAAATAATTTGCAGACCTGGAAAGTAAAACAAGGAAAACTTTCTTTGTCCCTGAAGACATTAGATGTGTGAAAAAATGTAAAATAAAGCTTTGGATATAATGCTGCAATACTGATTATGTTAAAAAGCCGGATATAATGGTAATGGATTCCATCCAGCAAGCAGGAGGCAACATGTTTAAAGCTGTTGTGTTTCTAATTAAGACCTCTTTGCTTGGTACTGATAGTGACTGACTTTGTATAATTGCTTACACAAATTCTAAATCCCACAGCATGTAAAGTCACAGTTGAGGTGTTTGATGTATACTTTATATTTGACAGATTGACAGCAGTAAAAACTATTTCTTTGGATGTCTTTGATTTTCTCGGCTGGCTCTCTTCATGGTACAGACTTCCCACCTGCATCTGCTTGGCAGGAAACAGTAGGCTATAAGCAGTAACAACAGGGATCCAGTTCTCACTGCTCGGCGAATGTAATCACACTCTATTTCCTGAACTCTGTATTGCAAATCCTTTCATGAAAGTCACTTTTTCTATTCTCCATGTGTTTGTCTGCATGTCTGGCACTCTCTCAAATACAATGGTGCTTACTTTATGCTCTAGATCAGTAACTTGGTTGATCACGGTAGCTTATCCCAGCTACCACAGGGCCAGAGGCGATGTACACCCAATTTGAACTAAATTCTTACAGTTATTTACATGCTTGGTCTATTTTAGGTGCTGTTTTTGTATCACTTCTGTCATTATTCTGATAGACTTGTTGGTCTTTTCCATTAAAAAAAAAAATCTAATCTGAAACTTCCCTTCCAGTGGACAAATTCATGACTTGCACATATTGCATCAACACGCAGCATCATGTGGTTGTTGGAACACAGTTGCAATGGAGTTATTTTTTCAGTCTGTCCTTACTGATAATATTTCCAAAGAGCAAATATTGGATGACAATGCACTTTCCTCCCAACTTTGAAATAAATAAATAAATAACTGAGCAGAAGAGTAACTGGTGGGGAGCAGAGACTAGACAGGCTGCATTACTCCTCGCAGATGGCTGTCTGGATCTGCTGCAGTGATGGAGGACAGCTTGTCATTTTAAACGTGTTTATCATTGTTAGGTGAATTGACAAGACCCCAACATTGTTTTTGTTTCCCCTGCTCTTCCCCCAAATCCAAACAGAAATTGCTGACTTTTGGCAGACATGCTTCATTGCCATGCCCTCAATCTGCTGCTGTGCGAGTACATACAGTAGAGATTAATGAGTATCTGTCTGCTACAATGACAGAAGAGTTCTAAAGGGCACATTGTGTCAATTATAAATTATTTGATGAGTACTTAATGGTATAAGTCATATCTCCCTCCCTTTCATGCATATGCAGGTGAAGAATGGTAGGAAGTTTCATAATGTAAAACTTCTAATATTTTTAGTACATTAGCAGGTTGCTTTGTTTTTAAGGAAATAATAATCTGGCAGAGAACACAGAGTTATCTTTTGGGTTATTTATCCTGGAAAGTAAAAATCACTTTTACAGTCAATAATGCAAATAAATGTAAAAAGAAAAAAAAATAACCTGCACAGATGTAATTACTGTAGTATACATACTTTCCCAGTGCTCAGTCCCAAGTTGTGCAGAAGATCCTGGTGCAAAGACATTAAAATGCATAGGACTGCAGAAAGAGTGCAAGACAGAAAAAAAACACTGAACAAGAAGTACCAAAATATCTGCAGTGGCTTAGCCTAATATAACACACAGCCCCCAACTTAGTCATTAATAATACTATTACATTACATTAATGTATGAACACAAATACATACAAACTATTGAGCGCATCAATCCAGACACAACAGAACAAAAACTACACAAAAGGGGAAATGAATGGACAGATCAGCTTAATTTCCAGTTCAGTTGTCTTTAAATTTGGTTCAGTTCTCTTCTGTCAAGATCCACCAAATACAGTCATGTGAATGTACAAAACCTTATGCTAATACATGAATACTTGTGAGTGTTTAAAAAGAGTTTAAAAATGCATTTATCTAAAAGAGCAAAAATCAAGAAGAAGCACTATTCTCTGGAAATATCCCAGATTAATACTGCATCAAAGTGTCCCTGCACTTCTTTCTGGTCCAAGTCCAGTCTGGCACCAGTGCCCTCCCACTCCACGGTGAGAGTAACTTGGCTTAGGGTCACACTTGTAAAATTTGAAGGGCCTTTTAATTAAATGGTAGAAATACAGCAAGGTTGGAGAGGCCTTCTTCTTTCTGCAACAGAGAAATGAACTTCAACCAACGTCTTCAGTTATTTATGCTGCTGTCAGATGGATTTATTAAGAAAATCAAAAAAAGAAAAACATGATTTATGAAGCACTTTTCTTCATGAAGTGTTTCCTCCATATCAGAGACAAAACAGGTGCTACGCATTCACAGCTTATGGTTTGTAAGCCTGCATCAGTACAGATTCTGTGAAGCATTTTATAAGCCACTTTCCTTTTCCATGCTTGTTGGTTTGGAGCGGCATATGGCCTGAAAACAACACGCTAATGTCAGTTTTCACTGTGGAAATATTTTGATAGAAATAGTAAACATCTGATATTTTTCAGTGGAAAATGCTTAATTTTTAAATATTACTCAACCATCTGTACTGTTCTTTGTGTTATCATAGCTTCATTATAATAACAAAAGTTTCATATATGTGTGTTTTTTTGACTGAGAGGACATTCAGTAGGTGTTTCAGGGAGTAAGAGTATGAGGTATCCGTCCGCTGTCATATGCTATTTGGTCCATCTACAACTGTACTGACACCTTAGTTTGCATTGGCAGCAATGAGTCAGACTCAACCCTGGTGGATGCTGGACTCTGCCAGGGCTATTATTCTTTTATGGTCAGAATTTCTAGGCATAGCTAGAGGGTGGATGATCAGATCTTCTCTGTATTTCATCTCTGCTTTTGAAAAGGATGTGGTCCTGTTGGTTTCTTCTAGAGATGATCTCCAACTCGTACTTGGGTGATTTACAACTGAGTATGAAGTGCCTGGGATTAGAATTAGAACTTCCAAGCCTGCTGGAAAAGGGTGTAAGTGCTCCTTCTGAGTTGGTGACTCAAGTGGAGGTGGGGTGACCGTATCCCAACACAGTGAATATGAGGCAAACACTGTGTTTTTGTCGATGCAGTCTCGACACTGCTGAGCTTTATGTCTGAATTCAATGCCAAATTGCCAAGATGTCTGAATTTTATTGTACTGTTATTTCACTCTTCTGTCTGGGAACACTTTTTGGGTGTATCCTTAAATTGGCATACGATTTTTGAGCTATAGCTGACAGCAATTTTTATCCAATTATCCACACATACACTCATATTTGTTGTTTGGTTTGGGTTAGGACCGGAGAGAAATGTTAATATTAGTTTGTTCCCTGATTTTTGGTGCCCACTTGTAATATAAGTTGGATTGTAGATAGGGGGCAGGGTTTAATAAGAATATTTTCTTCTTCCTGCTCCTTTTCACACATGGTTGTAGTGCTTTATTGATAGAAAGTGTGGTTGGTTTGTTTGATCTGTTGTACCAAGTGTGAAATAAATAAATAAATGAAATGAAATATTTTCCCCCCATGCGAAATTGAAAAATAACTTGAACAAAAAGACAAAATCTCTATTTCTCAGAATGTACTGCAGCTTGATTTTTCGTGAGCTAGTTTCCATCATATTTGACATAATTTGCAAAGCTTGTGAATTTTCAGGGACTTGTAACTTCCTCTGATACCCTGAGTATGGCGTTAGAGACAGTAACCTTCTTACGACTATAATATAAAGCCTTCCCTTCATATACATTGGGTAAAATCCATTCTAGTAAAAATGTGAACTACTCAAAATCTTGTTCATTGTCTCAAGATGTGGGATAGGCAAGGGGACAGGGAGGAAAAAATGCTGTGCAGTCACACATAAAGAGGAACAATCTGTCATCCTAAGTAGAGGAGTTCAAGTATCTCATTGTCCCGTTCACAAGTGAGGGGAGAGTGGAGTGACAGATGGATTGGAGTAGTGTCTGCAGCGATGCGGACACTGTACCAATCTGTTATGGTGAAGAGAGAGCTGAGCATTAACGTGAAGCTGTCGATTTCGAGGTCGATCTGAGTTCCTACCTTCACCTATGGCCACGAGCTGCAGGTAGTGACCGAGAGAATGACACTGACAACACAAGTGGCAGAAATGAGTGTCCTTCAAAGGGTGTCTGTGCTCTCTCAGATATGGTAGGACCTTGTTCGGGGAGGGGCTCAGAGATGAGCTCTACTTCTCCATAATGACAGAAGCAAGGTGAGACGATTCAGGCATCTGACTGAGACTCCTCGTACGTGAGGTGTTTTAGGCATGTCCAACTGGGATAAGGCAAACTCAGGACACGCTTGGAGAGATTATATCGCTCTGCTGGGTCGGGAATGGCATGGCGTCCTGCCTGAAGAGCTGGAGTAGGTGGCCGGGGAGAGGGAGGCATAGGTGTCTCTGTTTAGACTGCTATCACTGTGACCCAGAACTGGATAAGTGGCAGAAAATGGATCGATGGGTGTCTGAGTAAAGTGTCTGTCATTTATGTTGCCCTGCATGTGCAGTTTAAGGTACAGACCAGTAGCTTTTATTTATTCCACTTTCTGCATTATAGGCTTGTACTTGTTTATGATGGGGCAGGTAAAAGAACAACACTGTCACTTACTCGTTTTGAAAGTTGTAGGATGACAATACTATCATTTTGACTATATCAGTAATATTTTTGAATCACAGCTAAATTTTGCAGTTTTACAACACTCACTGATTCTTTTTTTAAAAAGTTTGAAAAATAACTGCTAATAACAATATTCAACAAATTATACAGTAAGACTCACACATGTAGCCAGATTGTATACCACAAGCACACCCAATGCATTTCTATCTAATCTGAGCCACAAATGCACCATGACACCACAATACAAATTAACATTTGACCAGGGGACACATTTGCACTGTAAATTGTAGGGGTGGTAAGACAGAGTTATTAGTGTTATTATGTCATGCCTAGTGTGTTTTTGTTGATTGTTATTATCCCCTCCTCCGGTCTGCTGAATCACTCTGTGTATTTATTGTTCTCATGCACATATTTTTGTCCAGGAAATGTGGTTGTATATTAAATATTGCAGTTATTTTCCCACTTAAACTTTTTTGGGTTGTAGTTAGTTGTAAGACTTGTATTTTCTGTCATCTTCTCGTCTCCTTTATTATTTGACTGATAAGAAAAGGCATTTTCTTGCACTTCATTCTAACACTTGTAAATTATGTTAATTATCAGGTCATGTATGACACAAGGAAATGACTTAATCTCCTAAGACCCGAACTCTTCCACGACATGCATTTTTAATTTCTCTTTGATATTTGGGCTGATTGGGGCCCGATGAATGTAAAAACAAAGAATTACCAGAATTTTGTTTTTACTTTATTTATGTTTTTAAGAAAAATGAGAGCCACAAATGAGGATATTCATTTGAAATTTTGATAGAACAGCAGCAGTATAATGTCCTCGTAAGTGGATATCAGGCCCATGTAGAGCAAAATTAAGTAATTTGGTCTAAATAACCCAAAATGTGATGTCCACATATGTGGATGCCAGGTCCTAGGAGGTTAAAGCAACATAATACATATGCCCTAGATACGCAAATGCATTACACTCATGAAAATGATTGTGTTTAGCAAAGGAGGCTGAATGGAAAACACAGGAGAACAAGCTCAATGCTGAGATTGTGTATTTGACCTGGCACTTGCAGAAGTTGTAATCTTCAGTTGCTGAAAGTTGTGTTTACTGCTGACAGTGTGAGCATCTGATGCCAACAGTCTCTCTCTCTATCACTCGCTCTCATGGGGTCACTAATGCAACTGTTGCAGCTGCTCTGTGCTTTCCATTTCACACAAGGCAATTGTTTATCCAGTGTTTACAACCCCCACTCTTATCTCTGTTTATTCTTTTTTTCCTCCCTCTCACTCTTTTCTCACTTTTTTCTTTGGTCTCTCTGCTGCTCTGTCACCCGTCTTGCCAATAATTGAGGGGTTGTCAACCCTGATTCACTGTGTGTGACAGGTGTGTGCTAAGCGCCTACTGTTGCCTATCATTGTCCTTGTCACCGCAGTCTTCTTCACTCACAGTGCTTCATATCAAGATCGGTAAATTTATATCAGCACACCTAGATCTGTTTGTGATTGGCTGCGTGTTCCCCCACTGCTATACACAGACATATTGGAAGTAAATTTTTATGAAGGATTCAGATAAATAAAAAGCAGTGATATACTAAATCACACCATGACTTTCTGCTTTATAAACCTATCAACTACAAGATTGAAAAATACTCGGTCTCCAAGGGACCATTTTCCATCATCGTCCATCCAGACTCCCAGAAGGTTCGAATAGATTTTTAAAAAGTCTGCAGCAGTCATCTGCCGGATGTGTAGGAAAATTGGTCAACAACATCAAATGGAGCTTTTAAAAAAAAAGAAAAGTCACAATCCATGCAAGTCAAAATAGTCAATTAATATTTTACTTTAAGCTTTACAGATAGCTCACACGGCTTTTATTTAACTAGCCACTTTCCTTCAGATTGTGTTTTTCCTACTGACGTGGTTGCACCCCATAAGTGGCAGTTGTAGTCCTTCCTTCTCACACTGTTCTAATTTAGTGCGAACGCTCCACTATTGTGTTTTGTTGTTGTGAGGCAGCATGGTATTTTAAGCTCTTGTGTGGGCAGCTTTCCGTCTATGCGCCAATAGTCAAATAGAACAAATTAAACTACGGGTTGTACTATTCTAACTGTACTTGTGTCCTAGTATATTGTATTGACATTTTGATTATTTTTTGGTATTTTTTCACATGGTTTCGCTGGTTTTTGCTTGGGGTTTTGAACTATTTGTACACTCTTATTTTAATCCTTTTTGTTCTTATTTTATTTGAGTTCCTGTTACTGTGTATACAGTCTGTTATTTGTGCTTTGTTTTCTCAGTATGTTCCTTTTGTTTACTATAGTCTCTGTGTAATTCTTTGACTTTGACTTTGCATTTTACTTTGGTAGTAAATTGTCGCGTATTGCCTTAATTGTCTACACCTTTGTCTAGTTTGCCCCCGGTGTCTCCGCTTCTCTATTTTCCCCATGTGTATAAATAGCCCTGCCTTTGTTGCAGAGTTTGTTCAGCTTTTCTGGTGTTTTCTGCTGTCTCACCTGAGTTGACTTTTATTACATGTTGTTATTATTTTCACTTTGTTTTGAGCACCGGTCTAAATAAGTGGCTTTCCTTCTGTTTACTCAACCTGCTTCACGCGTCTGTATTTGGTTCCTCTAACCTGCAACCCATGGCAGAAAGAATACAATCTAATGTATTGTTCATCACCTATTGATGCAATCGCAGAAGGTTAGTGTTTTGCAGTTTTTAGCATACCTCTCTTAAGTCTATTTTTTTGGGGGGTGGGGGTTACTTACAGGGTTCATCAGAAGTGTCAGTTTTATGCCACATATTATGCTTTAATTTGACATTCTCCCTGTATACTCCCCATGGGATTCATAATCATTAGTCAGCTGACACCTCCAGTGAAATCTAATAGCAACTTTTCAATGGATTATGCTTCTTCATAAATGTCACTTTTTTTCTCAACACTGTCTATTTGTGATAGATAGATAGATAGATATTTTAAAATGCTCTTTCTCCTCGGAGATCCAGCAAAATATTTCACCAAACATCTACAATTAACAGTGTTGGGTAAGTTACTTTAAAATAGTAACTTAGTTACATTACTAGTTACTTCTCTCAAAAGTAACTCAGTTACTTCAAGTTACTCGTTACTTTCAAAGTAACTAGTTACTAGGGAAAGTAACTTTGGTTTTACTCAGAATTCTCTTGTTAATGTGTTTCTTCCATAACGTTGCCAGTCTTCTAGCTTGCTTACTTGCCACAAGTGCACTGTGCCACCTACCAATAGAAGGGAAAATATAATGTATAATGTATAATGCACATTTCCACGAGAGAAATCCCACGCCTGGACCGTCATTGACTGTTGCCATGATTCTAGCCTACGTCACAGAGTCATGTGCGCCTTTTACATCCAACACAAAAACTGCAGTCGTGGTGCTTTCGATTGTACTCAGAACTCGGAAATTCTGCCTTCTGAATAGGAAGATGTAGGCAACACCAGACTGCAGATGAGCTGCATACAGGGCTGGACTGGGACAGAAAATCAGCCCGGGCATTTTGACTAGAGACCGGCCCACCATTATAGGAAAAATCTTAAAGCCTTTGAATGAAAACAAACACTGTTGTGACAGTGATGTACACTGTTTTGATGGTATATATGCATCAATCTATCAATCGTTTGTTGTAAGATTCAGATAATTATTTTTTAAAAGCTAGACATTTTAAATGAGAATAAGAAAGAAAAGTATTTCCTTGTGCCCACCTCTCCCTGTTAATGCCCTACATGCCCCCTGGCAACACTTTGCTAGATCCGCACCTGCACAGTTACCAGCTGTCAGCTACCTAAAAAAGGATCCTGGTGTTATTTGTCTCTCAGAAACAGTTCATAACTTCCCTTCAACTCATTCATGTCACCTAAAAGGTAAACCTGTTTCTCCATCACCTGTTCAGCTCTGATGATCCAGTAAGGACATCTCCTGGTTTCATCTTCATGTTTCCCTCTCACCAGATAACCAAACCGACATCATGACCAGCAGCTTTTTTGCAGCTGTGGCTCCAGCAAACATCAGCTGATACTAGAAATTAATATTAAATAAATTCTAACAACAGCTGATCAAGCTTAAACGTGCTGCTGTTGTTTAGCGCGACATCCGCTGGTTTCCTCTTTCGGCGCAAAGTGGGCGATAAACAAACAAGAGAGCCGATCAGCTGATCACTGATCAGTTTTCATGATTGAAGTAGAAACGGGAGAGGGAGGGGGGAGAATGAGAGGAGAAGAGGCAGCTGTGCAGCAAAGACAAAGAATAACTCCAGCTTTGTGTCTTTTCCATTGTAGCTGAATTACGGGACAAACTGTTCCTTTTCACCTCAATAAGAAACGCGTAATATTTTCTCTGAATACCAGACGGGACGGTTGGCACTTATGAACAAAATAAAGTTCAACATCAGTAACATAGCACCACCCAGCTGTATAGAAACTCCGTCATGCTAGCTAGCACGCAGTACGGAAAAAGTCAGAATAACGAAAATAAACTCCACCTAAACTTGGTTCATATCTGACCCAGAGAGACTGCAGGTCATAACTTCTTACCTGAAGTTCAGTTCACACTTGGACCGGCGGCTGCTTCGGGTCTCTTTTCCTTCTGCGTCCCTTTTCCTTCATCCACCTGCTGCCCTCCACCACTTGCTAATGTTACTGAATCTGTGGAAACTCCGCGATAGCCGCCACACGAAGTAACGAGTAACGACCCTATCTAAATCCCAGTAACGAGTAACGCGTTCCTGATTTTGGCATAATAACTAGTTACCGTGCTCGTTACCACAATAATAACGTAGTTACTGTAACGCGTTACTTAATAACGCTTTAGTCCCAACACTGACAATTAACAACAAAAAGGTACAGTTTTCAGCATATTGTCTTGTTTAGTTTGTCGGTTATTTCCCGTCACACGTCTGTGTTTGCATCATTTAGAACATGTCATGAACTGGCTGTGTGGAGGCAGATGAGGACCCGAACGCAAAACTAACGGAGACAAAAAACTGAACTCAAAATCACTGCTTTATTGCAGGCTTCACAAAGAAACAGAACTAAACTGGGAATGCTAACTGAGGACCGAGGGAACACAGAAAGGCACACAGGTTCGGGGAGGAGACATTGACGACGCGACACCAAACTGAGGGAGACATGCACATAAATACACAGAGGGTTAACGAGGGAAGTGGGAGTACACGGGGAACACAGCTGACACGGATAATCATAACAAGACACGGCAGGAGTAACACAACACTGACGGGAGACTGTCAAAGTAAAACAGGAAGTACACAGAGGTGCAGACAGGAGGAGAGAGAGAGACAGGAGAGCACAGGCATAGCGGCTGGGGAAACATGGAATAAAACACAAGGAGGGGAGACGAGGGCTCACAGATACACAGAGGGGCACACAGGGGGTAAAAGTCACAAGGTGAAATCAAATAAGAAACAACTTAACAGAGCAACCCAGGAACAATGGCCCAAATAAAGAACAAAATACAAAAATACATGAAAACTAAGAATGCTGGGCCAACATGGACAAGGATCATGACAGAACAATTCTGAAATATGGCAAAAAACCTGCCCCAAAAAATAAGGAGGATGTGCAAGGATTTTTTGCTCTAAATATGAAAATGAAAATGCTTTTTTGTGCTGTAGCTTCATTCTGTTCTGTTAGTATTTATAGGGCTAAAGCTTTCATGTATTAAGTGGGTCCTTACTTTTTTGGGTGACTGATACCTAAATTCAAAATAAATAACGGAAGAAAAACAACAGTATGATGACACACACAGAAAGATTTGTGGTAGAAGACCTTAATACTTTGTGATACATGTCAATATAGATGTAGACATCAATACTACTCACAGATAGAAACTAATAGAATTAATGCACTGCTAAATAATGAGTGATAATGTGCCCCCACAGCCCCAAAACAATGCTGTGTAGGAATTTATGGCAGATTCTACAGAGTGAAATGTTTTCTGTTTGAATGTAGACTGCCAGCCCCTGCAATTGTAGTTTCTTTGCAGTGTTTGAGAAGCAGAGGTAGAGATGGTATAAACCTGGCAGGTATGTGGGAGTTTTGATCCAATGGATTCTTGTGTAAAATGAAGCTCTGAAGCTTGTCACTCTACTTAATCTAAAATGACAGCATCATCTTTTACCAATTTGTCACACATGTACACTCATCTGCACAGCATACACACACCCAAAACACTTGCATACAAACTAAGCACACTCTCCAGTTCCTATTTAATACAGATGCCATTTCAAATTATTGTTGGTTACTACAACTTTATCAGTTACCTGCACCTTAAAATGTCATGTTTCCACCCCCGACCCCAACCTTCAGCATTTCAGTCAGTGTTAAATAGAAGAGCAGAATCAATCTGTTAATTATTGCAATAGGCAAGGAGTCCTAAACTAAGCACAGTATATCTCTTAATCTGTCCAGCTACACCAAACCTGGGATGATGGTCATGAATGTTCTCACTCACCCCAGACTTTATCCAGAGTCCACAGCTTCTCATTGTGGTTGTAAACAGTTAACTGCAGGATAAAGACAAAGTTCAGTAGCCTGCTCAACTGTGAAATAGACTTCAAATTGCACATAATTAGTGCATAATGAGCTCAATGTGTTCTATACAAGACCCCCACAATCATATTGAATTAATTAAAGTTTTAATTACCAAATCACCAAAGGTTATTTATATGTTTAAAAAGAACTGAGAAGTTTTGATACTGACTGTTTTTTGGGTCTCTTCTTAAACTTTTCCCACCCATTTTCTTTTTTAATATAATTTAGTAGCATATTGAAAACAATGTTAAGATTTGGTCTTCAGTGCTTGTATTTGCTGCATTAATGGCACACCAGTCATTACCTTGAATGGTTGAATTAACGTTCGTCCTGTGTAGTGAGTAGTGGTGAATCTTAAATTTTGAATCCTCGCAAACTGTGATTGGCGATACTGTCATTCTGGGAAAAAACTAATTTTAATGTGAAATAACCTCAGATAAAATCCGGTTATCAGAAAAAAAAAATCTGCTAAACCCTCAGATATAGTTAAACTGTTATCTTTCTGTCCCGTTTAAAAAAAACATTGATAGAAATTAGTTCACAGAATATTAAAAAAAAATATACATTTATGCTGTTAACCATTTGCAATAAGGTAAAAGGTGGCTGCAGTGTTGTGAAGGCTACTTATCCAGAGAAGCTCACCCTGTTTTCCCATTCACTTACAAAGAAATACCTTTTAAATCTGCTTCCAGGTATTGCTTCAAAAAGTCACTTCATCACTGTCAAGTCCTTTTTACGTTGAGGTCGTCTGTGATCTACATCTGACTCCATGGATGACAGCCTCTCGACCAATCTATCCACATCATTACACAACTCCCCTAAGCACAAAGAACAATCTCAATTATTCTAAATATTCAACCAACGTCTTGTTCCCCAGTGTAGTGTGGGTAATGAAATCTATTACTCAGGACATCTCGTGTTGTTTCCATCCTGGTTTTTTTGTTCCTTGGTATCTCAGTCCTCTTTTCATAGCCTTCTAATCGAGGGTTGTCTTGTTTGAGTCCTCTCATAGTTTTCAAACAGTGGAACAGTGATTTGATCTAAGTGCAACTGAATGAAAGGGCATTATCTGACTTTTCAATATAAGATTAGGAAAATAGATCGTTACGCATTGAACAAGTACATGGAGGCAGTCCTACATGTACTTTATAGAGTTGTCTGGGCACGTCCGTGTGGAAGGACACTCTGGGATAGACTCCGAACACTAGGCAGATTGGATTTCTTATCTAGCTTGGGAAGACCTTGCTGGAAAGAGGAATGCTGGACTTCTTTACAGTGCCAGCTACTACCTCACTGTGGCCCTGGATAAATGGATTGGATGGATGGCCTGATGGATGCTGGTGTAATGACAAGGTCTAGGATAAAGGACAAGTGGCTGGATGATTACAGAAAACAAACAAGCTCAGCTGTCTGTGAACAGCAGACGAAAACCTGTCACACTACCGACTGAGAAAGGATTATTATCAGGCTCAAATCAGAGAAAGGTCCGAACCTTTATGATGTAAAGACTGCCAGATCATGGTCTGTGATGTGATACAACACAGCCTGGCACAACGCTGGAGCACACCTATAATAAAGTAACAGCCCTCCTGCACAAATCCAGCACATCTGTGGCTGACTATACTGCATCTTGTTAACATATTGTAGTACATTGTGCTAGACTATAAAAAAATGGATGTAGCCTTGGGTTTGAAATGTGAAGGCAATGCAGACGTGCCTTAAACCTGTACTAGCACACTTGTTTCTAGTAGTAAAATGGACAAATACTTTGGCTTTAAAAATAAAGATTCTAGTCGTATAGAAACAGAGAAAATGTACCTCTCACTTCCACAATTATCTCAGTACAATACAGACATTAGCAACACATTCATTGTCTCAATCTTTAGTTTTAAGTCATATTACTGTATGTACAGAATGATGAGAAGAAGCAGCTCGTTTATTCACACTGCACTACAGAGCCAGTACATACAGAATGATGGTTGATAATGATAATTGTAATTGATAATAATGATGGCAATTTTGTAAATTATGGTGCCATCTAAAGTAAAACACAACACAGCAGGGTGTGAATATTGTGTCAGTGACAACTATCAATGTCTGAGCCTTACTACTCATTTAAGCGAGCCAAGACAGTTCCTGGTTTCTCTGTCAGCTCTTCTCACCTCTCCTGTCCAGTTTCAAAAGACCAAACACTATTACCTAAATTCTCCACTCAAGGTTTAAAACAGAATTTCAGCTTTAAGAAACTTTACAGCCGTATCCATCTCTTGCTTTGACATATGCAAGATGAGGGCCCAAATGGAGACAAGCTGAATTAACTGAAAAGGAATTCAGTGGATAGTCCAAACCAAGCAACAAAATTCATAAAAAATAACCCAAATAGTGAAACAGCTAAATAAATTCAGGCAGGGAGCATACACAGACAATCTGATTGAGAATAAAAGAAGTGCAGTGTTGAAAAAATACACAATGTAATGAGAGAAGGTGAACATGCACACACAAGTGAAGAACAGGTGAACAGAAACAAAGGGGAAGAAAGACTAAATGCAAAATATGCATTACAGGTGGCTAACAAAATAAAACTGGAAGTAACTAAACAATACACAGACAAAAACAGAACAATTTAACACTTAAGGAAACCAGGGGGATTAAAACAACCTACAAGCAAACAGATTAAAAATCTAAAATCTCACAGAGGTGCTCCCCATTATAATATTATATAATGGGGGCACCTACTGTATATATTGGAGAGGGGTATTCCTAAAATACATCTTTAATCCTTATTCCTACCAATCTGATGACATTCACCTGTTCACAGCACTGACATAGACATTCTCCCTCTTTCACTGCTACATGACACGCACTGCATCTGATTTGTATAGGTTAATTAAAGATGAGAGATCTTTCACTAGTTCCCTAAAACAGGCTCAGCAAGTACTCTAAAATTTGCCAGTAATGAGACATGCATCAATTACCCAAGCCACAAAAACAGGAGATCATTTAAACAGGCTTATCAGTGGCCAAACTGTCTGAAAAAGATGTTGCAGAAGTTGCTGAAGCAGAAGACATTTCTTGTTTAGCTTGGTGTTTTCTCACTACAACCACTGAGTAATGAGGCCCCCAGTGAGCAAGAATTAAAAGAGCAAGAATGGCCTTTCTTCCTTGTCATGGGAATACTTGCCCTGCTCATAGCTTAAAAACGAGGCTTTAAATTCACTAACTGAAACAGCGTCTTTCCAAAAACTAACTAGTGTTCAATAATTATTGGCGGTGGTTTCCGTTCACCTCTGACTTCTATTCCCTGTTGAGGAGCCCTTAAACTTTAATTAATATATAAATAAATAATATGAAAAAAGAAAAAAAAATGTACGGTTACGGTGGATGATTTCTTTTTCAACACATAAACAATTTTACAATGCATTAAATACACAAAGACAATCCAAATGTCTGTGCCAGCAAATTTTTGAATGTAATAACTAAATTAGGCTGGCATTACTTCTGCCTGCTTCATCAGAGCATTCAATACCACTGAATTTCTGGGTATTACACATTTAAACAACAAAAGTTAGAAAGGAAAAAAAAATGTCAAAGGTTTTTCTACCATAACCAAAAACATGAAGCTAGATAGCTACAGAACCAAAAGCAAGCTTTATTAACTCCCATACTTTGTGTTTCTCATGAAAAGGCAACAAAATATCTGTTCCTGGGAGGAAAATACGGAGAAGATATATGGACAAACTTCATATCACACGTATGTCACATATGGACAAGGAAAATAAGATGCTTGCTCTCACCGGTTAAAACATGACAAACGTTCAAATTTAATATGTTAGTTAATTGAGTCAACTTTAGATTTAGTCTACTGTAATGACATTTAGTCTAAGAAAATGAAAATCATTTAGATGCCTAAATTATGACTAAAACTAAATGGAAATTTGCTGTCAAAATTGACCCTGCTGCTAAGTCAGAGCTACCCATTGTAGCCACTACATGGTGAAAATAACTTACTAAAGTAAGATATTGGGCTTTGTTCATAGTACAGGCAGGCGTGTTTACCTCAGGTCAAGTAAGGAAATTCAACTTATGATTTAACAATGAGAATGTAAAGTGATGAGGAGTGTTTTTCTGCACTCATACACTTTTTACTTTTTGGTTCTTTTTTGACATGAAATCTTCTTGAAAAGCAGAATATTCATCATTTGAATGGGGCGACGTCAACAGTGCATCTGAAAATTAATGAAAGCACAAAATACATTAAGGCATGCCACTTCTTGGGGCTTCTGCAATGCATAAAAGTCAATGGTTGACAAAAAGGTAACATGATGGAAGCTAAGTCTCCAGGTTTGCATTCTTTGTTGGGCTCTGTTCTCTGAAGACATGATGAATTTATATTTCGCTTTGCATTCTATCACTGCTGTGCAGAAGCATTAATAATATAAAAGGTACTACTATGATGATTAGTTTCTCTGTGTGCACTTAAAAGGCCTCTTATGAAGAGTGAAGATGAACTCAGCTTTCGCCTGACCATACATAAGAAAGAGTTATGCATCCATTGCAAAAAATCAATTACTTATGCTCCAAGCAAATTTTATGTGTAGCCTGGGAAATGGTTAGCCACGCAGGACACAATTACTGGGGTTCTTAATGTGCAGTTTTATTGTCAATCACGACTGGATAAACAAAAAAAAATGTCCTTTGACCTTTACTTTTGTCAAACAGCGGCCATATGGACTTGTACTGAACATCTACAGCACGAGAGGTAACGTGGCAAAGTAACAGAATAACCTATTAAACAAAGATGCGCCACTACAATACGAGGAATAAAAGAAATGAAATGAAATACAAAATACAAAAATACGGCAGTGGCCTCTGTATTCCACAGAAATCTCAGCTCACTTGCAATACTGGAGCACACAGATGATCTCGCAGCTTATCCCTTGCATGGAGAAAATGGCCGCTCCACGCTGCACATACAGGTCCAACAATTTAACTCCTTCACAACATTCCCGTTCCACATCCACAACAAAAAGAAAAGTAAACAGGAAGTCCCAAGATGCATTTCTTGTTAAGTTTTTTTTGGAAAACTGCAGTTAACCCTTAAGCACTGCCCCCCCCCCCCCCCCCCCCCCCAGTGACCACAATATGCAACTACACAAACCTATAAAATTAACAGCTTCAAGTGCACACAACATGCAGATAACCAAAGAAATAGCACAAGCAATAACATTAAATTACCCAATAACATTCTTGTCTTACCATACATGGAAACAAAGAAACAACATTTTAAGACCCCTTTTTGAACCTTAAATGGATATTTGGTTAACTGAAATGGAAAATATTATTATTAATTTACCACTCGGCTACATATGTATCAATGGGAGGTGCTCTAAGACTTTCATCTCATACTCTGCAGTGATTAATTGAAGCAGTTCAGCTGCTGGGGGCTGATTGGTGAGCTGTTTAACTGTCAACAAAAACCTACACATGCACATCACATTTGATATATACGAAGACAGTTATGTGTGTAACCACCTCCTGTACCTTCAAATGACATTCAAGATCACTATGGACTATTTCCTCTCTTGAGTTTACACAACCAGCATCTTGCCTTCTCTTAGATGCCGTAATTCAGGCATCATAAAGTTGATCAGTCAGCTCTCAGTGATTATAACTTCATTCTTTGAGGTACCCTGTCAGAGGCACTAATGTGCAGTTACTGCTGTGAGCCACATGATCCCTTTACAGTTGTAATCAGTATAGTCACATTTGTCATTATGTGAAATCCAAGTGAGTGCTGGATTTGTAAAAAAGAAAAATGGAGAGGAGAATTTGAAATTGGAGAGACACTTTTGTACTGTGTATTCTTAATAGATTCAGATTACATGCATCATTGTGTATATTACAAAGAAAAAAACGCAACAGCTTTGTATTCAGCTGTCCTAAAAGATTTAAAATGGTAAACCAACTGAATATTTTATTTCACATAACCAAAATAAAGAAAGAAATGCCAAACCAAAATACTAAAAAATACGGAGCCCCACAGGGGAGATGGGAGAGAAAAAAAATAAGACGGACTTTTGCAAGATCTCGCAAAACAAACTCGGGATCTCGCAAAAGTTTTAGCCGCATTCTTCAGAGGCCGCCAGCTCGAAGCCGACCGGGAGGTCGAGGCACGATGTGCTGGGAAAGTGGTGTTCCTCCCGGCTGTAGTAGGTCTCGACCTCCCGTTAGCTTCGAGCTAGTGGGTGTCAGATCTCCGAAAACGTCGGAGCACTTTTGCAAATATGTGATGTCTTGTAAACCGAGCAGGTATCGGACGTTTACACAACTACATTCACGCCTCAAAATATCTTAAAAGTGTATTTTGTGACCCAGAAAGAGTAATATTACAACTAAGTAGCTGCCGCCATTGTTGGAATTCAACTTTTATATCTTTTATATCCCGAGTTTCAACTTCAAACTCGGGATCTCGCAAAAGTTTTGCGAAGTAATGAGTGAAAATGGCCAAATTTTGTCCAGCTTTGAACATTGAATTTGAATCATAATGAAGGTTTATCATTTGTTGTATCCAGTATCACTACACAAGCTGCATATATTATACCTTTATTCTCTTCGCGATTAAATATGTATAAATATAAATTTTATATGCTTAAAATATTTTTATCCATATCGTTTTCCCCAATATCTGTAGAAGGAAAGCTTAATGAACAGTAAAGTTTGATCAGCGAAACCATCTTGTGATTTCAAGTGTAGAATTTGTGTATTTTATAAAACAAAAGGCATTCTGTATCTCATGGACTATTTACTTAAAGGCTCGAAATCATAAGTTGTAAATGATAAAATATATTAACACTAAAATGTGGAGCCAAGTGAATTCCTTTGCTCAAAAAGTTTAAAGATATTTTTTCCTTGAGCAAAAAGAAATCTTGTGCTTTCTGTGAAATGAGATTGCAGCACTGCCAACTGCCCACTTACATTTGTGTTGGCCATAGCCTACGGTGCCATTACTGATGCCAGCATCAGTAAACAGAACAGTTGTTGTGTTGAAAAACATGTAAGTTAATGGGCAGGCTTACCCCTAAGTGTTTCATAGTGATCTATGTTATCCTGCACCGCTATAAGGTGTTTTAAGACGGTGCCCTCCCTTCAGGGGTTACATAGTCATTTTAGAAAAGAAAGTCACCTTTGAATTCTACAGCTTTATGTTTTTCATGTCATAGAAATTATTCTGATCCTCATCTGGTTGTAAAATTGTTTAAATACATCCTAGTTAAAGAAAGAGGGTTTAATTTATGACAGCTCTGCATTTAATAGTTATTTTTGTCCTGTCTCTGTCCCTTCAAGCCCTCCCTGCCTGAGATATCTTCCTGTTAAAAGGCAGTTTTTCCTTGCCGTTGTCGCTAAGTGCTTGCTCACAAGAGAAAACTACCTGATCTTATGCGAAAAAGTGAAAAAGTAAGTTTTTGAAGTTTTCAGTCAAAGTCTGACCTTAACTGGGGCTTCCTGCTCAAAAACACTCCACTGCAGGTGAATTAAAACAATTCTGCAAATATTTTTTTCCTCTTAAATAAATGAAGTCATCATTTAAAACCTTATTTTTTGTCTAATATTAACAGTCCTGATAGTGTTCCTCTTGCAATATTAGCACTTACACTGATAAATGTAAGAGGAGCTTACAAATAAATAAAAAGAAACAGATTTTTTCATGCGAGTATTTAAAATATGATTAGTATGAGTTGCTAGGTTCCATCACCTTTTGCTTTGTTACCCAAAATGGGCCTGATTCTGCCATGGTCCTGGGCCATGTTGGCCCAGCATTCTTAGTTTTCTTGTATTTTTGTATTTTGTTCCTCATGCTGTGGTTCCTAGGTTCTGTTAAAGATGTTCCTTATTTGATTACCCTCTGTGTGCCCCTCTCTGTATCTGTGAGCCCTCGTTTCCCCCTCGTGTTTCATTTAATGTTTTCCCCAGCCCGTTATGTCTGTGCTCTCTCTCCTCCTGTCTGAACCTCTGTGTACTTCCTGTTTTACTTTGACAGTCTCTCGTCAGTATGCGTCATGTTGTGTTCACTCCTGCCCTGTCTCGTTACAATTATCTGTGTCAGCTGTGTTCCCCGTGTGCTCCCACTTCCCTCGTTAACCCTCTGTGAATTTATGTGCATTTCTCCCTCAGTTCAGTGTCGCGTCGTCAATGTCTCCCCCCTGAACCTGTGTGTCTTTTTGTGTTCCCTTGGTCTTCTGTTAGCATTCCCAGTTTAGTTCTGTTTCTTTGTGAAGCCTGCAATAAAGCAGTGATTTTGAGTTCAGTTTCTGTCTCTGTGAGTTTTGTGTTTGGGTCCTCATCTGCCTCCACACAGCTAGTTCATGACAGATTCAAACATTTTTGGAATACTAGTTATTATTCCATTCAGCAAAATTGTAAAAGGACTACAAGAAAAGCGTGTGTGTGTGTGTGTGTGTGTGACCATCTGCCATTATTCTTGGGGTTGGATCTATCACTGTTTATGTCCCAGAACAGATGCGAGCTCAGAAAGTTCACCTCTCAAAAACACATATTGTGTCTCAAAGAAAGCTGTGTGATGTATTCTTATAAGACTCTTTGCTGCTGCCAGCAAAAGCAACAGTAGAGCAGCATATTGAGAAACAAACACAACCCAAACAAACAGATTGGTACTTGATGTAATTATACAAAGGTTGTGGAAGATAACATTAGAATTACACTCTGATAAACCGATGATATGCACCAGTATGTCTCAAAAAATATTTTTTTAAGCACTAGAGACAAATGAGCTGTGTATCCAGCCTAAAAAGCTGTTGTTTTTAATGCCACTCAAATTTTCCAGACCATCCATCCATCCATTATTTCTTAGTAGAATCTAAGGTGTTCCATTAAACTATTAAACTATAAAGTGCCCAGTGGTTTTAACCCTCTCCAGGCAGACGTTGCAGATTTGCAACAGTTAAGAACTAACAACCTGATTACCTCACATACATATTTTATGAGTTTTTTTTACTCAGAAGTACCACTGCAGGGCTTGGTTGTGCATTAGCAACAATAAACTTCATTTGGGCCTGAGAGGGTTGCCTTGCCACAGAAGAAAAAGTACATTATCTTCACTTACATCCAGTAACCTTCCAGTTTCTGTTCAGTATATTATGAATTGGAGTATGAGTGTCACAACAGCTGCATATAAAATATAATTACACGTGCGATGTCATAGACACTTCGACAGCTGAAAGGATATTTGAAAGGAACAAAAGCCAAATGTATAAACCAAGTGTATTTCTTTTTGCAAATGAGACAGGATATTAAAGGATTGGTGATTTTCACTTACCATTGTTATCTTATTTTGTTCTTTCCACAAGATTTCAAAGATTTTCAGCCCCTGAATTTTTCAGGCAGGTAAACTCAATGTGATTAGGTTGTTTATTTGACTCCGATTTTACTTCAACCTATTTTCTGAACCCTGTTAATCAGATGATTAGAAAACTGCACGGCCTCTGTTAGTAGCTTAATGGGTCGAGAAGTCCCCCATATTAAATGTTCTCTAACAATATAATGTTATGATATTTAAAGTCACTGTTATATGACAACATAGAGAAATATACTTAAGAGATCATATGCCAAAAAGAAAATAAGGGGAAAATTGTGTCTTTGTGGAACAAAGCGTTTGGATGTGCACACCACCACAGTGTAATCAAGTCAAGGAATCAATATGTGATTAAAGTGCAAACTTTCAGCTTCAATTTAAGGGTTTTGTACAACAATTTAATATTATATTAACTGTTCATGAATTACGTCCATTTTTATAAACAGTCTCATTATCAGTGACTCAAAATGGACTAGCACAGTTTTATGTTATGATACTTTAAAATTAAAATCCTTTAAGGTTAATTACTGCCTGAAGTCTAGAACCTACGAACATCACCAAATACTACGTTTCTTCTCTGAGACGCTCTGCTAGGTCTTTACTTCAATTTCTGCTTAATTTGGGGTCTCTTTTTCTTAGGTTTTGTATCTAATATCCTTTTTTTTTGCCTTGAGAAACTCTTGGGTTGCTTTTGCAGTATGCTTTGGGTCTATATCCATTTGCACTGTGAAGGGCTGTCTGAACAGTTCTGCACCATTTGATCTAAACTGAGCAGTAGAGGTGGTGATCGATCTAAATATTGATACTATTGACACCAATGATGGTATTGGATCGAAAACCTTTTTGTGCTGAAAGTTATATCTGTTTTATTTATAGCCCATTGCACATTTAAACAACAGAAGCTGACCCAAAGCGCTTTAGTCACAGGCACATTTATATTCCAGGTCTTGGAAAAAAAAAGTTTCAAAATACATGAAAAGCTGAAAGGTGTGTTTTGTTGTATTAGGTAATTATTGTGGAATGTCATGTTAGACGGATAATGTGGTATACACTTTTCTCTTTGCAGAATTGTAGCACAAGTAAATCTTGGTTTCATCTGTCCAAAGATCTTTTTACAGAAAGATCTGACCTTGTTGATCTTGAATGCAACCAGTGGTTTGCATCTTGTTGTAAACAAGCTGTATTTCCATTCCTGAAGGCATTTCTTGATTGTAGACCTTGTCTATGCTACACCGACCTCATTGAGAATGTTCTTGACTTGGCTAGATGTGAAGTTGTTTTCCTATTTTGTCATGATGCACCTTAGTTGTCCTCTGTGATCTTTTAAGCTTTTTGATGTTGCTGAGCTGGCCAGTGCATTTCTTCTTTTTAAGAAAGCATCAGGTTTCTCCTAAATATCTAGCATTTCTCTGATGGGTTTATTTTGTTTTTTCAGTGTAATGGTGGCCTTTTACACGTGCATTGATATTTCTCTGGGCCTCATATGTGAAATTTCACCGAAAAGATATAAAATACGAATTCAAATCTTTAAATACCGTAGTTATTATTTCTGTTTTTTGGTTTTTGATTAGTCTTTGGTTTTTGATTAGTCTCTCAACCACCCAGGTTAGGAGGGAACTGAGGAGGATTAATGGCAAGAAGGCAGCGGGTCCAGATGGCATCAGCTCGAGGGTCGTCAGGTCCTGTGTGGGGTGATGGAGCACCTCTTCAACCTGAGCCTGAGGTTGGGAAGAGTCCCACAGCTCTGGAAAACCTCCTGTGTTGTACCAGTGCCAAAGACTTCACGCCCCAAGGACCTCAACAGCTACAGGCCGGTGGCTCTGACATCCCACCTGATGAAGACCCTGGAGCGGTTGGTCCTGGCTCAGCTTCGGCGCCTAATAAGCTCATCACTGGACCCACTTCAGTTTGCCTACCAGCCTGGCATTGGAGCGGATGATGCCGTCATTCACCTCCTACATCGTTCCCTCGCTCACCTGGAGACCGCTGGAAGCACTGTGAGAATCATGTTCTTTGATTTCTCCAGTGCCTTCAACACCATTCTTCCCTCGGTTCTAAAGGACAAGCTGGTGAACTCTGGAGTGGACCATCACCTCACTACCTGGATCCTGGACTACCTCACCGACCGACCACAGTATGTGAGGACTCAGGGCTGTGTGTCGGACAGGGTCGTCTGCAGTACGGGGGCCCCACAGGGAACGGTTCTGGCTCCGTTCCTCTTCACCATCTACACTGCAGACTTCTCCCACAATTCCACCCAGTGCTTCCTGCAGAAGTTCTCTGATGACTCTGCAATAGTCGGCCTCATCACTGATGGGGACGACAAGGAGTACAGAGGTCTGACCCAAGACTTTGTGGACTGGTGCCAGCTGAACTACCTCCAGATCAACGCCAGTAAAACCAAGGAACTGGTGGTAGACTTCCGCAGGCACAAGCATTCTCCACTGCAACCACTGAACATCCAAGGTATGGACATTGAGGCTGTGGACAGCTACAGGTACCTTGGTGTTCATCTGAACAATAGACTGGACTGGACTCATAACTCAGACGCCCTCTACAGGAAAGGGCAGAGCAGGCTGTACCTGCTGCGGAGACTCAGGTCGTTTGGAGTGGAGGGCCCACTCCTGAAGAAATTCTATGACTCTGTTGTGGCTTCTGCTATCTTTTATGGTGTGGTCTGCTGGGGCGGCAGCATCTCTGCTGGGGACAGGAAGAGACTGAACAGGGTGATCCGAAGGGCCAGCTCTGTTCTAGGATGCCCTCTGGACCCAGTGGAGGTGGTGAGTGACAGGAGAACGGCGGCTAAGCTGTCATCCCTGATGGACAACATCTCCCACCCCATGCAGCAGACTGTGACAGCACTGAGCAGCTCCTTCAGTGGGAGACTGCGGCACCCACGGTGTGGGACGGAGAGATTTCGCAGGTCTTTCCTCCCCACTGCTGTCAGACTCCATAATAAAGACTTTAACTGATCAAGCACACACATCCATACATATGCAATAATACTAAGTGCAATAATCCTTTCTGTCATCGTTGTATTTTTACTCAGTTGTATATAGTATTTGTATTTGTATTCTATTTTTATCTTATTGTATATTTATTTTATTTTATTCTACTGTATATAGTATTTTATTTTATTCTATTCTGTACAGTTGTGTACTGTATTTATTCTTATTGTATTCTAATTTTTGCCTCATAACTTTTGCACTGTCCACTTCCTGCTGTGACAAAACAAATTTCCCACGTGTGGGACTAATAAAGGTTATCTTATCTTATCTTAGTCTTGAAATAACAAGGGTGCAGGCCTCACTTAACTATAAAACTGCTTGTCAAGCAGCTGTCCAATTAATTTTCAGCCTCTGAAAATGGGGAACTAATTCCTAAATAGCAAATGCAAAATTTCTGTAAATCCTGCTGAATGAAAGCTCAAGGTCCACACTTTATTAAATTGAATAATTAAACTTATTTTATTTTAAAATTGTAATTTAAATTTTGATTTTTTTTCACATAGATGGATTCAATAAATTGTCCAATAAATTTGTTTACTGGTCAAAGTATTTATTATTATTTTATTAGTTTTCCCCCATTCATGTTACATGCTATGTTATATGCATTCATTTAAGTTAACAGTTTGGTACTCAGCAAAAACAAAGGTCTTGATCATGAATCTCTGAAGATGGAAAAGCACAAATCAATAATGTTCAATCCTACAAATTCACATTTTCATTTTTAAACAACTCATAAAATTAGTCTCACATATTCAAAATTACCTGAATGAATATGTGTAATGATTACCTGTTGGGCTTTCACCATCCTGCAATCATGTATGGATAGCTCAGAATACTACTGTATACGCCTGTATATATGTCCTACTTTCATAACCTTGAGGATTTGTACTAATTATCAACGAGTGACTCTGAGATATTGCATAATTAATAAGGTAATACTGTGACCTTAAGGTTACTGATTAATCCCCAGCTACTCCTATTTGTATATTAAAATATTGCTGGTAAAGTGTCACAAAAGCATAAATAAAATTTAATTAGAATAACAAAAGATTCTCAGTTGCGCTCAGCTACTTGTTTTGTTGTCAAATTATGTTATTCTTTTATTTAATAAATATGATTCACCTGAAGCCTCAATTTATCCAAGCCAAAATATAAGTGCCTATAAGAAGATGGGATGATGATTTGTGACCTTTTTATTTTAATGACCTGTCAGTATTGCCAGACTCGGTGCAAAACAAGAATCACCTGAAGACCTTCTAACTGACTGTAAACAAGTTATTTTTAAGCTCACTGGTCTCTCAAGTCAACCATGAGGGCAGCCGCAAGGACTTCAGTCATTTCTTGGTGAAATTTATTACTCATGTCCATCCTTTCAGACAGTGTCTATGGGCTATTTTTTTATTCTTTTTGCCAGAAATTACTCCCCCCCCCCCCCCCCCCCCCCCCCCCCCCTGTAATGCCTATCCCTAGGAGGAGTTGGCCGTCCGACTGCGGTCTGGAGTGTGGGGCCTCCCTGCTGCTGCGGAGTCGGGGCGGTCTGCCTCTCCCCACCGCAGGGAAAAGGGTAACACCACCTGGGTCTGGGTGCAGTTCCCCCCTCCAGGGGCAAGGGTACCTAGACCCGGTTCGTAGAGTACGCTTGGGGAGTGTGATCGTGTGTACAGTGTCTCTTTATGTCTGTCTCCACGTTGGTTGAGTGTGGAGTAAGTGCATATGAGAGCATGAGGGTGGGAATGGATGTTTGTATCTGTGTGTGCCTGTGTCTATATGTCAGGTTGGGTGTCAGACGCCACCTCTCTGGGGACATCTCAGGCCCTCCAAGGTTTGGAGGCCTATCTCCACCCACCACCACTTCCCCTGCCAGTGGCGGACTCCCTCAGACATCGGTGAGTTGGTGGTTCTTTGTGTCTGGGGGTGGGCCTCCGGGTACACACCGGCTCACTCCTTGGCGGCCGCTTATCGGGGCCTGGAGCCTGGGGCTCGCTCGGGCCACTTTGGAGGTGGGGTGCCCCCGGCCTCTCGGCCTGGGGCTCGGTCACTCAGGCGCGGCTGGCTGCCGGCGGAGCTCACGGGCGCGTCACTGCAACTCCCCCTGGCTTCTGCTCCGCAGCTGCTGAGTGAGCTCTCATCTGGGACTCTCCTCAGCTCTTTCTGGGACAGTGGCGCGGCTGCCCCTCTGTTGGTCTTCCTTGGTCTCTTGTGTTCTGGGGGCCTCTGGATGTCTGGAGTTTTGATCTCCTCCATACCTGCTTCATGCCCTGGAGGACGGGGCTGTGGCTCCCCACGCTCCCTAGCAGATCGTTACAAACCTTTGGAATGCAAGCATGCTGATCCACACAGGTATGCACACAGGTGTACACGCGGGTGTTCACAGACGCGGACTACAGCTTTCTTGGCTGCTGCCTCAAAGCACATTGTGCGCTGTCTATCTTGCGTGCTGCACAATATCGTTTATTATTTAGTATCTACTGATATTTACTGCTAGCTAGTTTATTGTGATGGTGCCAATTTTTTTTTTACTATGTTGCTCTTTGTTGTTTGCTTTCTCTTCTGTTTTTTTTTTCTCCATACAGGTGACCCAGGTGTTTTTTTTTTTTTTTTTGTTTGTTTGTTTGTTTTTTTCTTTCTTCCCCCCCTTCTCACCGTCTCTTCTCCCCTTTGGTTTTCTTTCTCTCCCTCTCTTTCTTTCATTCTTTCTCCCTGTCCTATCCCCCAGTCATGTCTGTCCCGTTTGTAGCAACTGAAAATAAAATAAATTCATAATTATAATAAAAGTCAATCAAATGGACCAATATGGCAAGGCCATGATGATCCACTTGGTAAAATAAATCCGCTTGGCATCTTTCTTGGCCTTAAGACAACAATTCTGATGGCTAAAGATCCAAACGGGACACACACAAAAAAAAGAAAAAGAAAAAGAAGTTATGACCTGCTGTCTATCTGTGTCAGATATAAGCCAAGTTTAGCTGTAGTTTGTTTTCGTTGTGCTGACTTTTTACAGTCTGTCATGGTCCTGGGCCATGTGGGCCCAGTATTCTTAGTTTCTTATATTTTTGTATTTCGTTCCTTATTTAGGCCATGTTTCCTAAGTTGTCCTGTTATGTTGTTCCTTATTTGACTTCCCCTTGTGACTTTTATCCCCTGTGTGCCCCTCTATGTATCTGTGAGCCCTCATCTCCCCTCCTTGTTTCATTCCATGTTTCCCCAGCCCACTATGCCCGCGCTCTCTCTCTCCTCCTGTTTGCACCTGTGTACTTCCTGTTTTACTTTGACAGTCTCCCGTCAGTGTTGTTTACTCCTGCCATGTCTTGTTATGTTTATCTGTGTCAGCTGTGTTCCCATGTGTGGCCACTTCCCCTGATCATCCCTCTTGTGTATTTAGTCTCTGTGTTTCATGTAGTCTGTGTCGCGTCGTCTGTGTTACCACCCCCTGTGTTCCGTATCTCCAGCCATAGCTTTTCCTTAGTTTATGTCCAGTTTAGGTTTCTGTTTGAACTATTACTCTTATGCTGCCCTCACTCTGTTTTGTTCCTTTCATCAGCCAGAATAAAAGGCTCGCTTTTGTTTAACTCCACTCCTGCATCCTCGCTTGTGTTCGCTCCTGGGTCCACCACACACATTTCCGCACGGTCTGCCTCCGCAGACCGTGACATAGTCGCTTAGAATAACTGGTACTGCGTACATGACGGCATGCATGACGGAGTTTATATACTGCTGGGCGGGTGCTATGAAGTTACTGATAGTAAATTTTATTTTATGCTTAAGGTTAGTTTCTCAAACTCCTCAAAATCTTAACAAATTGTGCTAATCCTTACATGTTGCACCAGGCTGATTTATCATCAAAAGTGGAGAAGTCTGTGACAGAGGAGACAGAAGAGCAGCAGAGAGAGATGGCGCAAGAGAGAAAAATAAAAGAGCAGGAGAGAGAGATGGAGATGGAGAGATGACTTTATGTCATCCATGAGGGATGCATTTGACATATGTTTCACATATTATAGCCCAACAAGTTACTTATAGCAATTTAAATACGAGCAATCAGTTTTTGGCAAATACCGGAAATCAGTTTTTGGCAGACAATCACTTTTTGGTACAATACCGGCTATTGCAGTTAATAATACAACAGCTTCTTGCCATTTTTTGTGTTTCTTTTTATCGCTGTGTAACTAAATTCAATTGAAAGCCTGCATGCGCTAGTACCTCTTGCCACAAGTTCCCAGAATCCTTTGCGGTTTTACCCCTGAATGACGTCACATTTTTGGTGGGCCGGTCTCTAGTCAAAATGCCCGGGCCGATTTTTTTGTCCCAGTCCAGCCCTGGCTGGAGCTGTCATATATCCTTCTTTTTTCTGTAGCTACATGCTCTGATGGCTGCAATGGCACCCAGAGGACCCAATTGAAGGTTTCAATTCAGTAACACAGCTATACATTCCCAGTGGTGGATGAGACATGATCCATATATGCAGATGGAAAGTGACAAGTGGTGGCTAGTCAAACGATCCAAACTTTATTTATTGTTGACTGAGAATGGCAGCAGGCTTACCAAGTAGTACTGTTTTTCTCGTTTTATTTTAAAAAAGATAGCATGTTTCTAATTCAAACTATAGCAGCTAGTGACGTTTTATGCTAATGATATACATAATCACATGGGTTCATAGAACTGAACGTGCAGATTGTGCATGCTCAGTGTGTAAGCGTAGCTTCATTAACAGTGCTTGGACATATGTTGAAGTAACATGAGAGAGTGTTGTTAGTAATCCTGGCCCAGCTTTAATAGTGAGCTTTGAGGGAAATAAGACTCTCATGGGCTATTTGCCAACCTTGGCTTACAATCTTTATTTACTTGGACCAGCAGCATCTTTGTCCTTTGAATATTCTTGGGAATAAATTAGCTATTGAATTAGCAAATTAGAAACACGCAAAAGAGCCTATTTAAGCACACCTTTAAAGACTAGTGTTCGTTTTGGGCCATAAATCAACGTGTTGGACAAGGGATTGCAATTGCTATTTATTCAGTGTAGAACTGAATGTTGTACCAAATTTTGTCACAATTCATCCAACAATTGTTTGGTGTATTCTCAAAGCAAAGAAGCTTAACCTCATGCTGGAGCTGGAGGAAATGCCGGTTCTCATAGTGCCGACCACAGAGTGGTAGTGGAAAGACTCCTTATCAAAGGAGGATTTCTAAATTTATGTTGTCTGCAAGCTAAATGCAGAACTTCTCTTATAATTGATCAGTTTGTCTGACTCTTGTGACCCATCACATTGCAGTCGTCATGACTTTTGTCTATGACTCGCCTCTGTGATGGAAGCTAATCTAAAACGTCACAATGCGAAAAAAATAAAACACACCTTCAGTAACAGCAGACAAGGCATCTTATATTATGGCCAGCGGTGTTGGGAGTAACATTTTACATTTACATTAAGTACACATGCTATATTTTTCAGTTATGTAACACGTCACTGTACTACATTGAGGAACAACATTATATATATAACACATTTGCAAATATATAGTTATGTATGAACACAGCAGGTGTTCAACTATTTAAAAAAGACGACATGTGTGCTTTCGTTAGATTAGGGATTTGTATTGGTGTGTGGGACAGATTAGCCTAAGGTTTATTTTGTTAACTGGTAGTTATGAGACAATTCATTTATATAATGGATAGTGTATTATGGTGAGTTAGGGTTAGCATCATACTATAATACTTGTAAGAAAAACAACAAGTAATGTGTAATTCATTACTTTTTTGTAACGACCTTAACACTGGTGGCCAAATGTTTAGTAAAAGGCAAAAGCAGCAGAAAAACTCATATAAACAACTGTGATTGAATTGTGTGTGTGCCTCGAACAGAAACAACTTATTAGCCAAAAATAGTTCCACTTTCAAAGAGAAGAAGAGCGTTCATGGGGGAAAAAAAATTGTCTGCAATGACTGCAATAAATTAAGCACAGGGCACATCTGTATGTAGGAAATTACAGTCTGGTTTTCAATAATGATTCCAAGAACTGAGAAAATGTGGAAAACACATTTTCCCCAATTTTAGCTGTTTTCATTGCAAATGGAAAAAGTGAGCTTCAATCATTCATTACAAACTTGGCTGTGTTACAAATTTTTTTCAACGCTTTATTTGTAGTTTTCCAATTATCATACATAGCATTCTTATTATTTTACAGATAACCACAAAACAACAATCCCCACAGATCATAAAGATAGATAATACCAAGACAGAAAAAGGGAAACAAACAAACAGAAAAACAACAACAGCACAAAAAAAAAGGGCGGTGCACCTCTCAATTGTTTTTACAGGACCGTTCTAGGGCAAACAAAACATTCAAGATTCCAGTTCCAGACCAGGTAGATTGTTGATGTATGTTAACAGAGGGTCCCATGTTGTGTGGAATTTGCTGACGGATCCGTTGAGAGTACATCTGATTTTTTTCCAGTTCGACATTTTGCATAACATCACTTATCCAGTGGTGGTGGTGGATAAGGTGACTTCAAAAAATGATGACCAGAAAGCAGCAATTTTCGGACAGGACCAAAACATATGAAGGGAAGTAGCTGGAGTCTGTTTGCATCTCTCACATGATAGGTCTATGTTTTGAAATATATTTTTGCTAGTTTAGCTTTTGAAAAATGTAACCTGTGTAACACATTGAATTGTATTAGGGAGTGTCTTGACCATATAGAAGACAAATGGACCCTGATAAGAGCCATATCCCACTCTTCGTCAGACAGCTGGGCACCCAAATCATTCTCCCACTGTTCTCAAATGTATGAAATAGACATGTTACAACTGTCCATGATATGTGAGTAAATAAATGATATTCTGCCTTTTTTCCCATCTCATTGACCCTTAGTATAGAATCCAAACAGGAAGGAGGGGGGAGAGTAGGAAAATTGGCAACCTTTTTACATATAAAATCTCTGATTTGCAAGTATAGCAAAAAATAGTTATTAGTCAGACCAAATTTTTTTAAATAGTTGTTCAAAGCTAGAAAACGTATCATTAATATACAAATCCTCAATACTGTGAATGCCCCTGTCATGTCAAAGTTTGAAGCCATTATCCATTAAGGATGGTTGAAAAAGATGGTTATGTATTATTGGAGAGTGAATAGAAATACTCTGAATACCCAGATGTTTTTTAAACTGATTTACAATGCGTAGCGATTGAGTAACAGTTATGTTATCTTTAACATTATTAGGTGGTAGGCGTGCGCAGAGTAAAGCTGGGAGTGAATGTGGCCTGCTTGTGACCCTTTCAATCTGTAGCCACGCAGGGATCTGATCATTCCAGTCCTGTAGCCATAGAGAGATGGTATTGAGATTCGCCGCCCAATAATGTGTGCGCAGTTTGGCAAATCCAAATTCCTGTAAGACTCTGAGGATTTCAGGGGTAGACGTGATTGGATTTGTTACATATAACAACAAATCATCTGCATATAGTGAGACAGTGTGAGTTATGCCACAAAGCGAGATACCTTGTATACTATTATTGCTTCTAAGAGCTATTGCAAGTGGCTCTATAGCTAAAACAAAAAGTATTGGACTCACTGGATCCCCCTGCTTGGTCCCTCTGACAAGAGGAAAAGGTTCTGATGAGATACCGTTGGTGTAGACTGAAGCAGTCGGATTAGTGTAAATGAGCTTGATACAATGAATAAAGTTAGGACCAAAACCAAAGTGTGTGAAAAGATAATCCCACTCAATCCGATCAAACGCCTTTTCAGCGTCAAGCGATATTACTGCTTCTGGGGATGGAGTATCAGCCTCAGTATAGATGATATTAAACAATCGCCTCAGGTTAAAATAGGATTGTCTACCCTGGACAAACCCAGTCTGGTCCCCTGAAATAATATAGGAAGAATTTTCTCAAGTCGGAGTGTAATGGCTTTTGAGAACGCGTAGGCGGAAAAATGTTATTCTCGATTGCTTCCGTGTAAACCAAGAGTAGAAGAGGGGCAAGTTTGTCCATAAATTTCTTATAAAAATCAGTTGGAAACCCATCTGGACCAGGGGCTTTTCCACTCTGAAAGGACATTATTGCATTTTTAATTTCTTCCAGTGTCAGACTTTGCTCCAATTGTTCTTTCGAGTCAGAGTTAATTATAGGAATATTCAAATTAGAAAACCTATTTTGAGCTGGTGCTGAATCTGAGGAATATAATTTAGCATAAAACTCTCTAAAATAGTTGTTAATAGCTTGATGATCCTCAGTTGATAAGCCATCTGATAAGATAAGTTGTGAAATAACACAGGATGCTGCTTTTTTGCGGAGCTGGCTAGCTAATAATTTGGACGGTTTATCTCCCTCTTCATACAACCTACTACGGATTTTAAAATGAGCTTCTCTGCTTGGGCAGTAGTTAATAGATCAATTTCAGTTTGTAAGGCCACTCACCTCTTAATCAAATCAGGGGTCGGAGAACCAGATATGAGTCCATCCAGGGTCTTGATTTCTAAGGATAACTCCTCAATCTTCTTATACTTCTTCTTCCTCATATAAGCAGAATGAGAGATAATCTGTCCCCTGAGATACGCTTTAAGCGTCTCCCAGGGGGTCGAAGCTGAGATGCCATCCGTATTATTTACCTGTCAAAAAAAATCTATTTGTTCTGTAATGAACTTCACAAAGTCTGAATCAGCCAATATGAGTGGGTCCAGCTGCCATGTCCGCTTTGTCCTCAGAGTCGGAAGAAGGGCATGATCAAAAAATGACGATGGCTGTGTTACAATTTTGTGCCAGTAAGAGAGATTTTGAGATATTTCATTTGATAGAGTAAAACTTTGACTTAGGCCACTACTGTAGCTAAAAATAAACTCCAGTGATGAACGATCGTAAGCAGGCAAAGTATGATTTTTTTTTTTAAAGTCTTCACTGACCTTCACTAACCTTTAACGTTGCATTAGATAACTCCCCCAGGTAGCGTGTCCCCAGCCTTCGCACATGCAGGAAGTGATGTCATACCAATAAAAGGCACTCTTATTACTTGTATTAATCTTTCAGTGCTATTAGACAAGCTAATGTATAATTGATGCAGCCTCACTGAGGTGTTGAACATGTTCTCATTCCACCTGACTGGCAAAATGGAACCTGCTTCTTTCTTGCACCCACAGATCAGACACATTCAGAACAGATTAAATCACTTTTTCTCCTTTTCAACTCAAATCAGCTCCATCCAGCTTAGACATGACATGAGAAATGTGCTCTTACCTGCTGACCTTGACTCACTCCTGACCTATCAGTCTGGTTGTTTTAGAGTCAGTTTGTAGCTAATATCATGCATGCATCTGTTCAGCGTAAGAATAAGTACGGTATAACTATAAGAATAAACACAGTTGCTGTATGTCAGGAGACATTGTAAGCATGAATATTTTATTCATTAAGATCTGATGTGTGAGTTCGACGTTGCCTTAAGTCTTTCAATAATTACTTAAAAAAATATGTTTACTGCTAGAAAGCAGGAGCCCTAACCACTGAAATATCAAAGTAGTATCCAAGTAATAACTTGTATTGAGAGTATTACACTGAGATTTATATAATTAGCTATTACAGGTCCAGACTGGGGGTAATAATGTATCCCTGTGAGGCAAAACCAATTATCAATAGTATAGTAGTATACTGATAACACAATCACAACTTGCTAACAATAAAACAGTAATACTGCTTGATGCTTTGCCATATAAGGATAGGATTAACCTATTATGATTGTGGAAATAATGCTACCTCATGTCGCCACTCTTCTTTTTAAGTCAACCCTCTCAGGCTCAAATTAAACTTTTTGTTGCTAATGCACAACCAAGTCATGCAGTGGTAGTTCTGAGTAAAAAAAACCTCATAAAATATGTATGTGGGGTAATCAGGTTGTTAGTTTTTAACTGCTGCAAATTGGCAACGCCTGCCTCGAGAGGGTTAACAGTATATTTAGTGATGCTGCTTTTTACTTGGAAGTGTGTGATGGTTTCTGTGAAATAACCAGGAAAAAATGAAAAAATGCCAATTTTGATTAAATTCCATGTCAATAACCTACTCAAGAAAACTTCATGGGACATTTATTTGTGTAAAAAAACAGAAATCAGACCTGCAAATTCCAAACTACAGTTTCTATTAAATGTCATAGTAATCTTCCCTACAGCTAAAAAGGACCAGAAAATGCCTGTGTTCGCTAAACGGTGTCATAGTTCACAGAAGATTTTATTGATGGGCAAATACAAGATGCTGGGCTCTGCAAACACCCTCTAATTACACCATAAGACCTATGCAGGGAAACAAAATAAAAATAAATGGCATACTTTAACATCCTGCCCATATGGCAGTGCAGCTAAGGTAAATAAACCAATTTTTGTACAATCTGATTTTTTAAAAGTCTCTTTTAAAATGTTCTTTTAGCTTATAAATATGTTACATATTGTGGCATTGCACATGGCCTTCCAAACAGATATGTTAGTTCCTGTGGAGTATTCACAGAAGTATTCCCTTTGGCCTTGCCTTTATTATTTCTGTCTCTTAAAGTCTCTATGTCTAACTGACCCACACACTGAATTATTCAATAACTATAGATACACAGCTGACCTGCGCTGCTGTATTGTTTGCCTCCACTTCCAAAAACATGAATGCCCTATAATGAACATCTGTCATTTACCAAAGCTCACCTCCTCTGAAGTCAGCCTGTCTGTCTCCAGCTCTTGCCTGCTGCTCGTTCTCCCCCAAATATCTCATGTTTGAAGTGTAGAGTTTATACAAGAACTTAAGTTCCCGTCTTTGTTGAACTCGGGGCATGTGCTCCCGCGTGGTCCCATATGCATAGAGAATATGAACAAAGCTTAATTTGCATAGGCAAACCAGAATGAACCCTAAAGTCATTTCATTTCCTTTCTCTCTGCCTATAAACTATAACTCTAAAACTCCACATTATGGGATTTAGTGTTAGGTTAAGAGACCGTTGTGCTATGTATCGGTCAGCAAAAAAACTCAGAGGAAGCTGAAAAGAAAGAGAAAGAGAGAGAAGAAAAATACAGACAGTGGAACAGTATAAAAGTGTGAGAGATGGGGGAGAGTCCAGAGAGAATGGGAGACAGTTTGAAGAGGCAAATATCCACAGTTGCTAGCAGGAGGTGGGAGGATAAACAACAAAGAGAATCTTTCCCTGGCAGCCATGGGAGAGAGCAAAAGTAAAAAGAAAAAAAAGTGAGAAATAGAGGCAAGGATCCAGCTGAGTGTTTAAGTAGGGAAGAGAAGCAGGAAGCACAGGGAGAAATAAATATGCTATTCCTCGTATCACTGTGTCGCGCTTCACCCCGTCTTTTCTCCGCTGTGTGGGTGTGAGCAGGGGCAAAGGAAGAGAGAAGGAGAGGCTGCCCATGGTGTGCAGATGGGGGGTGGTCAGGGGAAATTTGTGTCACTGTGTGATGAGCCGGTGAGCCTGCTGACAAATAATAGCATTATTTTGACAGACAATGCATTGTATCAGATATTGATGTATATGTATATTTGTAACAGTATGTTCCTCCAAGATGTGGGTTTGTGGTTGCTTGTGCATTTCTTTGATATCTCAACAAAAAAAGCGCACCACTGGGTTCAGAATGAAATGCTTTATCTTCATCGACAATCCACTTATGTAAAAAAGGGGAATGAAAAGCTCTTCTCATGTTGACTGCTCAAACACTTAAATTCAGATTAGAACTGGCAAAAGACAGACATGGAAATAATTAATGTCCCAGTTCCTAAATTATGACATTCGTTTGAGCCTTTTTTTCTCACTTGAATGCCATTTTAATGTAATATGGCATTTAATCATGACAAATTATGCTGATGAATTCCTTGCAGATCCCTTATCCAGCTCCATTTCCCCATTAAATCCATCCATAAAGATGTGCTGCTCAGTTTAAAAAAATGTAAATTAAAAAAAATGAAAGAATCACATAAAATAATAAGAACTTACTTTTTTATTCAGTTGACTTGCTGACTTTAGGGATTTTATTTATTTTTTTCAAATTTCCTGCATATTCTCCCAAATCTATTCATTTTATCAAAAAACACACACACGCCCAACATTATTCATATATTCAGTTTTTCACATTTCTCACCCACATGCAAAGACATTTGCTCACCCACAACTTTTGCAATTATATGCTCTAACAAGAGTAATCAACTCAAATTGAGGCTAACAGGCTTTTTGCTGAATTATTGCTCATCATTATGTCACAGACTTACAGCTGGAGAGGTGAGACTGACATTTTGTTAAAATAAAAAAGTCACATGATGCGCAAAAGTAATAATCTTGGAGATATCATTTGCATCTTGTAACGCTTTATATATTTTTTTCAGTTCCTGTCTCAAATGATTTATGACGCAGAGCTAGATTGTGAGTGTGAGGTTTTTTTAAATATGAAAAATGCACAAAAAGTCAGAATCTACATGTAGAAGTTGAAAATCTGTGGGTCTCATGGGTGAATGAACAAGCAACAAGTGCCAAAAACTGCACTAACCTATAATCTATGGGTAAAGGGCAAAGATGTGTTGCTAACAGAAATGTGAGCACATATAAAAGTAAGACAGTAAAAATCAAGTGGAAATCAAGTTTCCAGAAAGAAAAGGAAAGAGAGGAATTATGGAATATGGAGCAAATGTATTCCTCATAATTTAGTAGGACTCATTACAAGTTATTAGCCCCAGTCTATATTAAAGAACTTTGGTCATTATTTTGGGCTACTGCCTTTATCAAGCTGCAGTTTGTGAGATCTACTGCTAAATCCCTAATAGGGCTGCAAATACATTTACTCTATAGAACCACTGTTTGGAGATTTTCCATTATTATGAATGTGCATTTTAGCAAGTTCACAGTAATGCATATACTGTTGAATGTATAGACAGCACAATGCACGCTGCCATTTACTCAGTGGGGGATATTATTTTTTGCTAATGCTACAAATAACAGATCATATGGAGAATCAGTACCAATAACAGCAGGTCACATTTTTCCACTAAGTGGGTTTTCATGCTAATTTTTATTAGTGTGTGGGTGAATTCCTTACCTAAGTCAATGCGCACAACCTCTGCCTTCCTATCTTTCTAGACAGAGTTTAATAACCTCAGAGAGTCTCTGTCTCACTGTGGGTGCAAAGATGTTTAAACCTGTGTTAATATGTGGGAGAAAAAAAACACCCAAACTCCATAACTGCATGGGAGTCCGTACACACTTACATGTGTGCACAGATGCATACTGACTGCTTCTCGACATCACCTTGGTTCGTCTCCGAGGATTAATGAGGTGTGCTTATCAGCCTGCACTCTGTATGCCAGAGCCTCGGCTTTCCCTAATCAGGCTGTATGTGTGTTTTCGCTGCAGTCAAGCTGTGGAATACTGATCTGGTCACATTACCACAATGTATCTATAAATACACACGGCTTCTCTTCCTAGCACTGATATCTTAATGTTTATTCATTTATGTATTATTTTATCATTGTTGGTTTTTAGGCATAGCCCTAAATGTTATCTGCAGGGGCAAATGGTTGTTGACACCATTTTACCCCTGCAGCTTTATCTAGTGCCAGCATTAGCTAGCACAGATTGTGGAGCTAATTAAAAATAATCAGCTGTGTGTAATTTTCATATCATGCCCACATAAGCTGTAAAGCCTCAACGTACATTTATCTAAACATACTCTAATGGCAAAGATGATGATCAGCAGCAGTAGCTCTGACCTATCAAGCAAGTGTTGAATGACTGTTAATCAAAATGTTTGTAGTGAAAAATGCTTATGTCATGTCTGAAAATAAAGATTTATTGGATGACCACCTGTGGAGGTGGTCGTCTAGGGAACAGTCTCCATTTCTATTGGAGCATAGCCAATCCCACGTCTTTCCTCTACTTTTTTTTTAACACTTGATTTAATTTGTTTGTGACTCAATAAAAGACAGTGTACCTGTAACTGCTGACCTTGATCACTGTCAAATAACACGTCTGCACTCAAGGCAGTGATAATGCATGTTACCAGCCCGTATCGGTAGTGCACTTTGCCACATCTGAGGCATTTTGACTGTGCTGCATTTCAGTCATTCATTTGATTATTTACATCTGTGAGATGTCAAAATGTCTGCTTTGAAAGCTGAAATGTTTTGATGATGTAAGACACTTTGTTTGATTTTTCAGACACTTGTTATACAGAAATAAAAAGCCTTAAAAAAAATGGTGGATTTGCAGTCATGGTCTGGCCATGACCTTGAATACATCCTTCAAAAACCTCTGGCTTCTGTCTCACTTTGTTCTGTCATTCATAGTTGCTGTGATACATCAGCTCTTTACTTGCAGTGCAGTTACTCATTAGCACAAAGTCATTTTAAGTCTCATTTGGATATGTCCTTTAGTTTTATGGGTTTGTTAGGTGAAAATAGCTGCCCCCAGTTTTTGTTCACAGCTTTGACTGCATTAGGCGAAGTAGAGAACAGATTTGAACAAATCTTTCGTCTAGTGACCTCCAAATTACTTAAACAGCTCTTGGCTGTAAGCCTCAGTGGGATAGGAGATATTCACGTTCTACCAGTCTACTAAGATGTTGTGTCATGATTATATTTCAAGTGTATTTCAAACCCATGCCTTGACATATTGGTCACCGTTTTTGTGCTGATGTCCATGCCAGTAGAGGTTTGGACTCTTGCAGTTATTGAACAAAAGTCCAGACCTAATGACCCTGCTCTGTAGCTTCAGATCTTTAAGTGTCCCTAGAATCAGATCCAAGTCTGTTGTGGGCGCTTTCCATTAATGTGGTCCTGTTCCTTGGAACAAGCTGGCTGCTGACTTCCGATTGATTACATCTGTTTATACATCAAACAAAATGCTCAAAATCTTTTTCTTCACACAGGCTTACACTTACACTTAATGGCTGTGTTATTTCATTCAGTTTTTTTTTTTCCTATTTCACTTTCTTAAGGCATTGTAAAGCTGCACAGGTGTTTATATTTTTAAGCTTACATATGATGAAATATGCCATGTAAATAAAATAGCATCTTTTCAGAATTGATTAAATAAATGTCTAAATTAATCTGAACACAAGGCCTTTTATCTCATGTACAGTTCAATTTAAAAATCCAATTACCAGCCTCATCATCTGTGTTGAATTACTATAATTTGGTTAATTAAATCATATGCTATTCTCCTTGCAGTTAATACAGTGTTAATAATTAAACAATAACAAAATTGGACTAATTTTAATGTTTTTTTCCCTTTTGATGCTGAATGAATTAGCACCAATAAAAGACTACATGAACTATATAATGTAAGATGACTCAAGTTATTTCTTAAATTGAGCAAACCTAAAACCCCAAATGTAACCAAAATAATATCATGTTCCAGTTCTGTCTGTTTTTGAAAGAAAAAGAAGTAATGTTTATTTTCAGTGTAAACGTTACAGACACATGCCAAGAGGCATCACAGAGCACATGAAAGAGAGTCTTATTAATTGTGTTTCACTGAGTCTAGTATTGCATCACACAACTGCACCATATGTAACAAATATCTTATTTCAATCTAACGGACAGGCATTGTCAAACATGTCTGACAACATTATTAAGAACTTAATTTTTTAATCAACTCTTACTTCCTGTAACATGTACATACAAGCCATGCTGAATAAATGCAAAAATGTAATAATGAGAAATATACTGTACATGAAATGAAAAGAAATGTCTGGCTAAGTTAGGAGTCTGTTGTCTAACTTCGATATTATAATTGAATGTGGAAATTGTAATTAGAAATCCAGTTTTTATATATTTGATTTGATTTTAATAGTTTTTTGTCTTCATAAACTGTCTACTATATTAACTTATATTCAGACTATGAACATTTAAAATAGGTCAGTACGAATTTAAATAGATGAAACTCATCTCTCAAAAATTGGATGGATCTTTTACCTCCCGAATATAAAAAAGACTACCCAGAATGCAAGAGCAATGAAGTTGAAATGTTGAAATGTCAGATTGGCCTGAATCATCCAGTTCAATGACTGATGATAATGAAAAATCTTTACAAAAGCATATGACCATGAGCAAACAGCCGGCCTTGTGTACATTAAGTGAAAAACAAATGCTGGCAGTGATTTTTCTTGACATTTAACAGTAGGATGACAGTGATTCTATGGAAGTATACAGTAAATTATTTAGTTTGGAAAGTACGCACGCACGCACGCACACACACATGCTGAAGAGATATATCAAGAGAATAAATGGCCAGCTCTTTATTAGATGCTACTTTTTGAAATACTTGTATGCACATAGGTCAGGGGTGTCCAACTCCAGGCCTCAAGGGCCGGTGTCCTGCAGGTTATAGATCTCACCCTGAGTCAACACACCTGAATCTAATGATTAGTTCATTACCAGGCCTCTGGAGAACTTCAAGCTATGTTGAGGAGGTAATTTCGCCATTTGAATCAGCTGTGTTGGATCAAGGACACCAGCCCTTGAGGCCTGGAGATGGGCACCGCTGACGTAGGTGGTTCGCTGATGAAGGTGTGGTTCTCTCCTCCTGTGTGTATCTGTTATGCCAAATTGTGTTTTATATCAAAGAAGCTCACTTTACTAATGAAGCTATTAGAAGATGCACAAACAAGAGCGCGTGTCTTAGTGAATATTCCAAATATATTCCTTTGAATGTCTACTCATCTCCAGAATTGTTAAATCCCAGCTGTATTACTTTAATGTGGTTTCTAGTAGCAATTTGGCAATTAAGATGAAAATCTAAGGATACATCTACTCACTTTAAAATGGACTTTTCTTACATTATACTGACACGGCAGAAATAATGCATTGTTAAACATATCCCAATTACATCGCTTGAAGCAAGTGCCGCAGCACAAACTGTTTCGGTCAGAGACGAGAATAAGAGGCTTCCTAAACTCCTGGTGATTTGTTATGAGCTTAATACTCATTCCACAGAGTGAGGCATTAAAAGAGGGGCTTTTACACCGTCCCACATCAACTGCCCTACTTGATGGGGCTACAGATAGGGGCTGGGGAGGGATTTTAACTGAATAGATGAAGGACTGCTGGTAACTCTTGAGAAACTCATGTCTTGCATTTTATTGCATGTTGAACTGATACAATGTAATACATAGAAAATAAAGCAACAGATATTAAAGAATATGTCACTGAGTGTAAGAAACCTGCTGTTCAGGCTGCGCAAAATCTCCCTGAACCGAGTTGATTTCTGTCCAAACCACAATGCCCCCAGAAATCTAAATCTGAGCAGATGAAGAATGTTGTCTGTTTTTGGCCAGCTGCTTGCTGCAAAGCAATATTGTGTATGAATACCATCTTCATATTAACATTTCATAAGGTGTAAAATGTGAAAGTCTTTTCGGGGTTAGGGGTATTCTATCCTGCTGTTCAATGAAAAATATGCAAATAAATAAATTGTCCTTCTTAGGTTTGCCTATGAGCAGAAGTATGTTTCATTCTGCTGTCTTCTGATGATGAGTGCACAAAGTAAAAGCAGCTAAAATACATTTTGATTTTCTGCTTGTGCAACAATGGAAGTGTGTAAAATAAAAACTGCCTCCAAACCTAATTACTGTATTCTGTGCAGATGTGTCAGTGTGTCGAAGTTCACATCAGAGTTTTCAAATCTTATTAATGATGCAGCAAATATTTTCAATTGTTAGAGATTCAGTGACCGTAAGGTTTTTGTGTAAAGGAAATGACTTTGTATTCTAGAGAAGAACTAACAATTTATGAATTACTTTCTGGCAACCATTAATAGGGTACATGCACAAAACATTGGAGGACATAATTTAGTGCACCTGTTTAATTTAATGCACCCTGTAAGACAGGTGCTACACAGTCTTTGCTGCTTCATTTTTATTAAAACAGTTTGTTGAGTTACTGGCAAAATCATGGAAAAGCATGATGCAATTACATGCACGAACCTGCAATAAAGGAATTTCTTTTAAATTAAAAGTTTGCATTTACTTGTTTTAAGGCTTTGTGTTTATATTTTCTATATAGATTAATTTCCACTGAAACATGCATCAAGCACTGACCCCACACCATTTATATCACATGTATATACAAAAAGGTTGAAAAAAAAAAATCACCATTTATGCAACACCAGAAATTACAGCCACGGGAAAGCCAAGAAAAGGTTAAATAGATGGTATTTGGGGGACTTTTATCAAATCATTTTAGAGGTTTGTGGTGTCAGAAGTGCAGTTTGTTTCATAGATGCCTGATTGATGCTTTTAAGTTGACGTATGCACACAAGTTAACAGAAATAGTCCTTGAATCCTTAACTTTTCCAGTAAAAAAATAAAACATTTTGTCTCCGTAAGGTTCTTTATTGCTTTTTTCAGTTAAAATAATCACAATGAATCAAATTAAAATCAATTATGAAACTTCATTTTTATGTTATTGAATATAGCAATACATCTGAGCTATCTGCATATTTGTATGCAACTATAATAAAAAGCAGCTCTGCTGAGTTTACATGTTAACAAATTCTCATAACTAATAAGCAAAAACTACTTTTGGCTCCTGCCTTATTCAGAAGGGGTCACTTTAGCAGGTACCTCTCCAGGTTTTGATTTGGCAGATGCCCTTTCGAATGCAACCCCCAAGGAATTTGTGTTTCCTCTCACTATCAAACTGGGGAGCTTTTGCTTGTTAGATTACTGTGTAAACCACTACACTGTGGAGCAATCTCCTATAATAATATAGTAGATAACTGACTGCCAGGGAACTTTGAAGCAAGGCTGTAAGGAGTCCACATTCAGATAAGGTGGGTTAAGCTACTGGGTATAAAACTGTCTCCATCCCAAAACTTGGGAAATGGGCTGCGAAACGACATAACCAAATAAGAAAATGTGAAGTAACTAATTAAGCATTTTTAAATATCAAAATGTAACACTAGTGCTCCTCTCTGACTCGCAAAAGCAGACACAATTGCCTTTAATTTAAGGAACTTTAAACTGTCACAGTAACTTGACACTAATTAAGACACATGGCTTTTAAACACGAGAACATGTGTAAAATACTGTTGGGATTTATTTTTTTATTTTTTTTGCTTTTCTGGTCAAATTTTAATGAGATGTGATGAAAAATGGGGCATACTGGAGTAGTCAGATTGTGCATGCTTAGAAAGCTTAATTGCCCATCTTCCATCTACCACCTCTAAGTGTGAAGTTGGATGTGTTAATGTGCAGGATAAGTGCCTTCTACTCTCTTATTCATTCTACCATTGTTCATTTAATTTCAGGAGGCAGCTGACAGCCAATTATCTGCTCAGTGGTGAAGACAATGCATTGGACTTCAGCCTAGTAATAGCAAAAGCAGAAAAGTGACCTTGTGGTCACAAGCCTGCTTCACTCTTATCTGAAAAGTAAAGGTGATCAACACTAAAATTAGATTTCAAATCCAAGTCCAGCTCTTAATAAGAAAATACTGAACACGTCTTAAAATAGGTTCTTGAAAGGCTATGTGGAGAACATTCATTGTTTGGCTTTTGTGTTGAAACAGATGGCCTCACCTGCTTTAAAGTAGCTGGAAATTATGAATTTCACAGAATCTAAACAGCCTTTCTGTAAGCGATTGCTACAGTTTATTTCATGTCCAGCTCCAAGCTGTTGGCAGCACAACATGAACGCTCCTCTTTTTTTCTAGGGAATGGAAAGTTTGTCATTAGAGACCAACTGTACTGTTATCCTGTGGCAGAAAGTTTGAAGACCATGTGTTTGTAGTTCAGTGATGTATTGGCCGTTCCATGACAAATCCCAGAGGGCTACTGCAGTCGGTGGGTCTGTCTCTCTATCAGCTCTCTTTATCAGTGTACACATGAGAGTGGGCTACGAGTGAGTTCATCTATAATCTAACAAGCCTAAAGACTTGAAGTTATTGGCAAACAGTAGTGAACAAGAATGGACCAGCCCTTACAGGAGAAGAAAGAGTCCGGGCCCTCGAACTCATAGTATCAGCTACACCCTGCAGATGTTTCTACAGCTTTTTTTCTGTAGGCAACGTAGTGTGATAGAACAAAACTATGCTTATTTTTTAATTAAGCAAAATGATTCTGAACATTCATTAGTATTAATAGGAAGAATACATTTGCTTTTATTTGTGCAGAAGCAGGAGAGGTTTGTCGATATTTGTTATATAAGGTTAAAGAGAGAGAGAAAGGGTAGGGCACACACAGATAAGCAGAGTTTGGCATTAAATAGAAGTGAACTTATATTGTGGCACAATATGAATAAAATCCAGTCTCAATTAGGCTGACATTTAGGGCTTATGCTAAAAAGATAAACTGCAATATTTGCCACCAGGATAAAAAATAAAAAAAGTCAATCTAGGCATCCAAGCAATCTGTACTTCATTAGAGTTTGCATCTGTTAACAGGAGTGACTTTAGGAACTTAGTCAAAGGTGCTCACTTTCAAACTTATTTAAACTTTTTTGCTTCCTCCTCCTTTAGTGTGCCCGCTGTTCACCATCCTTATCTTTCATTTCTGTGGCTGTAGGGCTCACAGCAGCGTGAAAGGGGAGTCTTGGCTTATAAACATGATAGACAGCAAAGATGCTTCAAACACAAGCCTGCATTGTGTGTGTGTGTGTGTGTGTGTGTGTGTGTGTGTGTGCGTGTGTGTGTGTGTGTGTGTGTGTGTGTGTGTGTGTGTGTGTGTGTGTGTGTGTGTGTGCGTGTGTCTGGCACTCAATGAATACCAAATTGCATCTGAATATACGGCTTACAATATTGTCAGTACCTAAACCCTGAATTTAAAAGAATATTTACTTCGTTGAGAAAGATACGTAAAAAAAAATCTCGGACCATATTGTTACCTCTAGGTCGATATCTTACCCCGGGCTTTGTTGTTTCTTGTCTGCTGCATCACATTGCACTTCCTCCGCTTAGTTTGAGAAATTGGGCGTTAACAACCCCAGCTTGAAGACCCAAACATTTATCCATGGCAGTTCCGCAGGCGAGATTATGAATTAGTCAGGGAGCTCAGAGAAAAACAACAACATAATTAGGGAACTCCATCACCACTGTTGATATTGTAAAGAATTTTTATCCTTCAGCATCTCTAAGACATATTCTTTTCATATATTTTGGCTATCCAGCACAGAGCTTAAAGAAGACTGCAAGAGCTCCTCAACGGTATCAAAAACTACATTTAATTTAAAATAATTGCATTAATATGGCTTCAGTTTGTAACAACAGATATATTTACACACTGTTCCAAAAAATAGTAATGTCAAATTATTTTACTGTGTATTTTACAGTTGTGTACTGTTTTTCTAGAATATCATTACATTTACATAAGTAGACTGATCTGACACATCAAATGTAAAATAACATAACATCACTGTAAATGTAATAAAACACAATTTACTTGTTTGTTAAATATATTTTTTTGTACATATGCATATTTAGATTGTAAAAATACATCCAGGAATGTCTCCCATCATGCCTTGGGACATGTGCTGCTGTTTAGATGTTCTTGTTTTATTGTTTATTGTTACGTTACTTTTAACTGTTATCTTGAATGTTGTGCAGAGTCACTGATAGTTGTTGTTTTGTAGAGAGTGCTGTACCATGGGTGACTTCTGTTGTGCTGTTGTTGAACCTTGAGGCACATTGTAGCACCAGCAAGTGTTTCAATAAAGAGCTCCCCCTACCAGCTTGGGGTTAAATAACAAGCTCAATCTCTCTCTGTGAGCTTCTTTGTTAAGATTTCTCTGCATGCCACTTATGTAAAACATTGCACGGACACACTGTGCTAATTATATATTTTGAAAAAGAAATGTAGAGGTAGGAATTGCAATTAATATAAATAACATGACGCTAAGCATCGGCCAATGAATGTGAACTAACAACAACAAGCTTGCGGGTATGGCTGCGAGCGTAGGAAAAACCCTAATATGAAGGTATTTTACTGTGCATTTTACAGTAATGTTCTGTTCTTCTAGAATATCATTAACGTTACGTAAATTGACTTTGACTTCACATTTTGAATGTAAATTAACGTTTAATCACTGTAATGTAATACAACATAATTTTCATGATTATTAAATGTATCTGTCTGTACATATGCATATTTAGATTGTTAAAATACATTCACAAATGTATCATGATTTCACAAATATCTGTCCGTTATTTGAAAAATTGAACTGTTGAATTCAAATGTAGTGCTATGGAAAAGTATATGTTCGTGGCTCAAGAGTTGGCAGTTCGCCTTGTGATCAGAAGGTTGCCGGTTCGCGCCCCAGTTCAGACACTCTCCGTCATTGTGTCCGTGGTCAAGACTCTTCACCTACCGCCTACTAGTGATAGCCGATGGTGCGATATGGCAGCCTTGTCTCTATCCCAGGGCATTCAATCATTATTATTTAAACCAACTGTTAACTGTATATTTCTGTACATTTACATATTATGATTCATATTTCCACATTCAGTGATCTTGTTTATAGGTAATTTCATTGTTTGATCACGTAAAAATGTTCCTAATTTAATGTCTAAAAGCACTTGGAAATGGCAGAATCCCATGTCAAATTAGCGCAACAAACTCTATTGTCATTACTGAAAATGACCGTATTTTTATGGGACAGTTATTTTCTGTTATTTTACGGTCGTATTTTGGCGCCCCGGCTGCCAGAATATTACCGTTTTTTTAAAGATTTTTTTTTTCCTATTTATAGATGATTTCATTGTTTAATGACATTAACATGTTCCTAATTCAATGTTTAGCGGCACTTGAAAAAGGCGAGATCCCATGTCAAATTAGCGCAACTAATTGTATTTTCATTACTGGAAATAACCGTATTTTTATGCGGGAGTTATTTTCTGTAATTATAAGGTCGTATTTTGGCGCCCCAGCTGCCGGAATATTACCATTTTTTCAAGATGCTTTTTCTAATGGTGCATCCTAAGATAAAAACTGTATATAGTTATAGAGAGATTTGGGTCTCTTAGAAATTTTTGGTGACAGTGAGAGAACAAAAAAGCACAGAAAATGAAAAAATATGTCTCTGATATTTAAAATGTATAAATACTTTACGGTAATTTCAAATTATCTTGCCATTTTTTGGTTTCATAAACCTGATGAAAGGATAGTGTGTCCAGTGTTGCCAACTCCTCAGTAAGGAAAATCGCTATCGGTTGTCCTAAAAGTCGCTAGAAGTCGCTAAATGACGTCATCGCCTAATTTGCATAATTGGTCATGCTAATCTAATTGTAACCTATGTTGTTGGAGAGAGAAATAACATCGTGGAAGAGACATAAAGTGAGTAAAAAACGTCCTAAATGCATTTAGAGTTTATTTAGAACTACAAATTAAATTTCTTTTAGCAATTATTGTTTTTTTTAATGTCACAATTCCAACCCTGCTCCTTTACCCGGGCTTGGACCGGCAAAAGTGACCCGAAATAGGCACTCTGGTGGAGTTACTTTGTGTGTGTGTGTTTATAAGTAGTTTTAAACCTTGTGATCCACAAAACAGCATAAGAGTAAAAGAGTAAAAGAAGAACTGACTGCGTTACAGCACCCGCTGCTTGTTGAGAGTAAAAGCAATACGCGCTTTCACGTCTTTTTTTTGTGACTTTTTTTGGAAAAAAAGTCGCTAAAGGGTCTGAAAACTCGCTAAATATAGCGACAAAGTCGCTAAGTTGGCAACACTGAGTGTGTCACCAATTTTGTATTACACTTCTATTAAATGTCAGATTTACTTTAAATGGCAATTCTGTCTGAGATGACTCATTTTAAACATTGTCATTACCACTGAATGTACTTTATCGTCTACATATATATTGCCTCTAGGTGTTCTCCACTTTCCATTCAGTGCAGGTCTCTCCTCACTGCTGAAAGGAAGTAATGCTTTAAATGTTTCTACTTTAACACAAAAACACCAATGCATTTAACTCACAACTGTGACACTTAAATTAAAGATAGGCTTTATGTTTGCTACAGCTGGCTTCTTATCTTTGGTTTAACATTTAAACCACTTTTGGTTGCTGTTGCTGTTTGGTTGCTGTTTTTCTTTTCTTCTCCTTTTTTTTGGTTAAGTATAAGCACCAAAATTACCTTTGGAGAAGACAAGTTTGAATTGAAATGCACAACAAATCGTGCAACATTGAGACCATGCCAATTACCGTTGATGATTTTACATATAATTCTTTTGATGACTGCTAGAGGCCTCTTACATAATCTGTGTAGCTCTCTTTACCAGTGAATGCAAGAGATGATAACAGCCGGCTGAGACTACAAGGCAAAAGGCAGCACCTGCTCGTGATATGTCTGGCACTTTCAACAACTAATAAGTCCATTCAATGGGTTGATAACATCTATGTTGAGACTTGGCTGTACTAGCTGCATCTAATGTCCCCTAAAGCTATAACTTAACAGACACAAGGAACACTCTGCAGTTTGCTGTAATTCTGCTCCCTCAGATCCAACCAACACTACCTCAGGTGACTCACTTTATCAGTTTTTCAGATGTTACACAGCTCCCTCTGGCTTTCTGCAACTGAGGGAAAATAACAACCTTGATTACAGGAGAATGTCTTTAAAAAAACAACACGATGCTGTTCTACATGTTGAGATAACAAGCCTGCTGTTTTTATTTAATAATGTCTATCCTCCATCATACATCTATACACAATATACAGCCATACGTTTCATTTCCTGTTAAAAATTTAACACTGCATAGTGAATATATCTGATCAGCTTAGGCCCACCCAGCAACTTGAAAACTTAAATGACACTGGCAAATGCTCATATATTACCTGGTATAGGCCACAGTGTTCAAGTGGTTTGTGGCTATAAACTAAATGGTAATTTTGTGAAATTAAAATGATCCATTGCTTTTTGTCCAGCTGTAAAAAGTGAATTTCTCTAGCGTGGCATTAAATAAAGTCTATGTCTTTTATGTGTTAGAAATGCATACATGTTACAAATGGGTCATTTTATTGGTATATGTGGTTGTCTTTCCGATGCTGCTGTCTGCTGGGATAGCTACAGCCATCACAACTGGGGTCTTCTGCTCCTGGTCATCCACAACAAAAGCAGCCAGCAGTTGCTCATCTGTCTGTCCCAGCTTGCATCTTACATCATGCTATTATATGGCTGAGAGTCTCCTAAGCACCTTTGCATAGTCTGCAACATGGGTACTCTTGGCTGTGGTAGGCTCCTACCTTTATGGACATGGTGCTTAGGCCATTGATTTCTTTATATTGGCTACTTCCTCTTTCTGTTGATGGTACATCCCATGCACAGTCTTAGATGTCCATGATAGTTCCTCTTCCTGGTCACCATTTGTCTTCGGCTGCCTGAGGCATTCTTGGAGATGCTAATCTCAGGGGCCCCATTTTCCAGATGTATTTGCAGGTGCTGTGTTTTATCCTGGATTGTGAACCTTCCTCCACTAATCCTCACCCTCTGTATTTCCATTGCTCAGAGAGCCTCAGGGTGCTGGATGTTAGGTGTAGATCTCCATGGATTGTGAGTAGTTTTTGTGTCTCAACATCAGTGGCATCCATCTGTTCCTGTGGCCAGATTATTATTCCAGATAGGTAGCAGATGACCAGTATGTGTATGTATTTATGGCTTGGATCGTATCCCTACCATTCTTACCTTCTACATGTATTATGTAGGTATTATGTATATTATTATGCTTTCCCTTAGCCTGTGGGATACCCAGGTATGGGTAGCTACCCTTTATATCTGCTATTCTGCTTTCTGGCACATCCATCTTTGTACCCCTTGTAGACAGGTGGCCAGTTGGCAAATGTGGCCTGCCATCAGAGGTCAGTTCCTCTAGTCTGCAGGCTCACCAATGGCCGTGGTGAGGGTCATCACAGCCGGGATCCTTTCCCCCACGCTCCCTCCCAGTCTGACTGCTCGATAGCGAGACCAAACCCCCCACCCTCTCTGGCATATGGTTTCCTCTGGTGCACCATGCTGCAGTAACTGTCCCACTTGCTACCTCTACTGAGGATACGGCTTTGGTCCATTCTAAGATTAATTATAGTATTAAATAGCAACTGGAAAAACTGCAACTGGAAAAGTTAAAGCCATCAATGGCTCTCGGATGAGCTGTGTGAAAAGTGATAAATTTGGTTGCGGCTTAAGAATGAAGAAGTTTAAAAATGAAAAAAATAAAAGTCTGGAGTGTATGGAGAGGTTCTTACTCCTCATCTCTATTTGAGGGTACAATGTGCTGCCCAATTACTTTAGAAATGGGAGGTTTTTCTGATGGGCTACATTTGAAGGCAGAATGAAAAGCCAGTGAGAAGGGGGGGGGGATCACACATTTTTACCACATTTCAGGAAGACACTTTCATGCTTGAGTGTTCTCATGTTAAGTACCACAAATAGTTGTATGACAAATAAAGAAAAGAGTGTTCAATTCCAGCAAAGTTTTTACCTCTGCACAGCTGGACAATCTCAGGGAGAAGTGGGTGTGAATGTAGTCAGTCAGTTAGTTGGCTCAGTTAAAGCTACAAGCCTTATCTGTGACAAAGATGTGTGATCATACTACATTTATTTTATTCTCTTTTCATTAACTCTCCACTGCTAGCACAATAATCAGATAGGATGCAAAGTTAATTTTTTCCATGACTGGTATTGCTTGCTTAGTTTACATTATTGTCATGATCAAATAAACACAGTGCAGTGTACAATGGGTTCATGTTGATAAAGTGAACATAATAATACACAATGATTATTGTCTCTGTGTCCAAAACTCCTCAATGGATTTATTTGTTGTCCTTTGCTGTAATGAGAAATGTCCCTCTCGTCCCTGGTTGATGGACTTGTAGTGCAAGCTGTAAGACCTACTGTAGTGGCAGGCCAGCCTTATCCTTTACCATCCATGATGCCTGTGGAGCTGCCTGAGCAGACAGCCAACCAGAATCATTCATGACTGGAGCAGTCAGAGGAGATACTTGGATTTGGTCTGCAGCATTCAGACATGCTCAGCAATCATTCATGTCCCACTGTAATGCACTGGGAATATCAGCAATGATGGATAGTTAACGTCACCCTTTCTCCCACATCTTGTTTCCTGCTCTCTTTCATCCTGAAAAACTAACCCGTTCTCATTTATTGCTGCATTGCTTCATTTGTCTCATTGTTTCTTTGTTTGTCCCACACTCCCTCTCTCAGCCTTGTTTTGACCTGCCAGATGCTGACTGTCTCGCTGCAGGCATCACAGGGAGTGCATGGAAACTTGTGACTACAGTAGCAGCCCTTGTTGACAGCTTTCAGACTATACAGCCTAATAACATAGAATTAACCACAGGTACAGCAGCTTGGTGCTAAAGGGAGCAATTATGTATTTTATATATACAGTATTTCAAACCAGAATGAAAGAGTGTTTCACTGTGGTTTCTTTCTTCTCCACTTCCAAAGTATGTTCACTGATGCACGTCAGCAGTACGATTTAATCTTAGCATCAAGAAATTTAATGGGCAGATGCATTTGACCCAATATCACCCCTTACTTTATGGCACATAATGAAAATGACTCCACATAATTCATTTTGGGTTATTTTATTGCTAACATACTCTGGACATAATTATAATGGTGATTACAAATTCACAGATCCACTGGACAGTGCCTTTTCACGCTGTTTCACCTCCCTTTATTTATCTTTTTGTGTGTAACACTGAGACGAGAAAGAGGCAGAAAAAGAGGAAGAAGAAGAAACTGGGCCAATGAAAGAGGGGACAATCGTTGAGCACAAGTTGATGTTAGACACAGCAGAATGAGTTTGACAGATCACAAATGCCTTGTAAGAATAGAAGAACTTAAAAAAAAGCCAAGAGGGCTAATAGCCTTTCATACATATTTTTATAACTCTTACAAGACACAGCCTCTAAGGGCTGGGAGGCACTCCTAAATAGATCTTAAGCTCTGTCTTTCTGCTACTTCCCTGCCATTTTGGGAGACACTGCTCTGTTTCCAGTGTAAGAAACAAAGAGCTGCTTAAACAGATTATTACATTTTGCATATTAGTTCCCTTGCAAGCTGCACTGATCAGATTGGTCATGGATCAGGGGGCAGACGGGTTTAGGCAGAAATAGATATTGCATAGCTTCTGGCTCCCCAGCCTTATTACAAACCATTAAAAGGCGTTTTGCACACTTCCTTCTTAATGCCATTTCCTTCCCCCTGGGAGGAGTCTTGTTTTGCTAAATGGAGTTCCAATCACAGGCTTGACACTTCTTTAATGAAAAGTAAATGGAAGGTAAACAAAAGAAAAGCAGTGACACTGACAATAGACACACACACACACACCAACACAAAAATCTTATGATTTTTTTTTTTCATCATTATGGTTTTAAGACTTAATTTATTTAGTTTGTCTAGCGGGAAATCACAACGCATAGCTAGGGTAACACTCACAAATGGAAAAAAAATGTTTCTTTATAACATTCAAATAATTTTGTCTTTAGCTGAAATTTAACGAATAAGGATATCCTTCATTAGAGGAAAAAAATTCAGTATAGTTTATCAGAATATGGGGTTTCTGCACAATGAAGCAGGATTACATTAAAAAATTTTAAATAAAATCTGACACCAGAAGAAAACTGGTGGGATGGGCAGATTATGTCTTTGTGTACAGAGCAGCAACAGCCAACTGAGATAAGCACTTTAAATGCCATCTATCCATTTCCTGCCACTTATCAAATTCGGGGTTGCAGGGGGACTGTAGCAACTGTCATAGAGCAAAAGGTAGGGCACACCCTTGATATGTCACCAGTTTGCCGCAGGGCTAATAGAGACAGACAAGCATTCACACTCAATTCAATTCAAACTTTAAATTGTAGGGCAATAATACAAAGAAACTTCAACAAACACATGACCCCTTCAGGACAAGCACTTGGTGACAGTGGGGAACTGTCATGAACCGAAGTTCCGTGCGCAAGCTGGACCCAGAAGCAGAACACACACACCAGGGTAGGAGGGAATAAAGAAAGCAAATTTATTATAACTAAAGGTGTCCCGTGAGGGTAGCCGAAAAAACAACGTATGGAACCAGAAGAAACCGAGGGACTGGGGAGGTGAACTGCGCAGGGAACGCCGAGAGCGGGGCTGTGAGAAGCTGCAAAACAAAAAAGAGAAACAGATTACTGGGGTGCGGAAAAAAGGCAGCATACGAGGGAAGGTGGAGTATACGTCTTACGGAGGTAGCCGGGCTGAGTGAACCAGAGGGGGGGGCTCCAAAAGGGTCGAGACGGCGAGGCTGATAGTGCTTCCGAATCTCAGGCGGACAGGTGGACAGGCAGGTGGCTCGCAAAAACGCCGAGTTGTGATCTGAGTACACAGGGTAAAACAGAGTCAGTTCCAATGGACAATTTATCATAAGGGGTTTTTTCCCGCAGGTGTACGTTACCGCTGAGAGGCGACTACGGACTGGCGTGGAGCAGCAGGTAGGGCAGGATTAAATAGTCCACCTGGTGATCGCCTGGGATGGGATGCAGGTGTGGGGTTAGCAGCCACGCCCGTGGGCGTGGGCATCCCAACAGCACCCCGGACGCCGGGGTGAAGGGAGGAAGACACAACAAAAGACACAGTTTGTCTTTAATAACTGAGTTTAATAATAACTAATTAAATGGAGAGTGGTGTATAAATACATAGTGAGTGAAAAAAGGTGAGTGAAGGAGGAACACTCAGTGCATCATGGGAAGCCCCCAGCAGCCTAGTCTATTCTATTGGTACTGTGAGGTCTTGAGATGGGGCCTGATTATTCAAGACCTTGTATGTGAGGAGAAGGATTTGAAGTTTGGTTCTGGATTTCAAAGGGAACCAACAAAAAGGGAAGCCGGATTTGAAGTTTGGTTCTGGATTTCAAAGGGAACCAACAAAAAGGGAAGCCAATATGGGAGAAATATCCTCTCTTTCCAGCTCCTGTCAGTACACTCGCTGCAGCCTTGTGGATCAGGCTTTTCAGGGAGTCTTTTGGACAACCTGATATGATAATAATGAACCACTGAGCCACTTTAAATGGCAGATACAAATAAGACTGAAATACCACTTTGTCTAATTTGCTAATATTTTGTACATTACAACTGCCTGGCATTACTAAACGGGTGTTTTTTAGCACAACATCAAGAGTTAGAAAGAAAGGAAGAAGGAAAAGTCCGAAGACACATGGCCAAGACATAATTTGTACTAACCAAGAAAAAAGAATTCTCCTGAAGAATAAAAGCCAAAAAATGAAATAATAAAAAGAGGGAGAGAGAGACTGGTAATATACATCAGTTATGCCAGTGGCTTTTTAATCTCTTGGGTTACGGTGGCCTTGTGAGGATAAAGCCTGTGACTGATGAAAGTGCTGGCTTGCTTTGATTTACACGACCATATTGATACAGCATGCCTGTTTAAGATCAGAACTGGCAGGAATATCTGTGGGACACATGCCATCAGCAAGTGGAAGTCCAGTGGATGCACTTGAAGAAATTAAAAAGAGGAGTGTAGGTTATAGCAATTACAGAAATGACTCCCGGCAAGTGAGGAAAGGAGGCAAGCTGAGCTGTCCATTGTATTTTAAGGGCTCTTACACAAAACCATATCTGTGAGGGAGCAATAATTTACAGATTGCTTAGAGCTTGTCAATCAGTTAAAAGCAGGAATGACAACAAAGTCTTCCAGTGCCATTTCCCTGGTTGTTCATTTTCTTGTGTGTGCAATGTTAGGAAATAAAATATATAATCTGAATGCTGATTAGTGTGTTTTATGAGAGGCCCAGACTTCAGTGTAAAACTAGGTTGCAGGCTGACAGGAAATTACATGCTTTTGCAGAGCGTGCTTTTGCAGCTAGAAAGTGTTTTTTGCTCAGGTCTCCATATCCTGGATATGTAAAATAAAGATCATTTAAAAAGACCACTTTTGAGCCGTGTCTTTCTTGGCCCTAAAGAATCCGGAATTTAACACTTGGTGCCGTGACCCGGATTCTTGTGCAGCTGAGGGGACTAATTTGGACCTTAAGGTACGATCTGATATGAGGTGGACAGCAGACCAGTCTAAAAGAGGTAAGCGCAAGCCTGTTGAAAATTGTGCACATTGGATGAATTCTAAATTAGTTGACCACTGAATTGATGATTGTTACCGTTAAATTGGCTCAGTAGTGGAAATTAAACTAAATTATAAAATCTGTTAAGTAGATTTCAGGTGACATGTCCATGATAATTTTGGGTGATTAGAAATAAATATAAGTTTGGGGATATTTGATAACATTTATTGTGATTAATTTTAGGGTGAAGTTAAAAGTTGTTGTGACGTATGTGAGTCATTCCTACTATTCGGTGCCATTTCAGTGTGATCACTCTTCATCAAAAAATACAAAATTTTGAATTATTTTAACATTTCATCTAAAAGAGGGATTTTCAACCTATAAGAAAAATGTATTGGTCCAGCTAAGGATATTATATTATAATATTTTTTAAAATCAAAGTCTTTACCCATGACGTGCCAAATGTCCACCCTGTTACAGGACATTCAATTTTCTATTAATAACTGTTTTGAATACACAGTTATAGTAATATTTACATTTTCTAAAAGCTACAATGTCCCTTTTTAAAATCTGCAAGGAAATTTCATGTTACAGTGCATAGCAATAACAGGGGTGACGGTAACAGGGGGGAGATTTTATGCTAAACTTAGCCATTACTACTAGTATGATGAACAACAAGCTAGTACATGGTGACCACTAAGAACCATTTTTAACATGTTTATTAGCCATATTATAAAAATTACAAAAAAAAAATTGTTTCCACTATTAATAAGCGTAACAGGTTGGACGTGTTATGCTTTGCCACATTACAAAATCTTGCTAAAACATTGAAAAAAGGGTTGATTAAAGAGTGGTACTTACTCGTCTTCTTCTTGAAAGTTTTCCCTCCAAAATATGTTACATCCGGGAGTGTCATGTGACTAAAAGAATAATCAGGTGATGTGTTCTATGGAATTCTTATCAGAGTAACAGGGGTGACAGTTGATTCAGGAACACAACATTTTTTAAAGATTTTAAGTATTAAACATGCATTAATAATAAAAAAGAACATTTGATGAGGAACATTAGAAATAAGCCAATCCAGAAATGATGAAAAATTTAGATTTTTTTTTTTTTTTTAAGTTATATTTGTAACTGAAGTCGAGCAAGCATGACTGGGGACATAGTACTTTAGTGACTTGTGCTAAAATAAAAGTAATTTACTTTTAATGTATTTATCCTGTGTATATATCAATGTGTTCTATGGTAGAGGGGGGTTAAACATACAAGAAAATGGTTTAGAAATAAGCATTAGACAAGTTTTACACTAAATATACCATATTATGTCATTAGGACTCAAATGGCACCGAATAGTAAGAATGACCCATGTTTGAAGTTGGTGTGTTATGTGTGTGTTACGTCAGCCAAGAAAGGAGATTTTTTTTTTTTTTTTTTTTTTTTTTTCTAAATGACATCAGAAACAGCAGTATGCGACATTACGTGATGGCAGAGCTTCAGTTCATCCTTTGTCTTTTTTTTTTTTTTTTTTTAAATAAATAGGACAGGTGGAATGAATGAGAGAAAGAGGGGGAGAGAAAGAAAGAAAACCAAAGGGGAGAAGAGACGGTGAGAAGGGGGGGGGGAAGAGAGAGAAAAAAAAAAAAAACAAACAAAAAAAACAAACAGAGGAGACAGCAAACAACAAAGAGCATCATAATAATAGAGAAAACAAAGCACCATCACAATAAACTAGCTAGTCATAGATATCAATATTTACTAAATAATAAACGATATTGTGCAGCACACAAGATAGACAGCGCACAGTGTGCTTTGAGGCAGCAGCCAAGAAAGCTTTAGTCCGCGTCTGTGAATACCCATGTGTGCATACCTGTGTGGATCAGCATGCTTGCATTCCAAAGGTTTCTCCATGTAATGATCTGCTAGGGAGTGTGGGGGGGCCACAGCCCCGTCCTCCAGGGTGTGAAGCGGGTATGGAGGAGATCAAAACTCCAGACATCCAGAGGCCCCCAGAACACAAGAGACCATGGAAGACCAACAGAGGGGCAGCCGCGCCACTGTTCCAGTAAGAGCTGAGGAGAGTCCCAGATGAGGGCTCGCCCAGCAGCCGCGGAGCAGAAGTCAGGGGGAGTTGCAGTGACGCGCCCGTGAGCTCCGCCGGCCCCCAGCTGTGCCTGAGTGACCGAGCCCCAGGCCGAGAGGCCGGGGGCACCCCACCTCCAAAGGGGCCCGAGCGAGCCCCAGGCCCCAGGCCCCGACAAGCGGCCGCCAAGGAGTGAGCCGGTGTGTACCCGGACGCCCACCCCCAGACACAAAGAACCACCAACACACCGACACCTGAGGGAGTCCGCCACCGGCAGGGGAAGTGGTGGTGGGTGGAGATAGGCCTCCAAACCTTGGAGGGCCTGAGGTGTCCCCAGAGAGGTGGCGTCTGATACCCAACCTGACATATAGACACAGACATACAGGCACACACAGACACAAACATCCATTCCCACCCTCATGCTCTCATATGCACTCACTCCACACTCAACCAACGTGGAGACAGACATAAAGAGACGCTGTACACACAATCACACTCCCCAAGCGTACTCTACAAACCGGGTCTAGGTACCCTTGCCCCTGGAGGGGGGAATTGCACCCAGACCCAGGTGGTGTTACCCTTTTCCCTGCGGTGGGGAGAGGCAGACCACCCCGACTCCGCAGCAGCAGGGAGGCCCCACACCCCAGACCGCAGTCGGACGGCCAACTCCTCCTACTAAGAAAGGAGATTAGATTAGGACATTTGGTCAGGGAATTTTATTCCCACATTGATTATAGGGTGGGACCCGAGCATCAGATAATAAACTGGCGGTTAGAGTCCACAGTGATGCTTCCAGAATTATTTAAATTACTTAGGACGGGAACAGAGATTCCTAGGAGCATGGTTGCTCAGCGTGTGGCAGCGACTGGTGATCGTGGATGCACGGTCAGCCCTGGCACATCCAGTTAGCTCGGGTTGGTACCCGCAGGACTTCGTGAACCCGTTAAAAACCAAGTGGTCATTGACCACTTCCTTACTGTGCTTTTTGACCGACAGGGGTGCGGCCCCAGTCGTGACCATTTAACGTGACTGACAGGTAAACTGTAAAGCTGTAAGGCGATGTGGGATACTTAGACGCTGGAGGTGGAGCTTCCTGTCGAGCCACGGGAAGCGGTTATAAATTAATTAGGGCCTAGAAATTTGACCGCTATCGAAGAGGGCGTTCCCGAAGCGGGGTGATTGACCAGCAGGGTGGGCAAACCTGGGCCTTAGAGGCTTTTAAAGTGGTTGAAAAGTTAGGTGTACCGGTACTAAGGTTTTGAAGATGAAGTGAAGATGTGATATGGTAATGGAAATAATTTATCTTGGCAGTTAGTGGGGCGCACCACGTGACCATCAATCTCAATCACTTGGTCAAAGGCTGAGCGTAGGGTGTCGTCACGAGACTGTTCCAGTGGGAAATCACCCGTGGGGGGAACTTCCGGAGCCGGCAGGGCTACCTGTGAAGGACCCGCCGTCTCCCCCTCCCCAGAGTCAGTGTCGGACGACCCCGCGTCACCACTGAGCGCCGCGCAGACACTACATGCTACTAGCGGTCGTGACCGCACCCCCGCATACTGTCCCAACAGATGATGAAACCCCGGCCAATTCGTACCCAGAATTAGGGGATGCGACAGGCGCGGGCTAACCGCAGCCGTTACTCTATGCATTTTGCCCCTATACTTTAATAACAGCGGCATTATGGGATACCTGTGAACATCACCATGCACACACCTCACCACCACCCATTCTGCCTCCAGCAATGCCCCGGGGCGAACCAAGCTTTGGTGCACGAGGGTCTGCGTGCAGCCCGTGTCCACCAAAGCATGGCGTATACCCCCTTGAGTCCTTACCGGAATGCTGTATGTCCCTCCCAGACCGGGAGAGGGTGCTGGAGCACCGGCAACGCGGAACACCTGCCCCACCTCCATCAAAGGACAGTCCCTCCTCAGGTGTCCCGGCTGTCCGCACTTCCAGCACTCCTGCCCCGGCGTCTGTGCTGCTCTCCGTGGCTCAGGGGCGGCACTGCTCAGGTCCGATCCCTGGGAAGGCACAAACGCAGCAAAAGGATTAGTGGGGCTCAACGCCAGCATCCGCTCTGCCTGCCCTGGCGCAGGCACCCGGCGCCTCGGTGCCGGCACCGGGGCTTGTCTGTTCGGCCTCCGGCCGCTGTCCCCGGGCTCCCCCGCTCTAGCGGCAAGGTGGTCCTCCGCCAACGTAACCGCCACCTCCAGACTCGCGGGACGGTGGCACCTGACCCATCTCGCCGTCTCCGCAGGCAGCCCCTCCACGAACTGCTCCAGCACCACTTTGTCCACCAGCAGCGTCTCGCCCTCTGACGATCCCGGCTGCAGCCAGCGTACGGCCGCGTCATGCAGCTTCCGGGCCCAAGCAAACGGCCGATCCGCCACGGCCAGCCGACAGGCCCGGAACCGCCGGCGATGATCTTCAGCGGTGAGCCCCAACCTGTCCACCACCGCCCGGCTCACGTCCTGGAAGCTGCCCCTCGAAGCCGGCGGCAGACTCAGGGCCGCCGTCCTGAGTCTGCCGCCGACAGCAGAGGAAGCAAACGCGGAGCCCACTCCACCTGCGGCCACTGGCAGGCCTCCGCCGTGGCACGAAAAGTCTCCAGAAAAACCTGGGGGTCGTCCCCGTCCCCCATCCGGGGCACCGCCACCGACAGCGGTGGGGGCTTCGGCGGGGCAGCGGCGCCAACCAGCCGCTCCAGAACCAGAGTCTGCCGGTCCGTCTGCTCCTGCAGCGCAGCCAGGTGAGCCCGCTGGGCTGCCGCATGGTCGTGGCTCATCTTCGCCACCACCTGCGCCAAAAACTGCAAAGGCTGGGCGGGCGGCGCAGCCTGCGGGTCGAACATCCCCACACCGGCAGGCTCCTGGGTTTCGGCACCACTTGTGACACACGCTAGGCACAGATACACCCACACACAGGTCGTTGTCATCAAGTCCCACATTTATTAAGAGTGTGCACTGAATCACAACAGAACACCGTCTGACAGCGGTCGGTTTCCCCAGCGTCTCTCTCCTCCGCTCCTCTCCACCTCACTATATAAAGGAAAGGAAAACCACCATCAGTCCAAAATCGCCATCAGCTGTTCTTACCAGCACCGCCCCGTTGAGCTCACTGCACCACTCCTCCCCTGCAGCCGCGCCCCGGACCACACCTCCGCCACAGTGTCTTTTGTTATATATAAATGTGTGAATGTATAAGTGAAGTGTAAAATTGTTATTTGGATGAATGATTAAAGATGCACATTGTTTTGAGAGAAAAGGCGGTGTGTGTGTGAGACGATTATGAAAGTATTGCATGGATGATGTTACAAAACTGAGCTGAAAGAATGGTGATGTGTGGAAAATTGTTAATTATCCTGATGTCTGAAAGAGCTCTGCTGAGCACGCTGAAGACTGTGATGTGAATGCTTACAAAACCAAAGAGCTTAGTATATTTAAAAGTGTGTGTGCGTGAAATAAGGGTGCATTGTTTTTAGATCAAGACTTAGCAGAATTACAGAAGGTTTATAGACTGTAAATACAAAAAAAACAAAACAAAACAAGAGTTCGATTAGCCTGTAGAAACAGGAAAGAGAGAAACAGAAAAATATGAGTCTGTGTGGCTGTGTGTGTGTGACAGGAACTTTGCATGCCCATAAAAGGAAACTGGCTGGTGTGTGAAGTGTGCACCCAGAGAGAGAGAGACGAGTTAAAATCTAGGCAGATGAAGCTAATGGATGTCTTAAGAGAAGAAATGAAAAGGATATTAATTGAATGTTTTAGTGTGTCAATACAGGTGGACTCTTCTCAACCTGAAAACGTGAGTACAGCGGCAAAATCATAGATTAACAGAATTGGGAGGAAAACAGGCTTTGGCTTAAAATTTGACAGCTTCACCTCTCATTGTCTCCTTATCCTGAGAAGAAGCTTAAAGGACAGTCAATCTCCTGATAAAGACAGAAGACAGACAGAACACCGTGTACTTGAAGAATTAACAGCAGGGAAAAAGACTGAACTATAACACTGACGACTCCAGCAGCAGCATGTAAGAAAGCACGTGATGCAACATGCATGCTGATTTGGGCCTGTGTTGATCTGCGAGGCCCCACAGGAAACTGAGAACAGTGAGAGGTGAACCTGGACACCATATAGTGAATGCATATGAGCTAAAATTGGATTGAAGGCTGAATTCATGGAGGTTTAGGAATGTCCACCACATCACAATAAAGAGGTAAAAAAAATGTAAAAAATAAAGAGAGAAACTAACTAACAATTAGATTATTGAGTAGAAAAGACATATCGTTAGCTTCATAGCATAAGTGCCTAAGTCATTGACTTAGTCAAATGACTTAGGCAATTATGCTATGAAGCTAACGATATATAAATGGTTACATGTGAAATTATTTTTGGGGAGAAGCAGAATTGAAATAGTTTGAATCCACAGCTCAGTGCAAAGAGGCATGAGTTAAACCTGATGATAAAATACATATGCAATGAAGAAGCAGCTTACACTCCATTAACATAACCACATAACATGAATGCAAGGAAGAACACGCTTACATTATCAATGTGAATACATTAAATAAACTGGTATTTCTGGCCGGAGAGAGAGAAGTGGGTCGTTTAAGCACTCATGATAATAATGAAAATGTCTCAGTTTTGTTATTTTAAGGTGCAAAGCAGACCTGGATCAATTTTCCACATGCAGCAGTCGGAAGAAAGTTATAGGTTAACATCACTGGAAACGTTCAGGCCAAGTTTCTGGCTGAACTGTTTACAGCGCCATGTGTCACTAAACCTGACAAGCGAGCTCTAACCCCTGGCTGAAGACAAGGAATGCTGTTATTTAAGGTGGGAAATCAAAATTTGGGTTAGCAAGAAAAACTGACTGCTTACGTGGGAAAATTGTGAAGGAGTCTGAAACATTGCAAAAAGAAACATATACAAAATCACACACACAAACAGAAAATGCATTAACCTTACAATCACGAGAGAGCTCATGAAGATTAGACACCATGTTGAGCATGTGAGTCTGTTTATCGGTGTTAAAATAGTGTGAACACACTTAAACCCTAAAGTTGAGGAATAGCTCAGGAAAGTTTCATGACAAGAGAGTGATGTTGGTGAAAATGAAAAGTGATTAAAAGCTTCAAGTAATTTTAAAATAGTGAATTGGAAGTGCTCTTGTGTCGATTGAGCAAAACAAGTGATTACTCTAGGAAGGAAATAAAATAATTTAATAATGTGGTAAGATTTAAATGTGCCTTTCTCTTGTCACGGTAACTTCCTGAGATATGACTCAGTATTCAAATTAGCTGAAATGAGTGGTGAGAAAGAAGCTTCCTGTGTGGCTGTGTGTCAGAGGCTTTGAATGGAGGAAACATAGCAGAGGCTGAGAAGAATTAGTTGGTGAAATATATAATGGTAAAGTAACATAATTAAATAAGGTGGTCAGGTCTGTTTAGAGGGGCAGATTTGGACAAGAAATTTATAATTTAGTGATGACACATTGTTATAACGTGTTTATATCTTATGCTAAATCTAAGTATGTTAAAGTGCTTATAGGGGAACATTATTGTGTGCAAACTGTGTGGCTTTTAACAAGATTTTCTGTGTATTTAGCAGGTGAAATTATGTTGATATTATTGTTGTTTGAGTGATGGTTTGATTGTGTCAATTAGGTTTGGGTTGTTTTCTTACTTTAATAGAGGGAGTTTTATTAAATATGGCCGTGTCTAGAATTGGGCCCTTTAAAATTGTAACAGTGCACTTAGAGAAAACCTGTCAGGTGATTATGTGTCGTGTTTTGATAAGCTAATAATCAGCTCTCTTTTTCTCATTTTTGTTGTAAGCAGGCCTGCAAGATTGAATTAACAGCGCTGAAAAAAAATTCGGGACAGCAAATATAAGGTGACCTTTTCCAGATTACAACTGGCTGAGGAAAAGGCTACCTGTGGGAACCTGGGAGTTCCTGTCTAAAAGGATTGCCGCGTGTCAATCCAGACCAAAAATGATAGACAGTTGTTTTTTCTTTTGAGTGAGTGTTTGTGAATGAGTGAATGTGGGTTAGCATGAATAAAGGGGGACAAACAATTGACTAGGTTGGGGAGAGAAAGGGGATGCTTTGCAGACTTAATGTTTTGGCTGCTGATTTTGGGTTGCTGATGTTTGCTTTGAGAAAATTCTGTTTTATTGACTGGGTTTAGATTATGGTACTAGATTATATTGTTGGGAAAATGCCAAATGCTAAAGGGGAGAAACTTTTTGGTAGAACTCATGCCATTAACAAAATAGGCCACTGTAGAAGTCAATTAAAGTTTATAGAGGAAAATAGTGGGAAGCAAAACTCACTAAAATTAAATTACACTACCAAACATTATAAGACGATATATGTGTGTGTTTGTGTGTCTGTGTGTGCAATAATTCCTACCAAGCAGAAATTGTAACTGAAATTTGTCAAGTTCTCCACTTCTTCCATGTATACCTTTCCATATGTCTCCTTCACGTTCACATGCGTATATTTTGACTTGCTTATACTGACATTCATTCTTTTTCTCTCCAGCACATACCTCCGCCTGCTCCCTACTCTCACTGCAGATCACAATCTCGTCTGCAAACATCATAGTCCACGGAGACTCCTGCCTGTCCTCGTCTTTCAACCTGTCCATCACTCTTGTAAACAAGGAGCTTAGAGCAGATCCCTGATGCAATCCCACCCCCACCTTGAGCACATCTGTAACTCCACCTCACCATTCTCGCTGTTATCATATATGAGCTGCACCACTCTCACATACTTCTCTCCCACTCCTGACTTCCTCCTGCTGTACCACAGCTACTCTCTTGACACCCTATCACATGCTTTCTCTAGATCCACAAAGACAAAGTGCAACTCCTTCTGACCTCCTCCAGACTTCTCCATCAACACCCTGAAAGCAAACACTCCATCTGTAGTGCTCTTTCTCAGCATGAAGTCAGACCGCTGCTCACTGATAATCACCAACCTTCGTGGTATGGCTCATCAGCTTTTATCGCTCTAGTTACTACAGCTCTGCACATCGCCTTTGGGCTTAAAAATTAGTACCAGTGCACTTCTTCATCGATAAATTAACTTCTGAAGCATGAAAAAAATTGCAAAAAAATTCAATTTTTTTTAATATAGATTTCTTTTGTTTACTGAACTTTCTGACAAATTGAAAAAATAAATTAAATATCAAGTTACATGTATAGTTTTTTCCAGTTTATTTATCTTCAACAAACAATAACATATCACTGAGTTAGGGTTACAAAAAAAACCCCTTGATGATGTAAATGTTTTAAAAACTTCAAATATGATGCACTTTATGTGCTTTACAGGATTAATATTTAAATATGTGTGAGGCCATTTTAGCCTATTTTTTCAGCTGTAGCACCAGGTGGGTTTAATGGTGTGAGAACAAGTAAACAAGTAAAACCCAGGCATGAGCTCCATGCAAATTTAATAATAATGTAATAATAATAGGTCCGTGGTTTAGGATCATATTACAGCATACAGGTTAATAAAAATTCAAAATTTATTGAAGATTAGAAGAAGAAAAAAATCAGGGTTTAAGAATTTGTATTTCCTACTGATGTTAATCACAAAAATATTCATAAAAAGAACTTTAGACCAGCCTGACTAAAGGGCAAAGGATCTTCCAGGAATGGTGAGGCTATTTTCAGAAGGTGAACATAACCTGCAGAGCTGCAGCAAAACCATGCCAGTGTACCCTGACTTGAACTGGTTTTGTAATACTGAAAATGAAGGGTTAAAGTGGCTAACTAAAGATTTCCAACTTCAGAAGATGCATAATCATGAATGTAGCCTGAACTGTTTACCCTGAATTGTTTATTCATTAAACAAAAAAAAAAAAAAAACACGTTTTAACCTTTAGATGTACTGACTCACTCTTTTGCTCTTTAAGATGACATTAACATCACGCTGGGAATGCAGTGTACTAGCTTACATTGGCAATCAATATGTGACTGGAAGAAAATGTCTTCAGAGATGATGAAGTCAAAACCATTTTGGTTATAATTGCAAGAAATGAAGAAATACATGATGGAACTAATGTAGGTCTGAAATCAATGAACCCAGTTATTCCACACTGTTATGCTGCATAATTAAAGTGCTGTGAAAACTCTGTTATCCCAAATCCATCACCCTCCAACCTTAATTTTGCCCCCCCTCCACCTGCCATTGTTCTCATTTTTACAACACCATTATTATTTTCATACGACTGTTGTCCTTTAAAGTGTGTCCATAACATGCATTATGTAAACGCTGTGAAAAATATGTGAAGATGAATTTGCCTTCAGCACACTGATTTAGACTGCTTGATTTCTTCCTGAGACAAAATTCTGACATCCTCCTAAAATGTCATGCAGTGCCCGGGACTTCATCTGTGTTTTGTTTTTCTTAAAAGAAAAACACAAGTGAGCACTGAGTTTTGTACTGATTATGAAAAACGACTTTGACATGAATGGAACGTATCCCAGATGACACTAACATCTGTACTATAAACATGTTGAAAACAGCAGCTTCTGCTAGTGACTTTCTCAGCTAAAATGAAGACACCACACTTCCAAATCTCATCCATTCCCTCTGTTGTTGAATATATACATTTTGATTATAGCAGTCTGTTAAAGGTCAGTCTGCGAGCTCAGTGTCAGTCCATCATACAGTATGTAGCCAGTAACAGGCTTAAAAGCTTTGCATGATGAACTCCGTCGACACTATCTTAGAGTGCTTTTCATTTAAACGCAGTGACATCTTTTTAAGCACTTGGGACCTTTATTAATCATGAGTGATTTTAAAGAATATGGCAGTCAGAACTCTGAATTTAAAATCCCAATTACTGAATGGCATTAACAATTACTGTCTTTCTTTACAAATGCTACGGTACTATGCCACTGAAAGCTCATTCAAACAAATGTATTTTGATGTTAACTGGGCTCATTTCTTGATAGAAGATGTTACATTTTCTAAATAAATATTTATGCAGATGTTATAGTCGACTCTATTTAATTAATATGTTTTAAATTTCATTCATTTAATGTATGATCTTCTTTATTATTACTTATATGAGCCAAAGTTTTAGACACAACATGTCAATGTGGAGAAACCAGTGTGATTTTCACTTTGGCATAGCTTATTTTTAGACATGCATTTAAATAAAAAAAATAAAAAAATAAGATTATAATACCCATTTCGGGAGCCATATGTTTGGTACCCCATCATGCTTAACCACTGCAATATGCTTTATGTCACTTTCTATTCATGCATATCTCCATGTAATCTATCTTGTAGAGGGAAGAATTGATCACCAAAGTTGCACGCAGTGAAGTTTAACTCTGAACATCCTGCTGCTCTGACAGCAGCATCGTGCTCTTTTCAAAGGCCAATATTAAACCATTACTGAACATATTGTAGCAGAACTAGATGGTGCCAGTCACCAGTGATGCACAAGCAGAACTTATAGAAATCTCATTTTTCAAAATTGTTCATCATATTCATCAGTCTAATCAGCTAAGACATAGTACAGGTATCTCTGCTTTGCTTTACTTAAAACAGCTGCAGCGGTTCCTCATGAAGTCTGCTTGGTGTTTTACACTTTACTTGGCCAAGAAAAAAGATGATCAGTAATGAAACCATGGTATTGATTAAAAAAAACTGTTCTGTGCATGGGTTCATTTGCACCCTTCTTTGTTTATTTTACAGCACAAACTCTCACCTTGGCTTTGTTGCTGTTTTGCACGTGTTAACAGTATATCAGCTCCTGATCTGCGTGATGTCCACAGAGGATCTAATAAACCCTGATTTCCCACTGATTCTAGTGTCAGGACGACCTTACTGGTCAGTAGCTTCGCTCCCCGTTGAAGCTAGTTGCATTTGTTTCCCCAGTCAGAATTGGCAGAGCACAGTGTGAGTTGTTTTTTTTAGTGCAGAATTTGTGAAATAATAATAATACACCTGCAGTTCAAAAGTTTAATTTTTCAGTGAACAGATTTTTGATCTGTTCACAATAACAGCGAGGCGTCTTGAAAGGGGAATCAATCACAGGGACAAGCCGAACAGCAGCAATGGCTTGGCCTTTTTGGCAGATGTAGCCTGGTAGGTGTCCATAATTTCTAATCCAAAAGTGGAAGAATTTACTCGAATCGGTCAGCTGGCCACAGTGTCACCATCACCCATGGAGGGTTTTAGAGCCAACTATGCTTTGGCTCTAAATTATGTTTTGCCAAATACAAAGAGGTTTTGATCTTTATATGCATAAAAAAGCTGAACTGCATTCACTGAATTTGTTATTATATCTGTTAGGTAACAGAGAAATTGAACACTATCAAACATCACCTATCCTGTGAGGCATTTCTACAATACACAATAAATATGGAAATAATGTTTTAAGTTATTCATACTAAAAAAAAAAAGTTTAACACCAAATGCCTCCAAAAATATAATTTTGTCATCAAATATTATACCGTATTTCCCGGACTACAAAGCGCACCTGAATATTAGCCGCACAAGCTAAAATCAGGGGAAAATCCTGTTTTGTACATACATTAGCCGCACCTGACCAAAAGCCGCAGGTGTTTCAATGTTGACTTATCATATGTAAGAGAATATGCACAAAGGGAATTGTCAGGAAAGAGATGGCTGTTTGGAGACATCACTTTTATTAATATTTTGAAAAACAAGTTATGGGTACATATTTGCATAACTTTTTAGGTATATGTACAAGTAGCGGTAATTACAAGTACGAAACATGTACTGTGCTTCATAAATGAGTAACAAATGTAGTACATAGCAATAACCTGCAGCACACCAGAAAAATAGATTCGGACTACCTTTTAGGCTCAGGTGCAGTGACACGGCTTTAACAAGAAGAAAAGTCAGTCATTCACCACCATCTTTCTCTTCTTCCTGCGCACTAAAACCACCAAAGTCCTCTTCTCCAGTGTCGGATACGAACAGGCTCAGGGTGGCTTCGTCATCCACTCTCCGCTTCTTTCCTTCGTTGTCACTTTCAAAACCAAACAAATCCTCAGTGTCAGAGTCGAACACCCTCAGAAGGGCCGTGGCAGCGTCCTCCTCTCCATCATGCAGCAGTCCAGCCCTTTGAAATCCGTTGGTGATCGTGGATGTTTTCACACTTTTCCACGCTGTCAGATTCCACTGGTGGAGTTGAGCATAACTTGCTTTTCGCAAGTTTACCGCCGCTCGTCATCCACGCCTCCCGCTGAACACATAGCGCTACTTTGAAGTTTGTTTTTCGCGCTACTTCGTACGGCACTAAGTTGCCTGACGGATGGACATGTGACCAACATACCACTCTTGAACCCCGATACTGTGTGTCTGATCACATGCCCTTCCGCCAGGCAACGTAGTGCCGTACAACAGCGGAACAAACAAAACAAATCGTCTTACGATGTGACAAAAATCATGGACAATCCATAGAAAAGCCGCACCTGACTAAAAGTCGCAGGGTTCAAAGCTGGTGCAAAAAGTAGCGGCTTATAGCCCGACAATTCCGGTAATTATTTTTGATTGTTCTGTCCCTTCACAAAGATCCAGAATTCATAAATCCAGACTGACTTTGACCTGTAACATCATCAGTTTCTAGAAGCTTGTTTGTTTACCCTTTTCTTTCCCTTCTTGATGTACTTAAAGGCTTTTAATTTGTTGAGTTACTGAAGCTGACCGCTCACTGCTCAGACTATTGGATATCAATAAAAGTCACAGTCAGCAGAACGCTGAACTATGGCTTTTACTGTCTGTAACACTACACTTCACTGCGACATACACCTTTTTCTGATTCATAGAGATGTTAGTTTCTGGTGAATAATAATAGTGAAATAAATGTTAAATTCTTTAGGTATGGAACAAAAACCTGACCTAATTATATAATATCACATAAAATGGCAATTTTAAATAAGGCTGGTAGTGTTGGTGTTTATAACTTGACAATATATACAAACTTAACTTCACGTTTTCTGGGTTTTAACCCACAATGAGAACATCAGCTTACACAATACGCGTGTTTCGTTCTATGTTGGATTCAGTCCAGCTGTAGATGTCTGCCAAACATGTAGAAAATGCTTTTATGTGGTGCTGTTGCTTTGGCATAATGTTCAATCATAAACTCGCATCTGTCAGCTTCACTCTTGACAAGGCCCTCAATGGTATTTTGAGGGCTTCTTTTGCTGTGATCTACAACTAAAATGTCTCACGGAGCACCCCAGTCATTAGTAACTTCAGAGTTCTGTAGCTGAAATCAATAATGCATCATGTTTTGCTTTACCAACTCCTCCACAGCTCATTACAAAAAGACTTTAAGGGAAACCAGTTCAAGGGCGTACTGCGGTACCAGAGAAATGGAGTGATGAAAAGGGTAAAAACAAAGATGGAGAATAAAAAAAACACACATAAAGAGTTGTAATCTGAGTAGCTAGCCTGAGGAGACTAGTCTGATGGGAAAAAGCACAGCTTAGGTGGAGAATTACACAGGTTTCCAATCTTTATTTGTCCTGCCTGTCACTAAAACCAAATCCATTCTAGTAATCACTAAAACCTACAAAGCAGTTCCTTTATGTCTCCGACTAGCATTTTCTTCACTATCAGCACAACATTAAAGGACAGGTGTATTTTACAAGAGGACTTTGTGCTTCTGCCATAATTCCACAAACTGCAATTCACTAATATTTCACATGAGTGCAGGAAATTCGTTAAAACAATCAAAATCTGTCCAGCTTTATATTTCTTTTCCTAATACAATCATCCTTTTGTGCTCCAAACTTTGTTTATCATAGATGTTTTTAATTAATTACGGGTGTGTAGAACTAGCATTAAAAATAAGCAAATCTACTTTTTCTAACCCTAAACTTCTGGAAATGGGATAATAAATTCTGACAAAGCTACCATCACACCAAGCAGCAAATGTAGCTGAGCAGCAAGAGCTCCTGGATGTGTAACACCTCAGTCACACAGGCCTACACAGCAGTAGTCAGCTCTCTGTCAATCTCTGTTTGCTGTTTGCTATATTCCTCTATTGGTGTCGAGAGGTTGTTGGAGGCTGCTTGCAGCAGCTAAGTCAAACAGAGTGCATATGGTGCTGCCCCAAAGAACTCCTTGGGATTGTTTTGATCACTGGCAGTTTGCCACTGATGCCAACTTATCTCCAAACACTCTGCAACCACATACTGAGTGATAGTGAAACTGTGAAATATGAGTTTCACACCAGAGATAAAGACTACTGGCCTTAAAGTAAAAGTCGCATGTCACCACTTTGTTGGCGGCAACAGGGGTAACCATGAAGGTGAAGTTTATTTTGAAGGGGGGCATTCTCTTTTTTTTCTTTTTTAATTATCCTGATAAATGGATTAGTATGAATAGTGACTATGGGAAAATACTTACATTCAGCTTACATGGAAAAAACTACATGAGCTCATAAGTCCTGGGGTTTTATTTCAAGAAGGGAAGAGAATAAATCTTTCACCCAACTGATCAGCAACTTCTCTGTAAGAAGAGTAAGGCCTTCATGACAAGAAAAACTGTGGCAGTAGTGTTAGCCTTAAAAATAGATACGTTACTCTTAGGTAGCATTACATAAGGTATGAAAAACTTGCACTGAAGTAATACATTAGTAAAAGAGTAGACTTGATGTCATTGTCATCGCTATTCACTACAGAAACAGTAATCTATTCTATTCCTGGAAATCATGACAAGAAATGTCACTTGTTGATTAAAGTTCTTTCTTTCTTGTTCATAAAAGACACAGAGAAAATAAAGAGCATGAAGATGCCTGCAGGGTAGATCAGAGGAGCGAATGATGTGGAGGTGAATAAGAAAAGGAACAACTGTTGATGGTTAAGATAACAATGAAACAAGAGAAGTAAAGACAAAAAAAACAGAGCAATGTAAAAACGGTACATTATTGTTGAATACAATATTGTTGAATACAAAAACCAGTGTGTTGGTATATTTTGAATTGGAATGAAAAGAAAGGTGAGGTTGGGGAGATGGAGTGCTCCATGGCTCCAAGGTTTATGGGGAAATGTGTTATCTTTGTATTTATATGTGTTCAGAGTGCATTTAGTGAAAATCGAAATGTAGGACAACAAAGTTCAGTAAATGTTTTTCTCTAGAATATTGATTAGTGACTCACAATGTAAATCAATCAAATCCCTTTAGATTGGATTTATTTATAGAGCACTTTAAAAACAACACAATTGACGGAAGTGTGCTCCGGTTAAAGACAGTAATTATACAAGAACCATGTATTAAACAAAAAGGAAAGACACAAAATAAATACAATAAATAACAGTAAAAAAAAATAGCAGTAAAACATATAGACAATGAAATACGTAATAAATAAAAAAAAGATTAAAAGTGACCAAAAACTAAATCCCAGGATTTTATACCACCAGTGCACCATCAGTGTTTCCTAACAAAAAAGAAAGTAAAGGGTAGGAAACTGATTGCTTCTCATGGCCTTGTGTGTCATGGAAATCACAGAGATGAAGAACTATTCACTTTTGTTGCTAACTTTTGCGTTTCATGAATTATTAAATGTGGAGCAGCAGTCAGTCAGGAATCAGGAATAAGAAATCAGTGCTCAGGGTGGGGGGGCAGCGGGAACCTCAAAAAAATAAATTGGAGTTCTGCTTGTAATGAAATGCTTGCTTAGAGACAGAATGAATGATGGGAGGTAGAAGTAGCTGAACAAAATTAAGAGTGTGGTGCAGTGTGAAGAAGGTGATGCATTGGATCCACTTTTCCATCACTCTCTTCTCCATCTTCTTCTGCTTGGGTGTAACATGCATGAAATTAACATATAGTCGTCTGTCGGGCAAAGGTCCAACACCAAATAGTGTGTTTAACAGCCAAAGATCCTCTTTGAAGATCACCCTTAGGGAAATGAAGAAGAAAAACGACTTCTTTATTCAATCTAAATCAAAGAAAAAGCCCAGACAGGAATATCTTTTTATTGCTGGTACTTATTCCTAAATTTAAACAAACCCTGACTCTTTCTTTCACATTAACATCTTTGTCGACATAATGAACTGTTAGATGTGCCTTGATAGTTCTGGGCTCACCTCTTTTTGCCTTCAGAACTGCCTTAATTCTTTGATTCAACAAGCTGCTGCAAACACTCCTCAGATATTTTGGACCATTTCGGACACAGCTGCAGATTTGTCGGCTGTGATTGGTTGATCATATATTTGCATTAATGCATTAATAAGCAAAGTTAACTACTATTTATTGATGACAAGGAATAAACCTGTATTCTATTTGGTGGTAAAGTAGCCCGGGAAATTAGTTGCCACACAGTGCACAATAACAGGGGCTTTTGCAGCGATTTAATTGCATGCAAAGAAGATACAAAAAGTAAAAAGCACAAAAACATACAATGAAAAATATGCACTAAAAATACAGCAGAGGCTCTGACTACACACAGAAACAAAGGAACAAATTAACTCAACCCAAAACCACCAAATCATAATAAAATGCCTGCAGCCACTTACAAAGCACGGCAGTTTCTCTAGCTTCACGTTTGCACACTCTGATGATTGCACACTCTGCATCCTCTAACACATATGAGGATATGTGGATCTATAGCCCACCTCCTGATTATACTATCACTAACACCAACAGCAAGTACTTTACAAAGCAGTTACACATCACTGTCCTCCATGTATCTCCAGTTTGGTGCATACCAAACATGACCCCAACATACAACAAACATGGCCACATCTGACAGAAGAAGAAAAAACATTCAAAAGAAACTGCCAAGGAACATGTTTACTGGCCTTTACTCTTAACCTCCCAAGACAAAACTTATTTAGTCCATATTCAAAACTCCCTTAAGTTATAGGTTAAAACCTATAACACAAATATCGTGTCAGATCAGTTTTATTTTACTGTAACATTTGTTTTAACTTATTTATTCATTTTTTTTTATTAATTTAATTTACTTTTGAAAATGCTTTACAGGTGTATTTGAGTAATATACCTTAAGTAAACCTTGATTTTTAAATTATGAAATAGCTGCACTCTTTTGTTATTTGTATAGATAGTGTGTATTGTTTGGCAGGCTTAGCAGGTTTGTTATGTCTGTTTTGTTTATTGGGATGAAGCAGCTGTGGTATGCACTCTCAAAAAATGATTTTTTTTTTTTTTTTAAATATGATTCTGAAAGTTGTTAAAAAAAAAACCTTAGTCAACAACACTTTTTGAGGAGCAGAAGGCCGACTACACACACCATATATTAAATTTTCTCTGCAATAACTGAAGGCTATGTGGAACCAATCTTACAGAGAAAGTTGCCCAAAGGCAGCTAATTTAAATCGACAGAATACATGTAAATACGTGTAAACGCTCTGATGCCACAACAGTCTGTGTTTGCTGTCCTAATCTCTAGAACAGTGATTTTTTTTTTCTAATCTAGAGATTTATCTACATTAAAAAGTTCGCCCGAGACAGTAATATCTGTCCACAGTGACGGTGAACATCTGGTGTCATTCGTACTCCAACTGTGACTTTCATTCATTACCAACTGTAGATGTTTCTGCCTGTATTGAGCCAGCTTGGTTTTAGAACTATGCTTTTTGTAATTACATTTGGTTAGAATACTGTAAAAACCTGTAGCAGTGTTTTAAAATAATGTTTTATATTTTTTAATATACCTTTAGTTGCATTAGTCTTTCTCTTATGTATTTTTATTACATTTATAAACTTTATTTGTTTAAATGGTCTGTTTCAGTGTGTTTACAGAATGCTGACTTAACATGTGGCACATTAATTTCGTTTTTTTTTTTTTATGTCTATATTTTTGATTGTGAAATTACCATATTTGGTTTATTGTTGGCTTCAATTCTGATGTGCCCATCATCAGGTGGGCCAAAAATTAATTTCATCGAATTAAAACTGATCAAATGTTTAATTTGTGATTCATTTTCAGTAATATTTTTAAGTCTTGTTACAAATATTAAAACACAATTTAAACAAAACGGCAAATGGTTTCCAATAGTAAATATGGTTATAATGGAAATATATGATGTTCAGAAACTACAGTACATATTTAAATTAAAATTACCTTTTGGATTATGATATTTTGGAATTTGTTAGATTTTCTGGTCCACTGTAATTTTTTATTGTATTTTTTTACACAGTGTTGTCAATGTGCAAACAATAAACAACCATATTGTTCACTAAATCATACACATTCATACATCAAGTGAATCATTTATTATGCTGTATGTAATACTTTCTTTTGAATATTTTTAAAGTAATTAATTTATCAAAAGTGGAGATTTGACAGAGAAAATGTTTTTTTCTGTCTAGAATTAAGATGTTGGTTCTGATTCGTATCATTCACAGCGTAATTTATCAAAACATTTAAAGGAGCTCTTTAATAATTTCAAATAATTTGATTTTATTTTTATTCTGACTGTTCTGCAGTGTATGCCACTAAAGGTTTTCAACTTCAATATTCAATTTGTTCAAATCTGATGAGTGATTTAAGTATTCCTGTTTTTGGTGGTGAATATTACAGATACTCAAATTTCACTTGTACCTTTAGGTCTGACTGTAATCATATAATCAATAACTGTAATATCACTAATATGAATGTCACACTCTAGTTACTGTAAAGCCAGAGAACCAAATATCTGCTTCATATCTGTTTTGCAGCTCATATTGTTATTTTTTCTTTTGCTATATATAATATGACCTGACTCTAGTCTGGAAGGTGGTACAGGCTGGATGATGAAGAAAGGCTGAGCCTGATCACGAATCAGTTTCCAAGCTTCCCCTTAAAGGTACAGACAGCAGCAAAACTGATCCTATTTCATTCTCATTTCTGGACTGCATTGCTTCACAGCTGACAAGCGCCTGAGACCACAAGCCAGTCAGACATTTTTTTCACCTCCAGGGGAGTGTTCTTATGAACTTTAAATAACCTTTAAACTGCTGTTTGATTGGAGGTCATGGGCCTCTGGGCAGGTACTCTCTAATTGGCTCATTTTCTCTCTTCCTCATTGTGACATTTTAGGTCGTCTCATGTCTGTCACACTGTCCCAATGCTCCCTGTAGCTGTCACTACCAAAGTACAGAGCAAAGCCCCCACTGAGAAAAAGGCATTTAGAGATTATAGTTAAGTCTTGTGTGTATTTATTTTTATTTTATTTTTGCAAATGATTAAATTATTTAAATTGCACTGGATTAGTTTCCTTGCCAGAAAAAGAGAAAAATCATTCTAATCACTTTTCCCCCACCCTCAGGTATCCCTGAGCAAGAATGGTAGATCAAAATAAAATTGGCAGATTCAACAGAGAAGGTTATATCACCTAACAGAAAAGTAGAAGCCTATACATAAGTGAAAATGGGTTTTGTCCTTGGATAAAAAAAACAAAAAACAAGAATCCATCCATATCTGTCTGATAAATTCGGACTGTGATGGAAAGGAAGGATGATATGTTGAATGCAAACACTTACTGTGGGGATTTCTATAAGTTCTGCATTGCTATAGTGTTATTATTATCGCTAGTGAAATGAGAAGATGTATTCATTTTTTCTTACATTACCAGTTCTAGGAACTGAAAGCCACCCACCCTACAAAGCATGTGTTACAGACTACCATTTGTCAGTGGCCATGTGCCATCTCTTGTTGTCCAATTGTGTACCTGGCAGGCAGCAACAGGACTTGCTGTGCCAAGAGGAGGCGTTTGGCTTGAAGCATCCTTAACTGAGAGCAATAATGTGGCACATATGGTGATAGAAAGTATGGGCAGCACTAATGGCTGAAGAAGCCATCATACTTTGGTCTGGATGTATCACTTGGCTCTGATCAAACCAGATCTCTATGTGTCCGTTTGTCAAAACCACAATCAGAGAGCAGAACAAAGCTAATTGGTTGGCCCAAAGCAATCTACCAAGGCAGAGTGAATGTGGACGAAGCTTTTTCCCTCTTCAATCCTCTCCTATTGCAAAAGACTGTCACACATCGCAACCCGTATCTCATGCTCTTCTCTCCATTTCTCACTTTATATTTTTCTGTCATTGCTTTAAGTTTCATATATATTTCAGTTTGAGGGAAAATAACAGTACTGAGGCACAGGCTGTGCAAAGTTCTGACCAATTATCTGCTGGAACCAACACTACGTTTTGGTATATCGCCTCCCCAATTAGTGGCCAAGAACAAAGCAAAATGCAAAAGAAAAACAGGGCTCCAATAAGTAGTAATGAGTAGTGGCTGGCCGAGAGAAGCATATTTAAGATCATTAAAGCTCTTCTGTGTTTAATAGTTAGTAGTTAATTTGAATTATTTTAATTGCTTATGGCATTTATATTGGCACAGAAGAAGAGTGGTCATCTGATTTTTTCACTTGTACTGCTATTGCTTTTTTAAACGTGAAGCTAATATGTGGATAATAGGAACATCTTTTCAGACAAAGAGCTACATGTGGATTTTGATCCCCCAGCAAACCGTCCATTAAGAGTGCTTTTTGTAAAGCAGCACAGAAATGATTTTTCGGTGGTTGAAGTCACAGGGATCAGCTATTATGTAAGAACCTAACTGTTCATCTGATAAACAGAATGGTCAGCCCCTTCAGTTTTCTTGTTGCCACGTTGCTCCTCAAGTACTTTTTGATTAGTTTTGGTTTGGGGAAAGATTGTTTTGCTTTTATAAAGGTGTGACAGGTGTTTCCCAGCTTCAGACTGCAGCAAGAACTCTCAGGGGAAATTCTTATGCTGTAAATTTCCAGATCTGGCGTCTGGTTTATAAGCAAAAGTTCAGATCTTGTTGTTGAGCTCACCGGTAACCTTGTCAGACTTGATGAAATTCCTTTTAATTGATGGAACTGAAAACTCAAAACAAAGCAAAAACAATGGTAGAGACAGTTGTAGTCTCCTTCAGCCTTTAGATGCCACAAATAATTATGTGAACAAACTTTGCAAATTTTGAACTTTCAAAGCTAGAAAAAGTATTACATGTTCTGCTGGCAATTTTGAAAGTTGCATGGAAATAATAAAGAGAAGTAAAAAAATGATTCAAATTATTGTTGACATACATCGAAGACAACTGCTAAGGATTACCGTTTAGTTCTTGCTGGTTGAATTGCCATGAAAGATCTGGCAATGTTACAATATGTGTATGTGTGTGATTTACAATTTAACTTATGTTTTGTTTCCAATTTTCTTCTGTATGTTTACTGCATATAAATATAATGGGAGGTTGTCCCAGGGATATACTGACAAACATCCACCTACTGTATGCTTCAATATGACCTGTTTTTAATAATTTAAAGTTGAAAGATATCCAAGTACTGGAATTTTCCAGCACAACCATCTCTGGGGTTTACAGAAAATGGTTCTCTGGGTAAAAATGTCTTATTAATGCCAGAGAGCAGAGTGCTTCAAGCTGACAAGGCAACAAAAGGTACACAGAAAAGCATCTCTGAACACCAAACACCTCAATCTTTGAAGCAGATGGGCTTCAGCATATCTGAGGAATATTTATTATATTAATATTAATCTGTGTCGTCAAAAACAATGCAAAGGGGGCCCAAGTCCATACTTGCAAAGTGTGCATAATGAAGTGACCTTTCAGTGTATTCATACAGAATATTTTAAACTAAACACAATTTTCACACTTTAACGAAATAAAAAATCACTTTAACAAAATATATTACATATACAGAATTACATATTTTTCCTCCTTATTTCCCCCTGTCTACACTAATGATCACAGAATTAAAAAAAATCACTAACAATATGAGATGGATGAGCAGAAGATCAATGTTACTTGGGCCGAGCAAATATTTTAAACATGCAATCATGAAAAGTGTATGTCTTTGCCTTCTAACTACAGTTAGTGTGCATAACATAACCAGTCAAATGTGAAGTTACTGAATCTGGAAACACTTTGTGAACCTTTTGACTAAATGTCAGAAAATGGTGTTGGTGATCTCGTGTAAAACTGTAAAATTCAAGCGCAGACTCTCTTAAAATGTAACAGTAAATTTATTTACAGTGAATATAGTGCAACAACAGTTCAACACAAAGTACTTCACAGTGATGATAGCGGTTCTCAAGTGCTCATGAATCTCGCTCTTCCTCAACACTCCCATGGAAAGATTTTCTCCACAGGAACCCACACACAGAAGACACGGGTACATTTTCCACACAGGTAAACTAAGCAAGCCAGTAAGCACCAAAGCCGTGTGCTTAACGACCACACAACAGTTTCACTAACTGTTAGCCATTCACTGACACACACACACACACACACACACACACACACACACACACACACACACACACACACACACACACAATTAATGGGAACAGAGGAGAGGCAAGGAGAGGCAAAAAAAAGACAGAAATGGCAAAACAGCAAGAGAGGACAGGAGGACCATGACAAAGACAACTTAGGTTGTTGCAAAAGTGGTTGCTCACATGTTATCTGTGGAAAAATCACAGGAAGCTGAGAAAAGAGTAAATAATTGGTTTCCTTTGCACCCATTGCAAAGTCCCGTTAGAGTGAAACTGAAGATGAAATATCATCACTTTCTGTAGAGGACGTGTGAGAGCTTTATTTTATCCCTGGCATAATTCCTGTAGGATCAGGGGAGATCTGTCGTACTAAAATCTGACAGTAAAAGAGTCTTTCTCAGTCATATTTCTGTAGCATTAAAGACCTCTGTGCACCTCCCTTTCATACACTCTTGTCTGTCATCTCCACTTGCCTCTGGTGCTTTTATTTTCATTTTATGTCCTCTCTCTCCCTCGTGAATTTACTGGATCACACAGCCGATATCCTCCCAGCAGCCCCCTTATCAGGACATTTTCAATAGTGTGGCTGAAAATAGAAAGCAATGGCTGGCAGGTTGCTTCTCCGTTGTCACCTTTGGGTTACAGATAAAGAGACTCTTGCAGCAGCAGCTCATATGGTCATCACCATGAAAGTACAAGACTTTGAGAACTTACTCATGTTATTTCTGACTAAAGATAACTGTTCATTCTGATTTGGGTGAACATTTCACTGAGTGATCAACGCTCATACAAGATAAACCAGCTAAGAGCTTTCTGTGATGAGCAAGAGCACACATTGCCTTTTCAAATTTCTTGCATAATCACCTTTCTTCTGTTTGCGGGACTCTTGAAATGTCTTCTAATCAGTCAATGTGCTGTGAATTGTAATGAGGCTAATAAAACAGTTTTGTGCTTAATTAAAATGTACAATTTCCATACTTATAATCACTGCATGCCTATCCTCTAATACTGCGATAACACCAAAGCAGGTTGCTTAACTATTTCCTAAATAGCTCTACTAACCCTTATCTTATAGCTTCACTGGGCAATGCATCGGCAAGAATGGGCACTTCAAAATAGATCCCGGTGAACCGTCTGAGCAAAAAACGAAACCGTAAAGACTTCTGCGCTGTCTGAGAGGGACTCATGTTCAATGTTCCCTTTCTAAGAAATAATCTAATACCTCACAACTTTCACTCTACCATCTGAGCAGTTGTTCTCTAAAGTGCTGTCATTACTTTGGGACTTTTCGGATTCTGTGCAGATCCATTTTGAACCCTCACTCTAAATTAATTCACCAATTTGAAGAACAGAATGAGGGCAAATATGATCCAAAAAATTCCATTAATTCTGGGGGGTATGCACCACTGAATTTTAAGCACTGCGTTGAAGCAGCGTTTTAATAGCTATATCCTCACATACTTATTCTGTCTGCGCCTCGCTTTTAATAGAATTCTTTCGAACGTGTTGACATAATAATTCCATACATTGGCAAACGTAGAGAAAATGAAACATATTCACCACGGTACATGGGAGCAGAAGACCAGATAAGTGAATGTTAAGTCATGCAGTGCTTCTCCCATTTGAGCAGTTGAAATTGCTGAGCTGACATAATTAAGAAATTCAAAGTGAAACACTCTCTGTGGAGTGGGAAGTTCATTTCCACGTCTTCAGTTTTATGCAGTGGCAATATTAACACACCCTAGCCGGTCTGTGAGTGTCAGTACAGCGAATATTTATTGGTTGAGGAAAAAAATTATTAAAGAGCAGGTAAAGATTTTGTTCGTGCTCTAAAAGTGCCGGTCTTCTATTCCATTTTCTGTTTTGTGCAGTAAAAATGACTGAAGAGTGTTTATCTTTTTTCCCCTAGTGTCTTCAATTATACAAATGATGCAATCCTAAGCACATGGTTTGTAACCTAAATACGAATAGTATTACAAAAGAAATCTTCTTGCTTTATGTAACTGCCTAATTTAAAAGGTTTTTTTTTAACATTTCATTTTGTGTAATATTTTGGCAAAACTTCAGAAGGACTTAGGGATGAACCTAATTCATTTAGTTGTTAATGGAGAGCAAATAAAATGAGAAGGAAGGAGTTATAACGCACAGCATTTTTGTTTCCTGACTGAAGGTTTATTGTCAGTATTCAATAGCTTTAATGAAGTCATGTTTTCCCATCTGGAAGTGTTCTCAAAACCAACATTTAATCCAAAACAGTGGGCTCTGCCTACACATAATTATTGTAACAGGTAAACGCACTGACCTAAAGATTTTTTTTTTCAAATACTTTGAGGCATAAAGAGAGAAAAATGTGAGAAATGATAATTTTATTTAGTTAATACTGACAAACTGAAAGTTTGAAGCCATTCATGGGTTGGACATCACGATCGACGGCATATTTAAGAAGAAAAAACAGAGGGGGTGGGAGAGGAAGGATACATAAAAAGAAAGGATATGTGTTCCAGGCCAGGAGACAACAGCCTGCCAAACTCCAATCGCTCTCTTCTTTTCTCGGGGGGGGTCAATTCAAAGCTTTCCCTTTAGGTTACAGACTATTTTTCTATTTATTTATTTATTTTTTGGTTCAGCTGTTGCTGTCCACCTGCCACATCTAAAGAGACGTGCCCTGGAGTGTATGTTGACACTGTTCCCAGGTGTCTTGGCTGAGCAGCGAGCTTACTGCTGAGTGGAGCACCGTTTCACTCGCTATGCAAATTCATTTGCAGCTCACAGGTTATGGGGAGCTGGTTTTTCTAATCTGTCACCAACGGATCAGCACAGACTCAAATTATATTCTTTTATTCCACAAACAAATCATTCATAATCGATACCTATATCACTGCATTACAAAATATGTGCACATTTATTGCATGTCTTAAAAAATGAATTATCGTAGAATCAAGATCACAGATCAGATTCAAATTTTGATGTGACCACTTTCATGTTATATTCATGCATCTTTATTGGTATTGGTCCTGTGTACAGGCAGACGAGCTTTCCTGCGGCTCATCCCATCTCTGTCGGTGTCACACAGACTGACACATACAGGCATTTGAGGAATAGTCTTTAGAGGATATATCAGTGATATTTAAGTGCCTCAGTGCCAGATAATCTTAGCAGGGTTTTACTATTCTGAGACAGTCGGTCACTTGTTCACATTGTTTTGGCGTAATGCTCCACACTCTGATCACTGAATGAATAATTCAGCATCCTTGTATTATATTCATTTTAAGTACACAGACTGAAAAAGATCAGATGCATATTATAGCGATGCAGTCACATCTTTTGGATGGGTGTTGTAACCTTCTTGGATTAGTTTAAATTATTTAGAGAAGGCACTGGAATAAATATATTTCACACTAAATGATTTGTGCGTGTGTCTATCTATTGTTTTTAGTTAATTTTACACAAGCATCATCAATAACTTGGCTATTGTCTCCTCTGTTTAGTCAAAGTGAAAAGTTGTGGATTACAGAGGGGTATGTACTGCATTGTTTTATTGTTTTTTTTAGCTGGGCATGTCAACTTCCTGACATGTCTGGCATTGCACCAACACAGTGCATAATTAACAAAGAGATATGACACTGTCATTAATCACTGCATCTGCAGAACATCAAGAAAGTTAATAAGCATAAATTAAACATGAGAATATTTATAACTGCTGTGATTCTCACAGGAAAGAAGTGAAACTAGAACTAATAATAATTTTAACATGTTGGTAAAATTTGAAGATTAGTGCTAAAACACAGCAGGTGGGATGCTGAAACTGGAAGACAAGGAGAAAACACATGTTATATATATTTAATGAATATTGTAGTGTAGTGATTGCTACAGCACCTATTAAACCCTTAAATAATTAATATTGACAGCCACATTGATGCAAATGCAAAGCAATGGATTTTGTATAGTGAGAAATCATCCGACTGATCCTCTGAGCATTGTCTTCCTGCATGAGGGATGAGCAGAGCTTGTTTAAATTCTATCTCCACTTACAATGATAAGTTGTTTTGATCTCAATCATCCATCTATTTTGTATTTTCAGACTAATCACAAAGATGCTGCACGTGCAGCTACTTGAGTCTCTGCCTTTTTGTTTAAAGCATAATCTCTGAGAAAATTAAAGAAAAATATAGCACGACTAATTTATTCACCAGTTTAATAATCATGTATATAATGGTTTAGGATGTAATAACTGCACCCTTGACACAAGTCCGAGATCCAAAACTTTAATTCTGTCACTTTGATTGACCATCCATGTATGACCTCCTTGTATGACAAACAGTTCAGATGTGCAGCAGGCAAAAAAACTAAAAAGCAGCATCAGGAAACACAAAACTGGGAATACTAGAGGAGCAAGAAATAGTGAAAGGCTGATTAATTTGAATAACATGTCAATCTGCCAAGTGACATTGGGCAAGAGGGGAGTATATGAGAGTGAATAACTGATTGGAGACAGGTGGTGCAGAAAATTAAAGGGAAACTAAACCAGAAGTAAAACTACCTGACATGCAAGAATGATTTTGTAATAAAACAGGATGTGACTAAACAGAAACCCCAAACCATGACATGTTAGCAACTTTGTCATTTTCTTTTCCATTTTTGTGTTTTTCCTCTGAGTCTAAGGGACATGTTTAAACATTTAAAAAGTTAAAAATGGTTCTTTTTTTTTCTTGTAAGTTTAAAAATGTGACCCAATTCAGCTCAGTGCACGCGGGCCAGGGCTTCTCCACTCTATTGTACACTAAGAGTGTAAATATACCATTATTGAGCCACTTTACTGATTTTATGACTGATGTAAAGAGGTGCTATGAATACACAAGCACTTTTCTTTAACACTACTCCATAGTTGGCAAAAATGTATTAAGGCTTTAATTATAACCAGGCAGAAGCCTTAACGTTGTCCATGTTTGTTATAAAAAACAAAAATAAATAAAACTCATTATAAATCATGCTGCAGAAACTTAATTGTTTTCAAGCTTAGTGTACCTTCAGGCATTCAGCTGATTTACACACATAGTGGTATCCACCTGAGGTATATCTCTAACTGTATATATAAAGAGACAGCTACAGTGTGGGCACATTACTCACTAGCTGCTAAAGTGAAGCATATGAAGTTAAACCATTGTAATATTAATTATCCTCATGATTGTTTGTTATGATGTGGGTTAAAAGTGCTAGTGGTGGTCCCAGTATTATATTTTAATGTGATTTGTTTGGCTTAGACTCTCTCGAGGAACTAAAAACAATTTCTCTGGAGAAACTCATTGCTTAGTTCTGCCTGTGAGCGTTCAAATACATAGCTTTGACTGACTTCTGACAATGCAGTGGAAAATTAATTCACACTAAAAATAACTTTCGAAAATCCCCAAATATCAGCTTACTCCCCCTGCCTGCTTCCGTGTTGCTACTTACTCATACAGAACTTGTCTTGAAGCAGACTCTCATGTGGATCGACAGTTTAAAATATTGACATGAGGAATTTGCAGACTGTTTTTTCCCCATCTTTTCTACAGTCAAATCAGCTACAGTTACGGTTAATGCTCTTTTCAGATGTGCTGGGATGCTTTGCAAAGCTTTTGGCTGGGGATTAATGTGTTTCATGAGGTTTCAGTGGCTGACATTTTCTATGATTATCATGGGGTTGTCTTACAGGTCTTTCAGTCTTATTGCTCATCTGAAAGTGTTTATTTGCTGCAGTAGACCTTGTTCTGTGTACTTGTAAACTCAACGCCTCCTTCCTACTCCACGGCGGCCTCTTCCTTTTCCTCTTTCATCTTCATCACATCCTCCTCCCTCTTCCTCTCGAGGTGTCATTGATGATTTTCACAGCCCCTCCTCTTGTGTGACTCCTGCAGTCTCTGCTGCTGTCTACCAAAGTGAATTATGGAAAGATTTGGAAGGCTGGTTAGCATGGGAGTCAGGATTTGGGCTTGCTTAAAAACCCAGAGTACATAATTCATCAAAATTAACATCAGTTATAACTCTGCATCACTATAAACACTCATAAATTGTTTACACTTCTACTCACACACACATAGAGCCACACTTTGTCTCTTTTTCAATTCAGGAACAAAAATGATATGATTTGAGGGAATTTCTTTTTAGAAAAAAAGGAAATATTTGATTTTTTTAAGTTATAGTCTGGCACTGACTTTATGAGAAAACTTTCCAGTGAAATGTCAGATAAGCAATGGACGTCTGGCAGCCTCATCAGTGTTTACCCACGAAAACTTGACGATTCCTGTATATTTTTATCATATATAGAGGGCAAAACTTCATATTTGATATTTGCTCAGCTCCGTGTGAGCTGTGAAGGTGAGAATCCACTCTAATTTGCATTGGGCATCGCTGCTATGTTAAGGTTGAAGTATTATTTCTGGATCATAACTTTCTTTGCTGTTGGCCAGATATGTGAAGTTGATATAACGTTCAGCTCTGTCAATCTCCCCTCCTTCCTCACACTATTAAGATTTTTATTAGTCATGCGGATGATGTAAAGCCGGTCTGCCTGTCATGATGATATAACCTCTTCAGAGTCAATTTCCCAACATACACATCCCTCCATACACCTAAGAAAACAGAAACTTTCCCCTACTGCTGAAATATTCGTTTGTAAGACAGCACGTCGATCATCACAGGTGGTAACAAAATATAGAAGAAATATTTGATGTAAAGTTGTGTTTTTGATTTATATTTCCATTTAAATCTATGCTGTAAGATATGCCTTTTAAAATCTGCTCCTGCAAAACATTAATTTTGAAGCAGATGGTTCTTAAAAATTGGGGATAGCGGAAACCGTTATTCACTTTTACCCATGCTGTTGAAAGTCATCCGTTAGTCGGTGCACCGTTTGGGTACAGGCTGAAATATATCTGGATGGATTTAATGGATTGCTATGATTTTTGGTACACAGTCACTTCCCCATTAAAAATGAGCAACAATAACTTTGGTGAGCTTTTAATTTATAGTCTTACACCATCAGATCAAAATTCAGTGCTCAACCAAGTGGACTGGCATGTGCACGAGATGTGTTTGTTGTTTAGTTTAGTATCAAATACCAAAAGGTGAGCAAGTCAAAAACCTCAAATTTGATAGTGAAAATAGTAAAACGACTGCATTGCACATTTCTGTACGTTTATTAAACCTCTGTTAACATGCTTACAGCACTACTGTGACTACAAAGTGCATTGCGAAAAATGAAAAACATAAAAACGCAAACCAAAGCAAGACTTTTGCTTTCGAGTGTAATCGCAGCATTCTTTACAAAACTCTAGACTCTTCTTCCCCATCACCTGTGGGCTGCCTGCAGATAAATTAATTAAAGTCCATGTGATTATATAAATAAATAAAACACAAAGCAGGGTCAACAATTTAGCCACTAATACCCACATGACAAGGAAAATCAAAGCAGGAGGTTTGGTTGCGTTCCACCCTGGGCGAATTGCTAAATTGTCACTTCTGAGAATAAGCAAATCAAAATTAGAGACAATGAAATTAAGAAATAGTAATCATAGAACAAAAGTCTCCAGCAGATTACGTGATAACAGGCGGTGATGGAGTGAGTCCCCCTTACAGTGCTGACTGCTAACTTCAAATGATGAATGATTTCTTCCTAAATCCACATCAAAACCAACGAAGCAACAGAACTTTAAAATCAGCTTAACAATTTTTACACCCAGCTTGTTGCCACGTACCAGACGGTGTGCAAATGTGGTTTGATTTTAACACATCACCCTCCCTCCCCATGTTTTCTGTCACTCTTCACTGAACACAGCTGCTTTGAGGTGAACGCTAAAATGATGGTGATAACATGTCGACAATGGCAATTCACCATATTTATCATCAGCGTCTGGTACATGTTAACATGTAAATATTTGCAAATGAGCAGAAGCACTACGAGCAGCTTTGGTGAGTGTAAGTCAGCTGTGACAAAATGGCATGGAAAACACCCATCATAGAAGCAGGCTGCCTTAATTTTCCACCTTTTCTGTGTCATTTCACAGCTTTTAAGATCCCCTGCTCAAGTGCTGCTGTTCAAATATCATTTTATTATGTAGCTCTTGCTATCAAATGTATATCCAAAGTGGCCTGCACTGAGGGAAATTCTCTGAAAGGTAACAGCAGGATTTGCAGTCAAACACAGTTTAATCTCTGCGTACCTGTGAGAATTGAATGACCTTTATTCAATTACAGCTTGCCACGTAAGGAAAGGTCCCTCTGGCTAAAATACATCAGCTTATCAGCCGTTTAATCCTTAGCAGTGTGTAACAATAGGGTCCAACTGTAAGGCAGTCGGGGAGGGCACGGTGAGCTAAATTGTGGTACTAATTATTTGTTTTTGTGATCATTAGCAACATCAGTTGTCACAACAGTTCTGCATTCCTTATATCCTGAAACAAGTGGCAAAACTGATTTGTCTCATGTGGTATATCAGGAACATCAAAAGTAACAAGTCTGTTAAAAAAAAAAAAAAAAAAAAAAACAGATCCCATTTTTATAACCAGACAGCTGGTCACTTTTAGGCGTCATGAAGGCTGAGCACAGTATTGTTGTTTCGCGTTACATGAAAGATCACTGAGCTTTACCTTTTGAGACCTGTCAGTTTGATAAAAATAAACAAAAAACAGGCGGTTACTGGTAAGTTCTTTAGCTAAAATGCGATGATGGATACAGTAAGTAAAAAGTAGCAGTACAGAATTCTTCGCAGCGTCCAGGTAATCCATGAAGGCTCAGCACACTATTGTTGGTTCAACAAGCTTTGTCACCAAATTGAATTTATTAAAAGTTGAAGCAGGCTGCTCAATGACATTTACCGCACAACCAAAGTCGCCCTTCATTCGGGAAAAACATTTCACGTGAAATAGATGCTTGTGCGCCACCTTTTCGGCAATCTTTTCACTCTTACAGAGGTATTGATTGGATATCCAGAAGGACAATAAGGATTACGCCCCTGTTTTGATAACCACTTAAATATTGCTTTTAAGCAATTGCGCTTGTGAGGTCCTATTCTAATATTTGTTGGCTATGAAAAAAGGAAATTATTTTAACCAAGTTGTATCAGATTTTCAGTTGGCATCCTCTTCCCTGGGATAGAAGAAATCTACTGATGCCCACAGGCTGTGAATATGTTTCTTCATGTAGAAGAAAAAAGACTGGAAATTAGCAATTTACTGCATTCTGTAACAACTTTGCTAAGGTTGCTGACTACTGAAAAACCTGCAATCATCTTTTTAGTTTTGCCCAGAAAACACAAAAAGCTTTCAGAGGAAAAGGAGAGACGGAGGCAGAAGCAGGAGCAAAATGAATGTGTTTAATGATAGTTAAACTTTAAAAAGACAACCACTGAGTACAAAGAAACCTATTGTGTAACTTACGAGCTGTTGAAAAAATCGGGTTAAGTCGATTAAAAGAACACAGTACTTCACCTATGGGAGGAAACGGACACAACCAAAAGCCTTAAGCACTGCCTGGACAAAGGCACTCTGGCCCCGGCCATCTGCTTTTCCAAAGCTGAAGTATTCCCAGTGTTGATTACTGAGTGGAGTTAGTTGAGCACGACTCACTGCCTCAACAGGAAAAGGGAGGTACTCGAGACAGTGGAGAGAGCAAGAAACAGCACACACAGACGCAACAATCCACAGTTGACTTAGGGATGAAGCAATCAGCAAACAGCAACACTCGAGGGCAACTAAAGCTATGCATATTAATTTCAAACTTCACCATATTCTGCACAGCAGCTGTCAAAATATGTTATTCAAAGTGTTCCTTTAAATCCAGATATAGCGATACACATGTTTATTTATAGTGTGAAGCAGGACACTCTACTACATGAAAAAAAGATTAGTTACACAACAGAACACCTGATTTTATTAAAGGTCAAAGTCATTTTTATTATCTCTGAGGAGCAACTTGGTGCACAGTTATCACCAACAGTCAACACAGAAACAAGTCACGCAAAACAAATAAAGCTGCATCACTTCATTTAAAAGGATACGAATAAGGGACAAATGAGTTCAAAACAACCTTAACTTATTTAACAAAGGGTAAGCAGGTGAGTGAGGACTGACTGGGCCTAATTAGAGACTCTGATCTTTTACAGCTGGAAGAGGTTGTTTAGGTTGTTTCTAGCAGTTAAAAAAAAAAACTTTTTACCTAAAGAAAATTACCTTTCTCTGAGTACCAACTCAATGCAACGAGGCTAAAGCATCTCATGCAATTTGAGTCAAGATCAAAACTTTTGGGCTTCGTAGTGCTTCTGATGAAAGTACAACAACAGATGGACCTTCCCACATAATTCACCGGTGTTTGGATCAAAAGCTGACATTGTTGCTGCCTGTCACACTTGTAAAGCCGTACAACTTCAACAGCCTGGAAACAAATAAAACAAAGATGAGCGATAGAGTTCTTCATGAAGTCTTCGTTTTTTGGCCAACTGATGTCCAAAAAGAAATCTTTACTCTAGTCACTTAATTCATCAAAGACCAGTTTGATTGTTCATCACTGAGCAGCAATGCATTGATGGGAGTCATCTGCTCTTCGTATGGAAAATAAAAAGAAAATTTGTGTCATATTTTGGGGATTTACGTATAAGACAAATGCACAAAAAATAGCATTACATAAAAGATTACAGAGCTTTACCTTTTGAGACCTGTCAGTTAAAAAAAACAAAAAACCCAAAACAAAACAAAGCAAAAACACAGGTGGTTACTGGTAAGTTCATCAGCTGAAATGTGATGATAGATAAAACTGAAAGCAGGGAGAAGTCAATAAAAAGTAGCCGTACAGAATTCTTCGCACCATCCAGGTAATCCAGGACCCTATTACGTGGAGTGCTCTTGGCATCCTCAACAACTCTGCCTGCCCTGTAAGAAAAGAAGTGAATCCAATTTTGTTTGAATTGCACAATATCTTCAAAGGTTTTCATGATGAGAGCGCCAAAGGCCTTTAGTCACTGAATGATTTTGATGGCTTTATTTTTAGGTACAGATAAAACCACTGAACACTTACTGTGACAAGGAACCTGATGGAGTTCAAATCACTTCATGAAAATAAAGGAAAACTTTTCTGCACATCTTAATGAAACATCGGTATTATCTTGACTGGGACATTAGTTTCCTTTCACTAACCTGTGGAGATTAAAAGTCTCCGCCATAGAAAAACACATCCAATTGTGCTCACCTGGACTAGGACGAACATTCAGTCTGCTTAAATCATCAGTATTTAAATTCCCACAAGTTGAGAGTCTATATCCCATGCTGGAGGTGAATTACTAGTAAGTACTCAGCAGGTTTTTCACTGTGTCCATATAAATACGTTTGGCGAGCCTTTCTTAACTTACCTCTGCACCTTGTTCCTATGAATATCGCCCCTCTGATGAAATGCTTACCTGAATAATTGTGTTTTAAGAGATTGTGACCCAACCAGGGGTTAAAATGGGACATGGGAACTGGGGGACTCTAAGTGTCCAGTGTAGCTGTGCAGTGGTGAGAAATGATTCTCTTGGGAATAAATCACAAAATAATTTCTTTTGTGAACTCTGGTATATATTTTTTGCTACTGCGGGTTATTGCCCTTTGTAGGTTTAACCAATTTCATGAGCTATCGTAGTTCCTTTCCAGTCCCTAGCCTGTGTATTGTCAGTATAACAGTATAATTTGTCATTAGCTTAAATTCATATTGATGATACTACTTTTTGGAAACAACATAAATTAAAGGCCCCAAAAGGTCACACATTCCTAGAGATTGGTTGGCAAGTGGTTCCTGGAGGTTGCTGTCAGTCTCTAGCTGAATTTAGTGGCAAAGAGCGATAACGTACTGCTGTCACGTTTGCTGTGGCAGACGGTGGAGAATGGAGAGTAAGTGTGGACCCAAATGCAGACAAAGGAGACAAAAGTGGAGTAAGAAAAAAGTGAGTCAGTGATTTTTACAAACAAAAGGCTGTCACAGTACTGGATTGTGTGACCCAGTGTTTGAGTTTTTATGTATCTTTTGTATTCATTTGTGTTCTAGTTTAGCTCATCTAGTTAATTTCTAGGTTGCTGTTTAGTCCTTTGTTTCTTAGTTGTTTCTGTCATCTCCCCCTGTACTCAGTGTCCCTGGTTCGTGTGGCTACCTGTCATGTTTCATGTCTGTGTGCTTATGTTAAGTTCATATCATGTCTAATCTCCATGTTTCCTGTTTTACTTTGAAAGAGTCTGGTGTTCCTTGTTCATTGTATGTAGTTTCACTTCCCCTGTCCTGTCATTTGGTTCATGTGTGTCAGCTGTTCTCCCTCATGTGTTTCCACTTCCCCTAATCATCCTTGTGGGTATTTAGTCTCTGTGTTTCATGCAGTCTGTGTCACGTCATCTGTGTACCTTCCCTCTGGTCAAGTGTTTTTCAGGATTCTGTGCAGTTCATGTTTGCCATTTGGTGTGTGCTGTGTTTCATGCACCCGCACGATGAGGTTCCGTGCAGGTCATGTTCACGTCAGTTTTGTCACGCCATTTGGTTCAGTTTCCATGCATCTGCACAGCATTCTGTTCACAGCAATCATAGTTATTCCTTTCAGTCATGTTAGTGTTTTTCCAGTTTAGGTTTTTGGTTAGTTGCGGTCTATGTCCCTGTTATGTTTTGTCTACTCCCCTCTGTATCAGCCCAAATAAAGGCTTGCTTTCAGTTTAAGTTCACTCCCGTCTCCTCACCTGTGTTCGCACCTGGGTCCACCACACTCTCCACGCGGTCAGCCCCCGCTGACCGTGACAAAGGCACAGATAAACAGTCAAAACTAAACAAGGAAAAGCTAAACACAAACACTAGGCATATAGAAAAAATACAGAAACTCAAGACAGGACAAGTCCGAGACTAGGAAACATGAGGACAGATTAGCAGAAGGTCCAACAACAGGCAGAAAAATACCGAGGGCTAAATACAGAAAGGATAACGAGGGCATGGGAAACAGGAGGGAAACACAGCTGGAACTAATCTGACACAACAAGACAAGGAGGAAGCCAAACCGGATACACTAAATACATAATGCATATGAATAAAAGGCTCATTGTATGTATTCAGTCATGTCTGTCTTAACAATAAGAATCCACTTAACTCTGAAAAGGCAGTGGAAACCCCTCTGGTGGTGGGGCAATTCTTTGTTTATGTTAAGAAAAAAGATTATGCCTCTAAAACACATATCATACAAACACGACATTTTCTGAGCAAAGATTTATTTATTTATTTGTGGTTCTTTTTTGAAAGGTGAAATCATCTAATTTCTCTGGAGACTCTTCCACCACCTTTGATTTCCCTCTGGCATCTTTACCTTTTTCCTGCCCATCAGTCAATCTCTCTGTCTGGTTCCTTCTCTATTTTGTATTCTCTCACTGTGGCAGGGAAGATCCCAGAGGCAGATTGCTGGAGTCAAGGAGCTCTTGTGCAGTAATAGCCCATTACATGTTATTTTTCTCACACAGTGTCACTCGTTCCCAGCTCGTTCTGTCACTCAGTCACCCTGTGAGTGAACCCACATCACTGACAGCAAACTGAGTCCCAGACAAGTATAACATGCACACCACTCAATCTTTTGATCGGTGTCATGGCCTTTTCAAGCCAATGAAGGAAACAGCTCAGTGTGATTAGTATGAGAGGTCTAATGATACAGAAGTTACAATCATAAAGTTTTCATCACTTTTCATGTGAGATCATATAAAATTAACTCTACTGGTCTTCAATTAGCACTCTAATACACCTCTACACCTTTGAAACTTTAGTTTTAATGAAATAGCTACAAAATCAGAAGGAATCTAAATGGAAAGCCCCGTGACATTTAGATTATTATTAATTATTTAGTTTTCCACTGTGCAGCTAATGGAAAAAGCAATATAATCAAATCTTACACATATGTTTTATTGAAACCTCTTCCCATATTTTTTTTTTTGAACTAATGCACTTTGTCTCTGTCTTCCCACCCACTCGGCCGCCCTCATATTTATTTGCTCATATTTATTCTCTTTATTTCCTCTCTCTCTCAGTGTACCCCCGCCCACCCTCCAATCCCACAATGCATTTTAGATGTAACTGAACTCTCATCAATAATGAGTTTAACTCACTTTTAATAAATAACTCACATATTTCTTGTGGGTGACTTCTTATTTTGGTTTCAGCTATATCTCCACTGATTCTTTTCCTCTGGGACTAAAGGGGAAACCAAACAAAGCGTCTATTTAAAATGGTGTTTACATTTCAATAAATTAAGTCGGACCCCCTTAATGTATTCTGCGCAGCCTTCAGGCCTTCATAGCAGCAAACTCAGCTTGTTAAAGATTCACTAGTGCCAGAGCATAAAAGTATTTTAGATCAACAGCACAAAAAAGGCTTTTTAAATTAATGCTGCACCAAAACACTAACCTAACCCCAACAATTTGAAAATCTGAATTACACAATAAAACTTAACTCACCAGAGGTCACTGCATCATCAGAATTTAATTTCCTTCTCAGTCCTCTCTTTACCTGCCTTTATTCATATGATAGCTGTTATTAAATACACACTGGAGTGTATGTAAAATATGAATGAAGGTACATTTCTCTATATTCGATGCTAAAGTGCATTTCTTTTTCTATACAAATGAATTCTGCTGTACTGGAAAAATATTTATTTTTAAAGAACAATTATCTTCGATTGTAATGTCAGTTGAACTTATAACTGTGCCGATGATTATCAAAGTTGGCTCTCCACAGTACCTATTCCAGAAGTGGTCAGAATTTTGATATAGTGCACTGTTAAAATTATCTTTTCTGTCTGGAAATACTATTTTTCTCTACTTTGCTTTTTCATTATCTTTGTTCTTTTGAGTGACTATTCACTATGGGTTTTTTTGTTTGTTTTTTTTAAAGGAGACATGATGACTCCTGTAGAAGAGTCAGTATTACTAAGGGAAAATGTGTGTTCCCTGACAGTTGGGCAATGGCTAAAGGTTGCTAGCAGTCGCTAGGTGAAGTTGGCTGCGAAGAGGTATGTGGTGCTGGACTGAAAATCAGTGCAATTGCTTTGGTCATTAGCGGGTTACCTGGGTTGCCTGCAGTTTGCATGAAAGATGCTGGCTTGTCTGGAAAACTCAACAACAGCAGCTAGTGTTTCAAAAGGCTTAACTTCAACTTTGAATATTAAGGTGTCTGTTTTGCTTTTTTCTGTTTCACTATAGCTCAGCGAGTGATTATAAACTAGCTGAAAACATTTTGCCATCTTTCATGCAAATTTTGGACAACAATGGCAATCTACTAATGACCAAAGCAATTACAAGGAGGTTTTTGCACCCTTGTTTCACCTAGTTTTGCCTAGTGTAAACTAGCAACCTCCAGCAACCATTTGTCAACTGGTTAGAGAATACACATTTTTTTCCCTTAGCATTGATGCCAGGGGGTCACCAACCAGTGCACACGTCATACTTTCTCAAAGTGGAAAGCGGCTACAGTGCCATGAAAAAGTAGAACATCAAACAAATTTTAATATTAGACAAACACAACCCAAGTAAATGCAAAACTCGGTTTTTAAATAACAATTTCATTTATAAAGGAAAAAGGCTTTCTAAACCCACTTGGACCTGTGTTAAAAAGTAATCGCACTTCTAAACCTAGTAACTAGTTGTGTCACCCTTAGTAGCATGAGCTGGCAATGAGTCTTTCACATCATTCTTCTTTGCATAATTCTTTAATTCAGCCACATCGGAGGGTTTCAAACATGAATGGTCTCTTTAAGGTCGTGCCATAACATCTCAATCGGATTTAAGTCCTGACTTTGACTAGTTCCCTTTAAAACTTTCATTTAGTTATAGCTATTCAGAGGTGGACTTGCTGGTGTGTTTTTGATCATCGTCCTGCTCCATAACTCAAGCGTGCTTTAGCTTCAGGGTATAAATGAAGGCCAGATATTCTCCTTTAAGATTCTTTGATAGAGAGCAGAAATTATGCTTACATCAATTACAGTCATCCGGAAGCAGCCCCAGACCATCACGCTACCATCATCATGTTTGACTGTTGGTATGATGTTCTTTTTATGAAAGGCTGTGTTAGTTTTATGCCAGACATAACAGGAACCCTCCAAAAAGTTCAGGTTTTGTTTCATCAGTCCACAGACTATTTTCCCAAGTCTTGGGCATCATCAAGATGTTTTGGGGAAATGTGAGATGAGCCTTTGTCATCAATCATGAACTCTGATCTTAACTGAGGCAAGTGAGGCCTGAGGTTCTTTAGATGTTGTTCTGGGTTCTTCTATGACCCCTAGTTTTGACACAAGATCCTTTTTTATTATAATAAATTACATTTTTATTTAAAAACTTTCGTATTTACTCAGATTATCTTTGTCTGATATTAAATTTTTCTTAATGATCTGAAACACATAAGTATTACAAATATGCAGAAAGAAAAATCGAAAAACTAAGAACTGTTTTGTTTTTTTGTTTTTTTCCACAGTACTGTAACAATATATCTTCAAACCTTTTGATAATATGTGCAGTGTCATGTGGCCCTGTGAGGCAGGCAGAGTGTGGACCCAAAATGAAGGATATTGGAGACAGGACTAGAACTCAAACACAGATTTATGGATGTTAACCGCAGGAATTAAAAATCTCATACACAGAACAACGTAGGAACAAAACCTACTAGAAACTAGGACCGGAAGAACTAGGAGGAAAAACACAGCATAGAGGGACAGACAGAAACTAAGGGCTTAAATATACACAAGGTAATCAGGGAGATGGACTACACCAGGGAACACAGGTAAACTAAATCAGACTAACAAGACAGGGGAAGCAAAACTGAACACAATGCACACTGGACACAGACTATCAAAATTAGACAGGAAGCAAACAGAGACAGAGCTCCAGACTCCAGGCGTACTAGCCTGACTCAGGGAAGGAATAAACAAACACAGACACATGACTGACAGGAGACAAGACATGTTTGACACAACTAACCATAGAGACAGGGCACAGACAGTGGACATGTAGACATGACCAGAGCCACAGACAAAGATAACTAAATATTGCAATCTAGGGAAATAGATCAAAGTAAAAACTAATTACAGACTACAAACTAAAAATTAAACTAAACACAGAGACCAAACTGACTAAATACAGGGGACGCAAGCGAGAACACACAGAGGCGAGACCAAAACAGACATGAAAGGGAACTGACTAAATAAAACAGGGAACTGAGAACTAGAAATATAGAAAACAAAACTCAGGTACTAGATGAACTAAACTCAAGGCTAACACAAAGCTTAAACATCCATTATTTCATAACTCCAAGAAGTAATCAAGAGCCCATAACACAACTCAAAACACAGGGTCCAAACACACAGAAATTGGGCTGCATTTAACATTTTTATTGTGGTAGAGGCTTGATATACTCTATATTAGGACAGTTTTATCAGGAGAGTGACGAATTCATCCTCAGTTCTTCTCTCTGTTTTGCTGCTGACAGTTAACTATTTTGGGGGAGTGTTTTAGAATTCAGCATCACAACAGATAATTTTTGACATTTTCTCAGCTTTGCAGTGACAGTCATGAATTGGAAGGCTTTTCGTCTACTGCTTTTTTTTCCTAGCATGCCGGCATGTGAAATGTATTTTTTTTATTATTGTTAATATACCTACTTGACATTTCACAGTAGCCACATTGCTTTTGTGTGATTATAATCAAGTGTGACAAAAGGGCAGAAAGGTCAAACTGACTGGCGGAATGCTGAGAATGAAACAGCAATTTCTAAGTGCATCTCTTTTCTCAGCACGAACAGAAATCTAATTCCAACTCTTCTCTGCCCCATGATAGAGAAAAAAAAATACACTGCATGTTGAATGCAACACTCACTCAAAAAAATGAATGAGGTGGATTGTTCAGTGTATATTAATTATTTATTTTCATTTTACTTAAAATATATGTTTTTGTTAAGTTAACATATGTTTTTCTAATCAAGTCTACGTAATTGTGTCTATTATTCAACGTACATAATACTAATGTGTTACTTGATCGCATAACATTTAAGTTAAGTCAATTAGGATCGATATACCTTGTATATCCACAAGGTGGCAGTAATGCAAAAACAGTTGTAATGAAACCGCGCAGAACAAGAAGGTTTCACGGCTTGTGCCTGCTCATGCGCAAGACTTCAAATTTAACTGAAAAAGGCTGTTTTGGCGCCAAGCTACTGTTTCTTTGAGAGGTAAGACCACTTTTTTCTTTGACTATGTTGTGTAGTATCTATATGTCCAGCATGGTTATATTTTGCGTTTGTCTTACAAGACATGTTATATCGTTTGCGTGCGCTTGTTTTACATTAGTTTTACTGGGTCCTGGACATGCTTATTTTGTGGACTGTGTAAGAAACATTTTTATTGTTTTTTGTTTTATTAAGGGATTAGCTACAGGGGTTCATGGGGTTATTCTTTCAAGGGGTTATTTTTCCATTTGCTTTCTTGGGATTCCTTTTCTGTAATCCGAGAGTCGGAAATATCGAATAGGATAGCAAGGATAGCATAAAGTGACATTTAAAATCCAAAAAGTCAAGGGCGAAAGCCACTGTGACACCATTGTTCTGCTCTATCAGTAATCTGTATTATGTAAAAATGGTCTGTAAATACAGCATGTTTCCTAGCGGAGTTATACATATCAATGTAGTTATAAATTACAGTTTGTGAAAGTACACACTTAATTTTTTTAATAAAATTATTCAAGACATATGAGTGGACAGACAATGGAGGTCGACAGACCTGGTGATAATTGCTTCTATAGAAAGTTAGCACATGGCAGTGTCAATCTCTTGCTTTTCTTCTGAGTAGTATTTTATTTAGTTGTAATTCAAACAATAATTTGCTTCTTGAAATTAAGTAATGAATTTCTTGTTTTACTTTATAAATCTCAGATCCTGCCTTTACCTGCTCCCTCCTATACTGATGTGGTGTATGTGGTACTGCTGAGCTTGTATGTGGTATGTGAACTGTTATACTTTTAAAAACAAAACTGTTTTATAAGTTAAGTTTTCTTTTGTGACCCATCCCATGCCCCTGTTATTTCTTCTCCACATCTGAACCATGGTAAAGGTTGCAGTTCAAGGGCCTGAGGCATGAAATTCTTTTCAGATCAGCTGTGATCAATATTTTTTGGAACTTGATAAATAACAATAAAAGCTGTAATGGCTCCATTAGCATTTTGTGTAAATGTTTGTGTTAAAATTATAGCTTTAATGAGGTCTTACTACATTAGTTTTAGTTTGTATATGTGTACATATAGTATGTATATTTACAGTACAGTATGTTGTGTTTGTTGACATATTTTCAGGTGGAAGCAGAATATGTGAGGATTACTACTGCTGCACATGTTCCAAGGCTTTTTACACAACTTGACCAATACACTGACCAGCTCATAAAAGTCTTCAAGAAAAAAAGGAGGCGTTGCAGGGAAGAAAATTAGACAAACTTTGGCCCCAGCCACACAGGTGCGTTATTCTGTTGGTAGCAAAATATTATGGCTAATAAGATCATTTTCAAATTTAAACAGCTAGTGTATGGTAGCTGCACAGTGCACTTACATTTATATTAAGCAAGACAAAGTTTGGTACTCAAAACGTTGGAAAATTTAAATTACCTAAACATATGTAAAATCTGATCCCTTGATTTAGGTTAAACCAGAAGTGAATGTTTTTATGTTATGTTTTGAATGCAAAAAAGATGATGTATTAGTTTGTCTTTACCTCCATTATGGACATATATAATGTGGTGGAAACCCTGCCCAACAGGTTAACTATTCATGTCCATGTGATGATTAGTTGGTCTTGTGTACATGTCTATCTGTGCAGTGGATATGTCATTCATTTTGCGTATAATGTGAGTTTCTGTCATCCTAAAGTATTTCTGTTTTCTCTTCCTGTATCTCTGCCACTCTCTACAGAAGGAAAGTATTGAAAAGGGGAGGGAGTGTGTCCTCAGGGCACTACCTTTTTACCTGAATGAAGACCCAAGCATCCTCTTCAAAGAATAATTGGTTGGTAATTTTAGTTTAGTTTTTTATCTGTATTAAACCAAATTTTGAATAACTAATGTTGTTGCATGTTGTTGTTGTTGTTGTAATTTGCATGGAACCTGTTTAAATGTTTTGGGAAATCTTCTTGTATACCCAAACTATTTATATTTATCGTTGAATCTGTAGTCTGAAATAGTGGCACACTGGGGTGCATGTTCCTAATATTGTGTTTACGTCATTAAAGGGTAGCTTTGGCCCTTTTTCTTTCTTTTTTTAAAACTGGATGCCATTTTTCTATGTTTTTGTGTCTAAGCTACAGCTGTTCAGAGGGAGCTGGAACAAATTACCCTTGCTATCTTTACCATTGAAAGAGCTGATGCCAGCACTCCTCCAGCCGATGTGGGTATAACCATCTAGTGTGTCCTGCATGACCTGGAAGACCTGGCCTCTGCATGTGCACTCTTAATGGGTGGGATATATGCACTGAATCTCAGTTAACCTCAAGACTGAAAGCTTTCTTTGAAGTACTTCAGAAGCTCTTCCTTCATCTGTATGTCAGCATACTCTTGACCAAGGTACAGTTGCTCAAGAATACACTGAATGAATAAGCCAACCTTTAATTTGGATGATGAATGTTCTGTCAGATGGACAGAAGTTTTTCGGAGGCTGAATGGGAATAAAATGGTAATTTGTAAATGACAGATAACGGGAAAATTACATTTAAGAGAAATTTAGAACATTTTGAAAAGTTTGTAAACTACTACAATTTGAGAGATTTTACTGTTGTGGGGGGCTAGTAAGAGACAATCAAAAGTATTGAGATTTAAAGGATTTAATTGAGAGATGATACTGCACCAGAAATGTTGAAGGGTGGTGTGTATATTAGCGTTCAAGGCATATTGTTATGAGGTGGAAATATGTTCATATTCAGTTTGTGTTACATTGTGTGCATTGTAAAGGTAATTGCAATACATACTAAAAATAAGGGTAAGTTAGGAGGTTGATCTGATATCCTCGTGTTGGTGTTGTTCCCAGATCATCATACTAAATGTTGTTCCAGGATCAACATTGCAAGTGACCAATCAGAATGTTGTGACGTCATACTTTTGCGACTTCGGGAAAAACCGGCGTAAAACAAAAAACTGTACTTAAGCTGCGTGAAACCGCCTCTGTCCGCCGATCAACTGACCCTAACCCTAACCGTAACCCTTTAATAAACAGTAAGCAGAATTGATATTGTCCTTGCAACATTGGAATTTCATAAATGCACGAATGGCTTGGCGCGCAAAAGAATAACGTCACAACAATGTGACAACATTTTCATGATGGTCTGGGAACAACACCAACACGAGGATATCAGATCATCCAAGTTGGGAATGCAGGATGAATGTATATTTTGTGGACTTTTAAAGACGAACAATTGTTTCCATGTTAAAATGTTTACATCTGAAGTTTTTTGCCCAAACACTGGTAAAATAAATGTTGACAGTGGCAAGTGTTAAATGGTTACTGCTGTGCTGTTGCAAAAAAACTGAACGCTGACAAGCTGTTTTATTGTTAGACCATAATGTTGGCATGTTTTGTTAAAGTTTTATTTGGGATGGTGATGTAATTTTCTTTGATTGCTAATATCAGTGGACTATTTATTATTATTATTATTGTTGTTGTTGTTGTTGTTGTTGTTACATAAATTTTTTTTAAATTGTGGCTGTTGAGGTGGACACTTCACTTTGCATTGTTAAAGGAAAGCACTTCATTGGCATTGTGTTACTGGACTGACCCTAAGCAATCATTGCAAATAGCAACTTTGCTATCCATTTTAGACACTAAAAGAAAAAAACACTCACAGACCTTACTAGCATCACATGTGCATAACTCAAGTGTCATCTTATCAATGTGTTATGTGATCTTCAATGCGTTTTTTTTTTCTCTCTTCTATTTCTGGTAGATACAGACATTTAATTTAAAGTCTTGATGTTGCATCTGTCTACATACTGTTAATTACTAACCCTAATGAGCTGTTGTGTTTTATTTTGGACTGGGTTTACACAAATGCTCACTGAATGTGTTGGCAATAAAAGAAATTTTAAAAAATAAGTTGGATGTACTTAATTCATTTGTGTGGAACCTGTTGACAAAATAGATTTATGTAAAACTAATTAATAAAGCACAAGGTGGCTGAAAATATAATATTTGAATTAATCTAACTTAAATTTAACATTTTACTGCCACAAATAAGAAATGTGTTGAAGTAACTAATCTAAACTATCTAACCTGAAAATATATCATCTTTGTTCATACAACATAACTTGATTTAGTTAGTCTTAAATATGTCTTGTTAATCTTAAGTAGTTTTTTTTAAATTAGATGAACTAAAGATTTTTGCTTTAAACTAACATAATTCAATTTCGTGGAACCTGTTGACAAAATAATTTTAATTAAAGTCAACGTTTCATTTTTTTGAGTGCTCAGTCAGTCATTACATAAAGTGTTTTTTGGATGAAAAAGCACGGCTGTCTGCTAAGTACTATAATGTGGTTTTGTAAAAACCTGTAATGTTCTGTTTTCATTTACAATCCTGTTCTTTACTTGTACAACACCCACAAAAAGTTATGTTAGCTGGAATTTCCATGGTGGATGAGAAGACAAATGTTTTCCCATTCAAGCACTGCTATTGCATTCCATCAGAAATTTCTACAACGTTCATTCTGCTAAAAGAAAAAGCTGTGGAAAAAAATTAAAAAAATCTGTATTTTGCATAAAATTGTTCCCAATTAAAAAGGACATTTGGGGCAAGATGCTGGAGGGAGGACAAAATTTGACAAAAACTGCTCAGTCCATCTACCTGGCATACAGCAGGTTGTGACACAAACAACCTGCAGCTTAACACCGAGAAGACCAAGGAGCTCATCATGGACTACAGGAGGAATGCTGACCCACATCCACCCATCCACATTAAGGGGACGGCTGTGGAGCGTGTGAGCAGCTTCAAGTTCCTGGGAGTCCACATCTCCGAGGATCTCATCTGGACGACCAACTGCTCCAAGCTGGTCAAGAAGGCTCACCAGCGCCTCTTCTTCTTGAGGACTCTGAGGAAGAACCACCTGTCCTCAGACATCCTGGTGAACTTCTATCGTTGCACCATCGAGAGCATCCTGACCAACTGTATAACAGTCTGGTACGGGAACTGCTCTGCCTCGGACCGGAAGGCGTTGCAGAGGGTCGTGAAAACTGCCCAGCGCATCGCCGGAGCACCACTTCCTGCCATAAAAGACATCTACAGGAAGCGGTGTCTGAAAAGGGCTGGGAAAATCATCAAAGACCCCAGTCACCCATCACATGGACTCTTCACCCTCCTGCCCTCTGGGAGGCGCTACAGGAGCCTCCGGACTAAGACCACCAGGTACCGGAACAGCTTCTTCCCCACAGCTGTCAGACTCCTGAACTCTGCCTCCTGACATCTGACCCACGTTAAACTCATGGACTGAACATACACACAGACCCACAATGGACAACTGTACCCTCAAACACACAATAATAACATGGACTGAACCACCACTCACAACCACCAGCACTTTATATAGCCTCTGTAGAATTATCCACATATCTCACTTATCTTAACTGCACTACTGTATAGCTCTGTAATAATCATACGATAATTTTTAACCCTACAACTGTTTACAACTTGCATAGTTCCCATTTCTGTATAGCTGTATATCTCAGATTCTGTAAAGTTATTTATCTCATATTCTGTATAGTTTTTCATATTTATATCCTGTTCATAGCCTGTACATAGCTTGCACTCACTACAGCCTGTACATACTTATAGTTATAGAATATTCACAACATACTTCATACCGTGTACATTATAACATTCCATAGACCCATTTCTGTAATATACTCACATATCTATATTATTGCTAATATATATTGTAATATATCTATATCACTAAAGCACTTCTGGATGGATGCAAACTGCATTTCGTTGCCCTGTACCTGTGCATGTGCAATGACAATAAAGTTGAATTCTATTCTATTCTATTCAATTCTACAGTACATACACTACTGTTATTAATAAGACATTAATGGGGGTGTCCAAGAGTTTCCTTCGTGGTGATCATGGATGCATGATCCATTGCCCCAGTTTTCTGTTCCTAGTTAACTGGAGTGGCACCTGGTGTCTTCTGCCATTGTAGCCCACCGTCCAACATGTTGTACTTTCAGAAATGCTTTTCTGCATACCTTGGTGTTAACTGTTGCCTTCCTATCAGCTTGAAGTAGTTTAGCCATTAACTCTGACGCCAGACAGGGTACAGGGTTTTTTGTTCAGAGAACTGCTGCTCACTGGATATTTTGACTTTTTCAGACCATTCTCTGAAAACCCTATTGATGCTAGAGAGATGAAATCACAGCAGATCAGCATGCCGACAAGCACGCCACCTTTCTTCACCATCGTGATGCTCAGCTTCAGCTTCAGCATGTCGTGTTGATGGACAACAAGCATGTCTTTCTGTTTTATATTTTTTCAAGCACAGGCTAGCCGGCATCATAATTGCAGCTTTTGACAGCATTGTTTGTAAATTCTTGTTTTGATCTCTGCGACACCCTCCTGATGACTTCAGACAGTTCATGAAAGAAGACAAGCTATAATCATTCAATATGTGATCTGTCTAGTCATTTTATCTGACAGCCAGACAGAAAAATCTGTGTAGTCTGAACCTGGTATCAAACAACATGACTGAGTTGACAACATGGCTCAGTTGACATCAGTTGAGTGTGCACTTAAAACAGAAGATGGAGAAATTGTGTTGGAGAAATTGTGAAATGTTAGAGCTGCATTTGCTGCCGTGACCACTTTCAAACTTTCAGGGTCCACTTTTTGCTTTCATCTGTCTGTCTCTTCAGAGGGCTCTGCACTTTTGTGTACAACTCCCAATCTTTTCATCTGCTCTTCTTTACTGGTGGAACAATGTGTCCTGACAGTTGACAAAACTCTGTCCTCCCAGGGGCATAAACAGCTGGTACTGGTAACCTGATTAAGAGGTTCAAGATAGCATCTCGTGTGAGGATTGTAAGAGTGAGACAGGGATTGGAATGATAAAAAAGAAAAGATAACTAGAATGATAAATGTCCCGCAGTACTGCTATTTGGTTCCTAAGTCCTTAGGTACACACAATTGTACACATGTTGGTACTGATAACCACGCTGAAGGGCTGTACACAATGAAATAATAATGCTTGTGCAGTGGATTTTTCACAAGATGAGGTGAACAAAATTTAAGCTCATAGCATTGTGTTCCAGTTACTCTCCTTGTCTCATCTTCATCCCATATCTCTCTGCCGTCCCTTCATGCTCCAGATTAAGCATGATTGCTCTCGCCCTGCTTTTCATCCTTTTTATGTTGCAGACTTCACTGTGCTCTCAAGTGTTTATGGAAGCTTCAAAGGATAGAGATCTTGATAAAATAGGGTGTGTGTAGCACAGCTGACTTGTGATACACTGATTATTTAAAAAAAAAAAAAAACAAGAAAGATTTTTGTGGTGCGTGTGCAATAAATAACAAATTAAAGGAAAGAAAATCCCCTAATCCTACATTGAGGGAATTTGGTGATCAGCTTTGGTTATCTAGGGCATTTTGCTGGCCTTATAGATTCTGAAACAATCCAAACTATTTATGATTAGTTGGGCATGACGAGGTGATATGGGGACAATGTATTTATTGTACAGCATAACATAAAGATTTTTGTGATTTAGTCTTCATATGAGGACACAGGGTCCTAGGAGGTTAGGACAAGGCTAGCCTATAAAAATTTCCTACATTGGACATTAAAAACAAACTACTGCAGGCTCACTGAATGCAGGGAGGTGTTTCTAGAGCAGTGGTTCTTAACCTGGGTTCGGTCGAACCCTAGGGGTTCGGTGAATCTGTCTCAGGGGTTCGGCAGAGCCTCCGCCATGATATGCATGGCTCATTTTGTGCACCAGTAAAAAAAAACATATGTCTTGAATTTGAAAAAAATCATATTTTATTTTTCACTAAAGAGGGGTTCAGTGAATACGCATATGAAACTGGTGGGGTTCAGTACCTCCAACAAGGTTAAGAACCACTGTTCTAGAGTTTAGGAGCTATAAGCCACAAGGGTATGGTCTCCTCTGGATTTAACATAAAAAAAAAGAGAGATGGACATTTAAAAGGTCTTAACATTGATTAGACTGGAGAGGCTGACTCGTAAGAAGGTCTCAGAACCTCTGCTAAATAGATGGGCAAGGCCACGTAATTTCTGAATTCATTTGGAAGAAAATCAAATGGAGCCAACAGCAGCACTGTAAACCCGAATGTTCAAAGTAATTAAATAGATTAAGTAGTGTATACTCAAAGTCTTTAAAAAGTTCTGTTAACTTAAATATGTCAAGTTCGTGTAACATGTTCTTCTTTTTGAGTAAATGAAACTAATAATATTTGATTGAATTGAACTATTTCTATATTAAGTAAGCATCACTTAAAATCATAACTTAAGCACAACGTAACACAGTTAAGTTAGGACATATAAGAATGGTAAAGTCCTGTTATTTTTGTTGTTTCAAGTATAGGATTTAATAATAAACTTAATTTATGTAGCACATGCTAAAATACAATAAAATCTCAAAGTGTTTCACCAAATAAGTGAAATCAAATTGTCTTAAATGCATTAGTGGAAGACAAAATGTATTTATTTTAATATTCATTATTTTATCAATGTATCCTACATATATATTTTTAATTTTTTCCGCAAGTGTTGAGCAGCTGCAGGAATCAATTTTTATTCCGAGTTAATCTCTGATTCACCCTCCGAAGCGGAAGGCGGCGCTAATGAGCATTAATACGAAACACAGAAGAAGTAAAGGTATATGGGCGGGAACAGCACCAAAGAGGCACGGACACGGACGACTGGAGAAAGTTGGACCTAACTGCAGCAACTAGCATCACTGGACTTACAGTAAGTTTTCAATGTTGATATTAGTTTATTGTTAAAATACGAATATTTAGTTGTATTTTGGGTGCGTGTCGAAAAGAATAGCAGAAATGTCGGGTCCGTGTTTTTTATGTGCTTTGCTGCTCTCCCCGAAGGAAACTTTGCGCTTGCAGAGCTAGCATTAAGTTGTTGTAATGAGGGTCGCAGGCTGTTTAAAAAGTTAGATACTACTTGTTCTAGAGGTGGCGCCCGGTCGCCTTGTATGAAACAAAGTGTTTTAATCTCTCTAAATTTTTAAACCCCCTCTCATGACTCAGAATAGTTGGGTCCAAACAAGCCCGTTGTCCCTGCAGTTACACAACGGAGATGCCTGTCTGCAGTGAGAGTGCTTTCAAGCAGTTTTCTTGTTAGAAACGCTATATTTTAAACTATATGTGCAGGGTTAGGGTTGTGAAGGAGTGAAGGAGCTCTTGGACCTCTGGCCTGCTCTAAAAATGGAGTCTGAGGTAATATGGATCAGCTCTCTTTAAAATGAAAATTGTAATTCTTACTCATGTGGCAGCTTTTTGCTGCTTTATAAAGATGTGCGAGATTCTTCAAATTGAACTGTATTGTCCTTCTGCTGTAGTTGTATGCAGAGTTTCAGCGGATTACAAATCAGAACCTGCCCAATACATTCTACGCTGAACTTGACCGCCATCTTCCTCGACTGATGACCTTATTCAGACAGAAGGCATCAAAAACTGGGAAGACAGCAGATGCCCTGGCTGAAAGTCTAAGAATTCACAATTACCAGGTAATAATAGATTGTTACACATTTCATAGGTTGAACCAGTGGAACATTGGACAGGTTCAATGATTTAAATGAGCTTTTTGAATTTTGCTATTACTCCACTTTGTGTTTGCTATTTGTCTGACTGTATTAAAGATGTGAACAGGTTATTTGTGGACATATGTTCTGATTTGACTGTTGTTGTTGTTGTTGTTCAGTAAACTCACCAGTATATACAATTCTGTTTTTAATCTGGAAATAGGAAATCCATGATATCCACACCAAGCGCACTACCGTTCTCCACGCCCTTCCTGTCTATCTGCGTGAGGATGTCTCTGGATTTTTCAGAACCTGCACTGTGAGTGTCCTTAAGTATCTAACAGATACTACTGTGTATATAAACAGTGCATCAAAGTACAAACATGTATTTTGATGCACTGTTTGGACTTACCTTTGTTTAGTCTACCCATACGGTTTCCATGTATGGTCTTTTCTGTCTCCTCACTACGAATGAACTGAATTGGTGTTTTGTTGAAAGTGATAAGATGTTTAGTAAAACATTTTCCTGTGTATTTCCTTTAGCTTAGTTTCAGTCTATCTCACACCACTTGATTCTCTGGTGAATTAGCTGATTTATGTGTGCAGAACATGGATCTTCTGTTTTTCACCTCTTACAGTGAGACTCAGGTCTCCCTTGTAAAAGAGGTATTGGATCTCAATTGGAGTTGGTAAAATGAGAAATTATATGTCGTCTGTTGTATTTCTTGGGTTAGATTGTGATTAGTATCTCTTTTTCATTAATTCAGGACGAATCTGATGAGTTGGAGCTTGATGGTGTTGAAGTGGCCCTCTTCACTGTCATTAGTGACCATGACACGACAAGTCCAGTTCACTACCAACCTGTGAAAATCTCTGTCGTCATTGAAAGTGATGCCGTGTTCAGTCTCCCCAGATTTGGTGAAGCCTTCCTGGTAATGTTTGGACTGATCTATGCACCTCAGCTACCCCAAAGCCCTGACCAACACTTTAGAATTTACTCAAAAGATTTTACTTGGTCTAGAAAGTGGTAAACTGTCACCCAGGTTACAGACCCTCAAGAATGACTTGGTTATGTAGGAACTCATCTGAAAGAAGGATGCAGGGTGAAGCATTATAAAAGGCTAGTTCAAAGTTCTCTCCTTTTATCTAAATAATGCCTCAAAACGTTATTGCATTCAGCCAATAGGTCCAAACTATACAACGTGCCTTTGTTCTCATTAACATAATGCAAAGCAACACTAATGTTTTGTGTGTTTTAATGTTTTTCGTAATACTATTTCCAAAACATTGTGGGCTGCGCAAGATGACCTAAATTTCACTGTTTGATACTGGTTAATGTAAAACAAATAGCATTGTAGTTCACTCAAATTGCTGCCCTGTTGCCTTATTCAGATATTCAGATATTATTCAGATATTAGCCAGAGAGCCAAAAGCCAGAGAGCCAGAGAGCCAAAAGCACATTTTGATATTATTTATTATTATTTGGCATTATTTTTCATTACTCTGACAGTTTTCCTGACTAAACAATTTTTGGTCTACTTATTTTAATTTATAAATGTTTTTGTTAATTATTTTTAATCAATTTATTTATTTTTAAAAAAAATGTATTTAATTTCAACATAGTGCTAAAAGGGAGCAGGCAAGATACTGTTCAATGGCAGATGTTTATGACTTTTGCATATTAAGTTACCGATACTCAGTGTAATTGAGGCAATCAATTGCCTCAAAAATTTTATGTTTTGGGTCACATGTTTTTAAGTATCAAGTAGTCAACATATTTGACTAACGTGTACTTAAAATAATGACAACACAAACTAATAAACATTTGAGTTTTGTTAACATAAAAATGTTGTGGTTGTGTACTTATTTTTTATAAGTTCTGTGAACTTATTTCTTTGAATTTGTAAACTTGAAACTTTAAGTCATATTAACTGCAAATATTTGAGTTGACCGTTCTCAAAAGATACAAATACCATGTAATCCAAACTTTTATGTTCTGGAAAAATTTGACTTTTGAGTTGATCAACTCAAAAAAATTGAGGCAATCGATTGCCTCAATTTTTTTGAGTTCTGGTAACTTATTCGGGTTTACAGTGAGGGGAGATATGGGATGGCTGGGAACATCAAGAAAGAAACTACCTCTGACAAAACTGTGACAATCATGGCATTCATGAGCTCATTCAGTATCCAAAACCATGTTTGGGCAACAAACTGGTTGGGTCCACACTGGTTGTACTATTGCAAAAAAGATGCATCCCCAACCATCTGTGGGGAAAATGTATCATTTAATATCTTTTGATAGTTTTTAATCAAGCTTTTTTACTTTCCTCCATGTGTGACACTTCTGAGTTGTAGGGAAAGATAATCTTCTCCTCCACATTTACAGTATACTGATGACACTCAGGTTTATCTTGAAGTCTGGCCATTTCTGAGTGTTGAACTCGCATAAGAATCATCCTGTAGAGGTCTTGCTGTCACCAAGCTTAAGACAGCTTAATAATTTAAAAACTCAGAACAATTTTCCGTCATCCTGTATGCCTCCCAATGGCTGTACAAAATGATTCCCTGGGCAGACTTGCCAATTAATCAAAACCTTCTACTGAGGTCTGCTCATATTTTTGTTAAGAAATTATAAGACATGTCAGTCAGTCAAGGGAGTTATTCACGCTTCGATTCCCACTGGACAAGACTTCAAGCTGTCTACACTTCCCTCTAAGCAGCAGCTAAGACCAGCAACTGCTTCAAATCGTGGCTGACAAACTTCTACATTTTACAAGAAAATAAGATCACATTGATCTTGTGAAAATCATGGTTTGATTTCGTCATATTACTTTCCAATTTTTAAGTATGTGGGGGTTTTTTTATTGTTGCTCTGGTTTCTTCCACAATTTCTTTTTCTACTTAAATTAGTTTATCATACCTACTTCAGGGGGACTGGAGGAAAAATGATAAGAGGTAAACTGTTTCTTAATGGTTCCCACTGCAGTTGCTTGATTTCACAAATAGAACATACCTTGGGAATTAACTGTTGCTTCATGTCCTTCATTCAAAAATAACCAGTAAAGCTGTGCCAGATTTTTGCTGGCACAGAAAACCTCCATGAGTTATTCATTCCAAGATCGTTCCTCTGAAGCGGTGAATCATAATTTTACACTTCAGTGGTAGAAGGGATTTTAACAAACCATCATCTGCTTGATGGTAGGCCGATACTTACATGCCAGCCAAAGGTAATTTACAAATTAGCCTAAGCTAATTATCTCCCTGTGTTTGCAGGTGAGCTCCCTGGTGTGTTTATTCAAACCTATGTTTTTGGCCATTGTTTTGCTTCATCTTTGTTTTCTGTTTGACAGTTCAGCTCTGCCTTCGCCATATCCAGGTCTTCTTGTAAGCAACCAGATCCTATGATGGCATAATGAGACTGTGCTGGCCGTTGACTTAAAGTGAGTCTGGAAACAGTAAAAAACAACAGGGAGGGATTGGGGTACAAGGGTTTTGTGTCTCTGCGTGCCACCATGTTAGTTCCTTAGTGACCATGATTATTCACAGTTACAGTGTGGTAAAAAAGTAAAGTAAAAAAAACACCCACCTACCTGCCATACCACTTCTAGAATTATTTAAAAAATAAAATAAAATAACAAAAGCTGAACAAGAAATAAAGTGCTGTACACTCAGTGGAACCTTTTCTTAGGTCTACTTTGCTAGTAAAGGCTTTGACCTTCTGCCATATCTTCAACCAGAGTTCTGAAAACACTCTTCAGAGATTTTGGTCCATATTGACATGACAGCAAGACACATCCAGGTACATCCATGATGCAAATCCAACACACACCAAAGATGCCCTATTGGATTGAGACTTGGTGACTGTAGAGGTCATTTGAGTACAGAATACAGTAGTTATTGTCATGTTGAAGAAATCTGTTTTAGATTATTTCAGCTTTGAACACAGTGCTGGAAACAGCCATCAGATGATGTGTGTACTGTGGTCATAAAGAGATGGATTTGGTCAACAACAATAGTCAGGCAGGATGTGGCGTTGAAATTATGCTCAATTCATACCAAAGGCCCAAAGTGTGCCAAGAAAAATGCCCACACTCTTACACGTCACCTCCAGCCTGAACCATTGATACAAGGCAGGATGGATCCATGTTTTTATGTCGTTTATCCCAATTTCTGACCCTACCATCCGAATTAGGGGTGGGTTTAAAAAATCGATTCATCGATTAAAATCGATTCTAACTGGAATAAAACGATATCGATTCATTAAATCCGGAAATCGATTTTTTTTTATACATATGTAGTTTGCCGCGTATGAAACTTGCAAGCGGTTAACATGAGGAAGTCACGCGAGAGTTAAGTGACCTGGACGCATGAACCATCATGGCTACTCCCGGGAATGTGCCACCGAGCCTAAAGGCAGATGTCTGGCAACACTTTGGATTTAAGAACTGTGAAGACAGTGAAGAGCCGGACAAAAGCAAAGCCGTATGTAAGATGTGCAAAATGGAGGTAAAGCACTGTGGAAATACCACAAATCTCAGAAATCATTTAACGAGGCATCATCCAGATATCCCGCTAGCAAAAACGGCCGACACCAAGCAACGCTCACTCGAAAAGGCATTTGCAATGAAGTTGGCATCCACTTCTCCACGTGCCCAAAAAATAACCCAGTCTGTGGCAACTTTCATATGTAAAGATATACGTCCGTACAGCGTTGTTGAAAATGATGGCTTCCAAAACCTCATTAATACGCTAGAACCACGCTATGTTTTACCATCACGCAAACATTTGAGTGAAGTGGTAATCCCAAACATGTATGAAAAAGTGAAACACGATGTTACAGCCTCACTCAAGTCAGCAGAGAGAGTCGCTATAACCTGTGACAGCTGGACATCCAGAGCAACAGATAACTACCTGACTATCACCTCACACCATATCGACCAGGAGTGGAGACTCGTGTCTCATGTCTTACAGACAAGAACCACCGAAGCAAGCCACACAGCAGCTAATTTATCTGAAATTATGTTCAAAGCAATCGAAGAATGGGAGCTTACAAACAAAAATCCAGTCATCGTAACTGACAATGCTGCAAATATGGTGCGAGCTGTAGAAATAACGGGCTGGTTGCACATTGGTTGTTTTGCCCACACACTCAATTTAGCTTCACAAGCAGGACTGAAAGTTCCAGCTGTTGCTCAGCTGCTTGGCCGAGTGAGACGCATAGCATCCTTTTTTCATCGCAGCACTGTTGCAAGTCGCAAGCTTAAAGAGAAGCAAAAGATACTGAATCTACCTGCCCATAAGCTGGTGACTGATGGGGTGACCAGATGGAACAGCACATTGGAGATGCTGGAACGCTTCCTAGAGCAACAACCAGCAATCTCTGCAGCTCTACTCTCACCTGAAGTGAGGAGAAGTGACAGTAATCTCTGTAGTCTTACAGAGGCTGACATAACTGATGGAGAAGATATAGTGAAAGCTTTGAAGCCGCTGAAAGCAGCCACACTGGTTATGTCTGAAGAAAAGTCCCCGACCCTTTCCATCATTGCACCTCTGCATGCACAGCTGCTGGAGAAGATGATCAGTGTCTCTCATGACTCCTCACTGATTAAAGACCTCAAGACTGCTGTATACGACAACTTGAAGTCAAGGTATGTTTATGAATTGTGTGTATATGCCATGAATGAGTGTAACTGTATGGATGCATGTATTACATGAAAATTCTTATTATAGTGAAAAAATCTATATATTATAAAAATGTTAGTTAAGCCCTCTTGTCTAGTAATAGGCCTTTTGATTTTATATCTATCTATCTATAGATGTTTATATATAAATTATGGAAACAAAGTCGTATATTAATGTTTCTGATCTTGCATGAGTGTATGTAACCATGCACATGTATATCCAACATAATAAACTGAGTTAAATGTGCAAAATCTCTTTTCAAGATATGTGGCCCTAAAGGACAAGCTCTACATTGCATCAGCATTAGATCCTCGCTTTAAGGCCCTGCCATTCTTGTCCAAAGAGACCTGTAACAACACATTCTCTCAGTTGGTGTTGGAAGCAGCAGGTTTGGAGAACGTGGACACAGCTATTGTGAGTTACAGAAACAAAAACAAAAAATTATTGGTCTTTTTGCACTACTCGAGTTAGAATATAAATAGTAATTTCTTTATTAATTAAGTTTTCATTTTTCTACAGCGACAGTCTGATGGTGACACATCTGAGGAAACTGTCCCTGACATCTCTCTTGGTGGTGTTGATGAAGTGGATTATGCCCCTCCAATTAAGAGGTCAAAGGACTCTGCATTAATTTTTCTCCTTGGGCCAGCCTACTCAACAAAAACCACAGCACCACAGAAAACACCAACTCAGAAGGCAAAGGAAGAAGTGAATCGATACAGGGACGTTGAGCCTGTTGCACTTTCTGAGGATCCTTTGATCTGGTGGAGGGACCATGAAAGGGAGTATCCTCTCTTGGCTCTACAAGCAAAGCAGTATCTTTCCATACCTGGGACCAGTGTTCCTTCTGAACGAGTGTTTTCAACTGCTGGTGACATTGTTACCGCACAAAGGAGCTGCCTGACTCCACAACATGTAGACCAGCTTCTCTTCTTGCAGAAAAACCTTACAGTCTCAAAGAAGTGAGAGGGTAGTTATAAATAAGGCTAAATTGCATTAGTTTCACAGAGGTTTTACAATACTGTTCAATATGTTTTCATTTTTTGAAGTATTTTAAAAGGCAGTTTTTCATTTTCTGATCGGTCAGTTTCTGTCAGTTCACTTGTACATGCTGTGTTATACTGTGTGTCTCCAAAACACAATAGTGGATTTCAGAAAAGCTGTGTGAGACACTAACAGCAAAACTATTTCTCTGAGGTTTTACTGATGTTTACAAAAGATGTGTTCTATTTGCACTGGATCCCTGATCCACTTGAAATGTATGTATGAAAAAATATATATACTAATGTTAATTAAAAATTACATTATTTAACTGCTTTAGTATCTGTTCTTAATTTTGAAATTTATGTAATTCATTCACAAGGCTTAGAGGGTTCTTTTGACAGTACATATACAAGGTGAATTATCATAATTTTATATATATTATGGTTCATATAATAATATTTCGGACTGATTCAAAATCGAATCGAATCGAATCGAATTGAATCGAATCGTGGATCGAATCGATTCGGGACCTTGTGAATCGGAATCGAATCGATTCTAGAAATCAGTGACGATTCCCAGCCCTAATCCGAATGTTGCTGCAGAAATCAAAAATCATCAGGCAACATTTTTTCCTATTCTCAACTGTCCAATTTGTTCAGCCTATTCAAACTGTAGCCTCAGTTTCCTGTTTTTAGCTGACAGAAGTGGCACCATGTGCGGCCTTCAGCTGCACATCTAGTTCAGTAGCACATGTCCTTCAGCAACGTGTTGTGCAGTCAGAGATGCTCTTCTGCATACATTGGTTGAGTTACTGTTGCCTTCCTATTATCTCCAAGCAGTCTAGCCATTCTCATCTGACCTTTGCCATCAAGAAGGCATTTTTCGATCTGAGAACTGCTGCTCTTTTTAGACCAATATCCGTAGTTGTGGGAGAATCCCACTAGATCAGCAGAGTTTCTAAAATACACCTTTCTTTGCCATTCTGTTGTTTAGTAAACTTCAGCAGGCTGTGACATTGCCTACATGCATAAAAGGATTTAACTGCTGCTATACAAATGGCTGATTAGATATTTATATTAACAAGCAGTTTAACAGGTGTGCCTTATAAAGTGGCCAGGGAGTGTATATAGAGTATAGTGACGAAAGATGGTGGAAGTAGCCCCCTTATCAGTAACAACTGAATGTTGTACTCACAAATCAAACCTGAACTGCCTTCTGTGTGCCATGTTCAGTATGTTCAGGATACCAGTCCAGTCAGCATGTCTTTTCTCACAGTCCTCATAATTCTGAGGTCCTAAGACATGGATTTTGAAATGTTTGTGCACCTCACATAGTCAGCATATAGTTAAATGTAGGAGATATAGTTGAATGTAGATGACCATGAGCATCCTAATATTGCATTCAGATACATCTGAGCTATCAATGTAAAAAAAATAAAAATTAAAAAAAACCCCACAAAGAAAACCCCAAAAGTAGATCTGCAAATGAAGCTGGTACTTTTACGCAGCAGGGGTTGCAGAAAGAAACTGAATGCCATGCTCCTAATTGCTATTTGTACATTCCGGTATCCTGTCAGAACTTTAAAGATGAGAGAAGGAACTCTTGTTAGAGTTGCTCCTTGCCTCAGCTCTGGCAAAACAGCTATTTCTTGTCGACATAACACACAGTGTGTCAGCATGGGGATCCCCCTAGACAAGCAATTTGAAACTCCACTATGAGTTCAACCTGACGCTGAGAGCCTTAATCAGCATTGTTTCAAATCTTCTGGCTAAAGCTCGAACCTAACTTATGCCAGCTTTTCGAATATGTATCATCCTGGAATCAGGTTATATGGATCCCCACCCCCCACTGGCCAGCTACAAACTTATCTTGGAATATATAATATAAAACTCAATGTTTTAGAAAGAAACCAAAAGGACCATAATAAATGAATAAAACAACAAAGTACTGCGAAAAAACACAGTTGGGAAGACCTCATTATTTATTTTGTAACCAGCAATTTAAGTTATTTAAGTTAAATTTAAGTCATTTTTAAAAAAGGGGGGGGGGGGCTAATAATATAAGCAGAGTGCTCTGTCCCGGAGGGGTTTGAAATCTATAAACTTTTTTCTCACGTCCCTTGCCTTTATCATATGATGAATTACAATGTAGCCACTTGTCTGAAATAAATAATAAATAAAGTGGCTGAAAATCAATATCTGCCAGAAAAACACCACCATTTGAACAAGACTACAAACAGAAATGGTTTTTGAAGTCTCTGGATTCAGCTGGAGAACAAAGAGGCAGGTTGAAAAATAAAAACCAAATCCCAATTGGGCTGATTAAAAGGTCCAACAAAAAAGTTCACAATGTTATGAAATCCAACACTCCAAGAAACACCAAATCTATCTGGAAAGCAGAGGGAATACAAACATGGGAGCACAGAAGATTCAATGACAAATGGTGGGGTGAAATTGTCAAATTTGCTTAGGAAGGTTGCTAACTGAGTGAAGTGACCTGACAGTATCTATGTGGCAGCCACAATGACAACAGGTCAGCTTCTTAAAAAAATGTTACCTTGATTATCTGCTTCTGCATAGAAGGAATTCAGGCTGTCGCATAATTCGTAGGGTAATTTAAAAGAAACAATCAAGATAACTCACAAGTGGCAGAACATGTAAAATGTTAATAAATATTTAGCTTTTGGCAATGATAGGTGAAGGGCTCGAGAGGCTAAACTGAAGATATTCTGTGAGTATGCATGTTCTCTAGTGTCTCGCGCGAGTCTCTCAAATGTGTTACATTTGTATTTTTTATTGTTTTGATTTGTGGTCTCTTTTCTTATTTTCAATTTCTATGCTTCATTGTGTACTGTGTTTTATTATTAAAGTTACAGTCTATGAAATCTCACCACTAGGTGTGGGTAGACTGCAGATTGGAGTCTGTTTTCTTATCCCTCCCAATTCAAGTGCATAATCCCTATAATGGCTGCTGTGGGACAAAAAACTCTGGCTGTTGTTCTTTGTAGTAAGTGTCAGCTGTCTGTCTGCTGTTTACTTCAGCTGTCAATATTGCCTCTTTTCCACTTGCCACCTTTTACCTGGAGATGTTTGAAGTGCTAAGGAAGAAGATGACATTTTTTCCAGAGGTTGATTCTATTGTCTCTTTCCTCTGCATTTCTCAGATGATAAAACACTAGCATGATTCTTTTTATTTTGAGTCTAGAGGTGCAGACACAGACTAAAATTTGCCTCCAGATGCATACCAGTTCTCTTCTCCTTTGGTATGGCACGTATTTATAGCTTTCTCTAGCCACATGCCGTTAGGCAGAATGGGGATATCCAGCTCAATCACTGTATGTAAGATGACAGGGGAACATGACAGCTTTCACTGCTATTATGTATTTTTAATAGAATAATTTTAAGTTTATGAGAACACATCAACACACACAATAAGAAAATAGATAAATGTGATCATAGCGTTATTGCTTTTATTTTTTTCTTAAAGTTCTTATAGGGGTTGGGAAGCGCATCGGTAACTGGAAGGTCGCCGGTTCGATCCCCGGCTCTCTGTCCTGGTCGTTGTGTCCTTGGGCAAGACACTTCACCTACCGCCTACTGGTGTTGGCCAGAGGGGCCAATGGCGCGATATGGCAGCCTCGCTTCTGTCAGTCTGCCCCAGGGCAGCTGTGGCTACAACTGTAGCTGCCTCCACCAGTGTGTGAATGTGAGAGTGAATGAATAGTGGAATTGTAAAGCGCTTTGAGTGCCTTGAAAAGCGCTATATAAATCCAATCCATTATTATTATTATTATTATTATAGATAGCTCAGTAATATTGTCAGTGAGAATTATTCTTACCAATATAGTTTTGAAGTGAAAATCTATGGAATCTTGTATCTGCCAGTGGGGACAAAAGGAAAAGAAAAAAGTTTCCTGATTAGCAGAGCCAACTCACAATTTTGAGTTATCTATAAATTTTCAACTTCATTTTTTTTTTCAGTGACAGAAACATGTTTCCATTAGACTCTTTAATGTAGATGCTATGCAAACTTTGATTTGCATTTAAAATGTGAGATATAACCAAGAGATCTGTTTGGACTGTGACAGGTCATGGTCTGCGTTCTTTAGCAAGATTAATACCTCATTTTAGTGTTCAAAGTTGATATTAAAGTCTTTTTCATTTTAAAATAAACCATGTTAAGATGTTGCTGTAGTGCATACTACTGGATCTAACTATCATGAAGCCTATTCACAGGGCACATTTTGAATGCTTTTTGTAACCTGAGGTCAACTCTACACTGTGTGCAATATGAAAACACAGAATGTCGTGTCCAAAATGACAGAGAATAAAGACATAGCAATCTTGTAAACATGTTGTATACTGTGACTTTTCAGAAGAAAAGAAATCACCGAACCGCTAGTAACTTTTAGTCTATGTTTTAATGGTGATATATATCACGGGTATTATATCACCCTACCCTTCTTTAGACATTACCACAATAGTTCTCTTTTCATTTTGGATTACATATTAACCTGTGGAAGCAGCAACACTGTCCCTATTTCTGAGCAATTTATCAAGACTGTAATGGTTCCTGGTATTTATTCAGATACACTAAGAAAAGGATTTGACTCTTCAAACAGGTTTTTGTCCAACACGCCTAGGCTGCTTATGTCTTCCAATCATTAGGTAAACTAGAGAACTTCATTTCATTGTGCAACAGTGAACAGAGAAGAAAGCGAGAGCAAGAGATTGATGGAGCATTGATATGCTGCTGATATCAGAGGGGTTTTTTTAGGAAGCCTAGGACCAGAGGTAATAGTAACACTACCAGTTTATTAATTCTGTCTGTTTTACAATTGACTGCTTCTGAGAAACCTCCAGTGAACAAAACCAAAATGCAATTTAATCAGAACCTGTAGGAATAGACTTATATCATAAGTCGTTTTAAGAATTCCTTTAAACATGCAACTTCACAAATGCATACAGCAAAACTTCCAATTGTGTTGCAAGTGAATTATTCATTACAAAACATGTGATGTATTCCTGTTCCTTCATTACCGAGTAGAACCGCTGCTCCTGCACATTAAATTCCAGTCAAAGACACATTAACATTTTACCACCTACAAATCCTCAGTGTATTTTTTTTATTCAAAAACAGACCCTAATTGCTGCTCTGTGGGGCAGACTTCTTACTGTCTAAGCTATCTCACTCGAGGCTTCCACCAGCCCTTGGCACAGAGGGAGATCTGCTTTAAAACAGAACTATTAAATGAGATGCTTATTTTGTCTTCCGGCATCCTAGGGAGGCACGCCACCGCATGCTGCTCCCCAGCTGCGCAACTCAGTTATGCCTTTCTTTTGCAACACGAGGAGTAGCTGTTTACATTTTGACATCTAGTATAGATTGACACAAGTTATGGGATTTAAAAGTTGCACAGAGGGCGTTAAGAGGTTTAGCGGTAGTTGCTGGTATATATGAGGCTGGAAGTGACATGAATATTTAGAAATGTGTCTGTGAGCATCCATTTGGAAAAGGCATGGGTGGATGCATCCAGATCCTAATGAAGGATTTTTCTTGTGAAACAGAGCAAGACTGTGGCTTTGTGGAAATCAAGGACCTAGTTCCTAGAATGAACTGCTTGTTCAGCTAAGATATAAGAACGGAGGTAAATTTTTTAAAAGGTTGCTATCTTGGAAGACTGAAATACAAATTAGGAAATGTTAAGCTCACCCTCACATTTTGAAACTGTCTCATCTGGCTTTTAGCTGGGAATGTTGCATACCAGTTGAATTTCTTGTCTGTGCTAAGAGTCCTAATGTGTAACCCATTCTCTGACAAGATGAAAATATCTTGATAGTCACAGCATAAGGAAGTAGCTAACTCAATATTGATCAAAATTAGAAGCTGTGTAAGAATGTGACTAGACAGTGACTATGTGCAGCAAAGTTTAACATGTGCTGATATTTCATTTAAAATCATACCCATTACCAAATGAGAACAATGAGGCTACATGCCAATCATGATGAACTCACTGTGTTATAACTGACACCACAGGCTCATTTTTATCTGCCAGTCTGACCCAGTTTTTGAACCATCTCTGGCACTCACTTATAAATGTTTGATTACGCCTGCAGAAAATTTACATTGTTCTTATACTGTCAGATATGTAAAGGCGTGTTTTGCACTGACAAGCTGAATGGGCTTGCAAGAAAGGCAGAAGAGATGCAAAACTACAAAACAACACATCATCACAGCTTAATACTTCGAGCAAACCAATTCTGCCTGCAAAGACAATAGACATCCCATGCTGCACACATTTCTCTGGGCCTCCATTGCTTTGTTTCTTTTGTTGTGCAGGTTATTGCATGCAAAATCAATAACTGCTTTCAGACACTGTTCATTAAACTGGGTTTCTTCACAGCTCAGTGAGAAACAAAGTCATCTTTTTATTTTGTATTCATTTGAGGGTGAGATATCACAGTGCCTCAATTGCCAAAAACCATCCTATATATTTTATTCATATAATTAAGTTTTAAAGCCAACTAAATCTCATATTGAAATAGTTGTAAGGTAATGTATTACAGACTGCTTGCTCCAAACCTGTCTTTTACAGAAGCTCATTAAATAGATGCAGTGGAAACATGTTTGGGGTTATTAGATAGGTAGTTGTTTTTGACAGTTTTGACAGTGCTGCTTTTTGATGTGCTGTTGATGTGCTTCTCCATCAGCAGGATGCCAGGAGAGTCATGAGTGTCTGTGTGTGTGGAAACTAGATGGAGTGCTCTGTACTGTAGCTCCTAGACCGAGCATTTCAAAGGCTGACAGCCATCATTTTGCTTAAACTGTGAGACAACTCAGTGCTCATGTGAGCACAAAGTTGAGTTACATGTATGCGATGAAGCAAGTTGTCCAAAGACTATAGCCAGTAGTTGTGGCTCTTGCATATGAGCCATCGATCCATAGTTTACAGTCACGTGACCAACTCACTACCTTGGCAGGTCGGTCACATGTTGTAGAGAATCGCTGACCTAATACTGCTGCCAGGAGGAAAGCTTTCAAAGTATGCATTGTGCTACCGGGCAGATTTCCTCCTGCCTCCAAGGTGCACCAGGGTTACAGTCTAATAGTCAAAAAATGACCTCCCCTTCCTATCACTTTTCTTTGACTTCCGTGGAAACATCACAACTTCAAGGGAGCATGAGTTTAAGGTAAATGTTCAGAAGTTTGTTTGTCTTTTTTTTGGGGGGGGGGGGGACAACTGTACCTCTGGCCTTGTGTCCTCTCCCTTGTTCCTGTTGTGGAACGGCTGTGTGCAGGCAGGAGAAGGACCCAAAGTGCAGACTCCGGAGACAGAAAGTAACTCAAAACAGCTTTAATGCTGAACTCAAAAAGTAACAAAACTGAGAATCCAAAATAAACTTACACGGACAGACAGAACACACATACAGCAAGATGAGGGTAGATCGCGACACTGACAAACTGAAACACAGGGCTTAAATACATAGAGGGAGCAATCAGGGAATGGGCAACAGGAGGGAGACACAGCTGGTAAACTGAACACACTGAGATAAGACAGAGACCTTCAAAGTAAAACAGGAAACACATAACACAGACTGAACAAAAGACACAGACTCACATGCAGGCACTACAACAGAGGGAACAGAGACGTGGGACCAGGGCAGACACAGACACTGACTGGACACGGGGATATAGCGGACAGGGGAGACAGCAACTAAGGATTACACAGAGTCAAACCATAAGACATAACTCTAGCAAAGAAACCAAAGACTAGAAATGATAAATAATATAATAAACCCAAAAACCCTGGGTCAACGACCCAGGCATCCTAACAGTTCCCACTGGATCGTACACCGGCAATCCATCAACTAATCCCCTCCCCCCCTAGCAACATATAAAGACTGGTGTACTTTCTGTCAAGTTGTAAACTTCTACTATCCCATTCTAGTTCATGTATGTCTTTAATTTTGTCTTTGATTTGGAGCACTTACAGTGGTCTCTCTCCACAGCCAGCCACATTTTCTTCAAACAGTTCTCTCTGGGAACTAACTTCTGGGATTCTCACCTTCCTGCTGACTCACTATCGCTTCATGCCATTCATCCCCAGACTTCTTACTGGTCTAACCTGACTCTGTACAGTCTGTTGTTTTCTTTTTACAAAAACAAAAGAACAACAAACAAAACAACTTTGAGCCGTGTTTCCTGAATCTGTAGTCTTCATTATGCTTGAGGCCACAAGTTCTGGCAGAATTTGTCTTCACACAATAATAAGATACAGGTTCAATTTCAGGATCTCAGTTTAACTTTAAAAAGTATTTTGTATTTATCCGTCCTACAAAACAAAAACAGGGCCAATTATATGCATTTCTACAAATCTAAATGTAAAGAATTTTCACAATCACCAACAATTTTGGGTTAATAATGAACCAAAAAGACGGTGGCTGCAAGTAACCAGAGTCAAGATTTTTGTTTTTCTCTTATGCTACCATAATAAAGTCAAATTTAAAACAGACACTCATTTTGCAGAAAATAAATAAAGTACCGTGCTGGAGAAGTTTAAAAAAAAATGTATCCAGCTATGTTGCATGATGATGAAAGATGCTGAAATAGTTTATTGTGTATTGTGCTGCTATATATAAACAAGGTGCACTCATCTTTTCTAAGTTGGCAGGATTTAAATCCCATAAACTTCAGTGAGGCTGTTACTATGGAAACTGAATAACATGCACTTACACAAACATCTATGTGCACACAAGCTGACAGGTTTATTTGCTTTATGGGAACATAGCTCATGTTGTGATTTCAAGTAAGTCACAATGATTGATCATAAAGACAATGATTCACAACATTGCAAAGCTTAGAAGAAAATCCGAGTTTCATTTTCAGGTATAAATCCTTCATAATAATTAGGTAGTTGAACATCTATTACTCAGTATTAAATCTGTAGTTTGTTCATGGACCTTGTGAACACTTGTCAAGACCAACCTACTTATGACATTCAAAGCTTAAGTATGCAACCATTCTTGCTTATGCAAGATATTACCATGTGCAGTTCACTGCTAAACCGAGCATAGATTACATTTCTCTTTGGAAATGTAAATATATTATGTAAATTAGGCTCCTGAAATCGCTCCAGCAGGTCTTATGATGATCTCTTAGTGGTGTGCCACCCACAAATACTAGTTGTGTTCACTCAGGCAAGCAGAAAACAGTATTGATTGGAATTTAACCAGCTGATGTCTTAAAATTGTTAGTTTGGGAATCCTCAGAGAGAGAGAGAAAAAAAAAACACAGGAAAGAAAACGATTTTGGATAACATATATGGTAAATTGTATGCCTTGAGAAATTTGACAGTTGAAATTTTAAAATATTTTGGGTTGTTTTTTTGTTCTATTGGCTTCTTTTGTTGTTGTTGTTTGGAGGGGGTTAATGATGTACTGTTTCCAACAAGTTTAACACAACACGTATAACTGTTGGGGTGTACATCTTATACAATTTTAATGATGGCAAAGAATAATGAAGCATTTGTTAGAGTGGGTATCCGTTATGCTGTATGTGCTTCATAAATGTTTCATGATAACAGCAAAGCTTTGAGAAAGTAATAAACACAGCACTCATTTAAACGTAAAATATTAATGTCTTTAGCTTTGCTATCTCTCATTACTTTTGTTTTTTTCCTACACACAAAAACAGATGGCAATCACATTTCCATAACACATGGCAATGTTGAGGTAATTTGAAGTCTTAATTACACCTTCAAAACAAATTAAGGTTCTCATCTGCATTGGCTATGCTCCGGATTGAGAGGTGAACATTAAAATAATATATATATAATTATTTAAAATGCAACTGCACTCTTCCCAGATCTTCACCTGTCTCCACCAATTCCTTTCTGAAGAATTGTAAAGTACTTCTATAGTTATCCATATTGGCTATTTGGTGATAATTCCTAAATTAAACAACAAAATAAATCATTCATTTAATAAATGTAACAACAAAACACTCACTACACCTAGAAATGGACTGAAAAAAACTCTTGACAAGGATGAATGCAAACAGGTGAGAAGCTTTAAAACATAACCTGTTTGAGAAGAAAGAAGAGAGTTTTTTCATTTTGGTACATTTTAATTGATATTTACTTTTAGATTTCACTAGAAACTTGCCTTGCTTGCTCTGATGAAATGCCACTGCTATAATGTTTTGTGCATTTGTATACTTCTATAATTTGTACATTTCTTGCTTGTCGAGCATATTTTGAGAGTTCTCAGTGTAAGTACTAAACTTACATTCACCAATGTAGCAGAGGAAAATTAATCTTAGCATACATAACTTGAAGTGTTTTCTCAGCTGTCCTGATCTAAGATGTATTACTTGTCAAATATAGGGTGCATACTCATCACTACTTTATGCTAGGCTCCGGGTCTGCCAGCAGCCTCCCTGTAGGGACTTACCATATTTCCACTGTTTGGTCACTCATTCCATGTTGATACTTCAATATTTACACTGACATTTAAAAATGTAATACATTTGTGATTCTTATATCAGGAAACAATATCATTGTCACTGTAAGTGTCCTAACATATAATTCAGTGCTAATTGGAGAGTTGCTTTTGAAAGCATCCAAAAAACAGAACATGTATACACCTCATAATTCTTACTGTAGAAAATGCAGAATGCAAAAACATCTAGCTGCTCCCTTCATCTCTTGTAGCCCACAGCAGATGCTCCTCTGTTGCCTGTGGGTCCAGTGGGGACTTGGGAAGTAGGATCATTCAGCACCATTATTTTTTTCTTCTGCTGTTGTTTTTGCCTACTTTTCAACTTTCTTCAAACCCTTCACAGAGACATGACTAACTGCGGTGAGCAAGACTCACTTGACAGAACAGGGAGACCAGACAACCACAGAGACATGAAGGAGGAACAGTCAGGGACCACAAACGGTAACATACAAAACCTAGAAGACTAACTGAAATATAAGCTAACTACATATAGAATATAATAAATGTCAATGGAAACCCTAAAAACATGTTAATTTACAATAGAGCTGAACAAAACATAAGTGATTCTAAAAAATAAGAATCACCAAAACCCAAGAAGAACACAAAGCCCTGGTCCCAAGACCCAGGGACAGGAAGTACTCAGCATGTTTATCAAATCTAAAGAAAATTCATCATTTTGAGTAACACTTGAAATATAAAAATACAAGATTTTTTTAACACCTTTCATTTTAAACCATTTTATGTCCTTTGTACATACAATGTTATACAAATATCGACATCTTGCATAAAGTAAAGAGACGGCAACCTTTGTTACTCCATTGCAAGAACACACAAAGTGAAGGAAAATATGCTCGCACTGGACACAAAGCAATTGCCATCCAATTGATTGGTTCTAAACAAGAACCTTATTACATCGGCAATATGATCAAGTTGCAAAAATGTACTGGAGTTATTCAGTAGTTTCTTTTTAGAATATTTCACCCTTGGGTACAAAACATGCTTTCAAGCCTGTCACAAGAAGATGAACCAAATTAATTCTTCAGCTAAATATTCCCTACAGCAGTGGCGGCAGCAGTGGTGCAGAGACACCATATGCTGACTTCTTTATACAAACAGTGTAATTGAGTGTAGATGCAAGACAATAAATCATTTTTCATGACACTTTCAACAGGTAGCTATCTGGAGTTGTTTAGGAGGAGGCTCTTTCTTTGTGTGTTCTCAGAGGAAGTAAGCCTGTAATGTTTATTTTATTGGCTCCAATTACTTCCAACTTATGCGGCTGTGGCTGTACACTGCTTCACTACATTAATAAGCTTTAGGTGTTAATAGAATTGGGGAAAAAGCCCTTTACTGGTGTTTTCCCCCATGTAATCCACAGATGGAGTAACTGTGTTGGTGGTAGTAATTGCACTGAAAATAGTTGCTTCTAAAGATGTCATTGTAAATCAGTAGCTGCATTTATTATACAATATCAGTACCCAGTTAAAATGACATTGGGATGAATAAATTACTTGCTACTGCTAACTGAAGAATAAAAAAGGACCTTCAAGAAAAATATCAGCAAAGATGAGCAAAGTGTCAAATGACACATGAAAAAGCTTAATGCAGGGGAAAAAAATTGTAGCTCAGAAATTCAGTGACAAGAAAAAAGTCACATTCAAAACTATATGCTTTTCAGTGTCAACACTGTGTGGGTGTATTTTGATCAGTTTTTACTGACAACATAATTTCCTTGGCATCACAACAGCTGTCATAAGTTTCTCATAGAGTGGATCTCTGGCTTGTTCCTCGAAATACTGGTCATCACCCTCACCCACCAAGGCCTTGCAAATTTTAACCTTATGAGAGTTCCACAGACAAAATACAAATACAGAAAATACTCTAAATGACTGTTCAGTTAATTCACCCTTGTATAATAGGCAGTATGGTAAATGGTAAATGGCCTGTATTTGTATAGCACCTTACTAGTCCCTATAAGACCCCAAAGTGCTTTACACAACCAGTCATCCACCCATCCACACACACATTCACACACAGTATCACGGTAACAGTTGTTATTGTTCCCATGTAGGACATGCAAAAATATAATTATTATGAATTTTCAAGCATTTTTTTTTTTTTATTAAGATGCTAAATTACAGTTATTTACTTGTATTCCTCAACATTATTTTTAGTGCTCAAATGTTGTGCTTGATATTGTGCTTGTTTAAGGTGATTTTCACTCAGATTTGGACATAAAAACATGAATGATGTCATCTTTAGTTTTAAACTTTTAAACTTCATATTTGACAAACATGATTGTGTTCTCTTGCTTTTATGACAGCTGCTACAAAAAATCTTTTCAGCATTGTATTTTTTAGGAAAATGAGAAATATGTGCACCAATTTCTTAAAATGTGCAAAAAAAATGATTGAAATACAGTAAAAAAAAAAAAGGCAAAAACAGGTTTTGTACGGTTCTAATGAGTTTGAGAGTCAATATTTTCATGTGATTTGTTTAAGTAGGCTTGTTGAATAGGTTTCAAGTCTTCCTGCAGGGCATTCAACCCAGCAATGTTAGGGTCTGGGATCTATGACTATTCCACTGTGTTTTTTTTCCATACAAGTTTTTCAAGTTGAAAAATGAAGCTGTTGCCAAACAGCTTTCCCGTATTGGTATTGCAAGGTGAATCAAAGTCTAATACTATTATTTTGTGTTCAAAATTCAATCATTTTTGACAAGATCCCCGACACTGTTGGCAGAAATGCAGCCCCAAACCATGACAAAGCCGGGATTCGTTCTTCCTCACTTGCTAACTTGCTCCATATAAAAACAACAATTTGAACCAAAAATTTCAAGTTTGGATTCATCGCGTCCTAAGACATGCCACTTAATTTCAGACCGATCCTTCTGTAATTTAGCATACCTCAGCCTTTTCTCACTCACTGTATTTCCCTTTCTTAAGAATTGCTTCTTGAAAGCCACTCTTCCACTGATGAAACTTCAGAACAACTAAAGGGTCAGATGTAGCTCTCAGATCCTGTTTCAGGTCTTTCCCTCTTTCTAAAATACTTGACTTTGACTTGACTTTTGATCTCTACTTGTCCAGTTTCCTCATATTTTTTTAAGGATACATTGCAATCTGAGGCCATGGTTCTCTGCCGGAAAAGGGTGGAGTGCCCACTCCGGGTCGGGGATGAGTTCCTGCCCCAAGTGGAAGAGTTCAAGTATCGCGGGGTCTTGTTTGCGAGCGATGGGAGCCGGAGATCGACAGACGGATTGGTGCTGCGGACGCTGCACCGGTCCGTCGTGGTGAAGAGAGAGCTGAGTGTAAAAGCGAAGCTCTCAATTTGCTAGTCGATCTACGTCCCTACCCTCACCTATGGCCACGAGCTGTGGGTAATGACCGAAAGAACGAGATCGCGGATACAAGCGGTGGAAATGAGCTTCCTCTGAAGGGTGGCTGGCCTCTCCCTTAGAGATAAGGTGAGAAGTTCAGCCATCCAGGAGGGGCTCAGAGTAGAGCCGCTGCTCCTCCACATCGAAAGGAGCCAACTGAGGTGGTTCGGGCGTCTGACAAGGATGCCCCCTGGGCGCCTCCTGGGTGAGGTGTTCCGGGCACGCTGACCCAGGACACGCTGGAGGGATTATATCTCTCGGCTGGCCTGGGAACGCATTGGTGTTCCCCTGGATAAGCAAGAGGGGGTGGCTGGGAAGAGGGAGGTCTGGGCTTCTCTGCTTAGGCTGCTGCCCCTGCGACCCAGCCCCAGATATAGTGGAAGAACATGGATGGATGGACATTGCACACCATGCCAAGATATTTGATACACAATTTTCTGCTAGTAGCTCAGTGGTGCACAAATACAATTTTTAATGTCTTTCAAACTAAGTCTTTGGCATTTTTAATGGATTCATCTGAAAATGGAGTTTAAAATTGGTTCTTTGCTAATCTGTCATGTGTAGACACAAAACGGATCCATCCTTAAGTTAGATGCCTTCAGAAAGCCTGAAGTGATATTACTCAAGAGCACTTTAAAACATTAAAAAGCATCTGTAACATAAAGAACAGACAGATGGCTCAAGTTTTCCAGCCAAATTTTGGGTTATTTAATGATTAGATGAGTTAAAGTGTAAACTATAGGTCGTTTTCAGTGTTCTGGTACCATCTGGACTATATTGGATTGGTGGTAAACTGTGGTGTCAAGAGTCAAGGGGATCAGTTTGATTTTAACCTAATGATGCTATTTATTTATATATTTGGTCATTAATTAAATTCCACCTTTATAATAAAAATTCTGCTGTTTAGTTATTGAAAGCAACCATGATAGCTCATGTCTCATCTGTTTATAGAATGCAGTTGGTTATAACCTCTACTCTACCGAATCTCACATTACAAATTATTTTGTGACTTATTTCTAAGCGAGTCAACGTCTGTCTCAAAATTGTATATATAATCAGGCAATGCAACACCTGAAAAAGCTATGATGTCATGCTACTTAGGCATGTTAATTAAGATGTAAATGGAATTAAATGATATTATACTCAATGATATCCAGTATTTGAAAAATGCCCCTTCTCTGCCCTTCAGTGCTCTCTCTGTCAAAGACTGTCAGGCTGCAGTTCCATTAGACTCCAACCAAGCCCAGAAGAAGAATGAGCTCTTTTGCTGTGCCCTGACCACAGCCCAGTCAGAGCCACTGAAGTGTCCTATTCATCATTTGCTCAGGGATAGACACACAGTTTTTTTGGAGATTTCCCCACAGAAATACTGGGTCACGTCTGAAAAGTGAATTTCACCAGTATCTGTCTGCTGCTTTGTTTGCCTCCAACCATTATTTGGTTTGTCCCAGTCTGGTGAGCACCTTTTGACACCCCCCAAGCCTCTCAGTTAGTTTGTTTTTGCTCTCCTTACTTTTCTGTCTGGGTCATTTATTGACATTTTCTATGAAATAGTCACGAAAATGCAGTGTATTTGTTTGTGTACAAATTGCGCTCTCTTTTGTCATTAGAATCAGAAAAACTCCAGAACTGACCTATTTTATTTTGAATAATGTTTTATGTTTACACCAGGTATGTTTTTCAGATTTATCTAAGGGGAGTGCCTATCCTGCTACCAATGAAAACCAAGTGGCAACAGCTGTTTTTGACCAAAACCATGACAATAAAATGTGGCATTTTCTATGAGGATTGACATTTTTTTAATGACACCATCAATACATGTATGTATCACACTTATGCAATTTATTACAACATCAGGGTGTTGCTAAAGTAAGTAAGCTTAATCCTTTGGGGACCTTGAATGTATGTGTGTACACGGTGTCACCAGAGGTGTTTTGGTCACTGGTACGTCCTATCATCAGGTGTCTTTGACCTGTTGCTCAATAAGCTAAATGCCTAGGCCTCGTGAGAGGATCTTTATGTCCAGAGACAGTGGCCAGGATAAAATGCACTTTACTCCTCACTAATTTAATCCTGCTGAGAGCTGTTGTCATGCAGCATTTCACTTACTCATGAGAAAAGGCCACGGGAGAAGGTCAATTTACGGAAGGGGAGGCTGCATTGATTTTTAAAATGTTACTTTTAAATAGTAATACATTTTGACCAGCCCCTAAATAAAACTTCAGAGTTCATGTCATGTTGTCTACTGTGTATTAGCAAAAGACCAATCTACTCATGGATCATGTTGATGAGATCTGTAAATTTTAAGCTAGAGAGCAAAGTCCTACAACGTGGACACTCTCTGTTACTTCCCGTGGACTTTTGGGGGAACTTAAAGAGCCTGTATCTCATTGTGGCGGCCGTTACTCAAGTGGATTGATCCCCAGCTCCTCTAGTCAATGTATCAATGTTTCCTTGAGCAAGATACCAAATCCTGAGTCGCCCCAGATCCATCCGTTGGAGGGAATGTGCATATGAATGTTACGTAAAAAGGGATTAAGTATAGATAAAAGAGTTGTGATTGGGTGCATGACGATTGCAGTAGAAAGTGCTTTGAGTGCTCAAATTTAGTAGAAAAGTGCTCTGAAAGTACCGGTCCATTTATGAAAGAGTCTAAGACTAAAAGAAACATCAATCAATTTCTGATATACAACTTGAAGTCATAATCATTCTAATCAAATTCAGCACATGCAGACCTTTGATGGATCTTCTGTGCAATCTCATAATGTTCTTTTTTTTTAATCTCATTTTCTGTGGGTTTGTATCAGCACATTTGCTTAAACGCATGTGTTTATGCACATCCTGAATTACTTAAAGACAAATCATAAACACTTTGATGCCAGACCTTTGGTGTCTAATAAAAGCTAAAATCTGTCTTAGGTAAGACTTAATCACAGCATTAATCTGTCAGATAATGTGAACAAAGCAGGTAAACAGCCCTGAAGGTGCCAAACTCAAAATATCTCATTTTCATCATTTTCACACACAAAAAAATCCTGACTATCAGGGTCTCATTTTAGAGCGCTATAAATATTAAAAAAATAATTTCATACTTTGGTTAATCCCACCTGGAAGGGTTTGCTCTGTGTGAAATAATGGTAAGAGCCCAGGGGTCCCATTAGGCTTCTCACTAATCCCAATAAATCCACTTGCCACTGCAGCACAGTCCAACTTTACTTGTTTTGCCTCTAAATAACAGTGACAGCTTCACCACCAAGACATTTGTTCTTGATGCCTCATGCTTTGTTCAACCTGACATGAAGGTGATTAACTGGATTGATTGCACAATTTTTGACATGAAGAGTAAATGAGACGTGGCGTGTCTCCTCTCACTGAATGACAGTCCATGAAGCAGGTGATAAGAAGAGCCAAAGAGTCATTTCTAACAGTGCTGTCTTATATCTGACACCAGACTAGACACCTCGCAGCAGTTGGCTATAGTCACTATATCAGTCAAAACTATCCCAGCTTAGTCACAAAATGTTTTTTCTTCTGCAAGAATAAATTCAACAAAACCCTTTTTTTAATGCCAGGCTGTCAATGTTTTTTTTTTTTTTTGTTTGGTTTGTTTTTTGTCTCCAAGTGATTTTTGACATGCTGTGCCAAGCATAACAAGAACTAAACAAAGTGTCTAAATGCTTCAAGATTTGCATTTTTCATTCTTGCTGCTATACAATTCCTTGACGCAAGAGGTTATGGATTTCACTGTGGGGAATTAGGAGACTTACATTATTCTCCACAAATGCAAATCTTTATAATATGACAGTTTAATCTTCTCAGAGAACTATCCAACAAGATTAAAGACGAAACTTAGATCATTCAGCGTTTCTCTAGGTTGTTGCCCCTTAGTCATTCTTACAGCCAATTACTGAGGTATCTTCCCTGTTGTTAATAGTTACCCTATTTAGACATATTTTCTATCAGTATTAACTATTAAATGCTTTTATAATTCCACCAAGTTGTATTTAAACAAATCCATAAATTTGCATGGATATATAGTTATAAAGGCTCTGTAAGAACATGCACCTTAATAGAGCGAAGAGCTTGCTTTACTTGGCAAGTCATGAGAGTATGCTAGAATGTGCTTGTGAAACTTTTTTTTTAGAAAGTTGTTCACATAGCATGTCCCCAACAGGGCCCCAAACATCATGGAGACAGTCTCAGATTACATTACATGTCACATAAGCAACTGAGACGGACTTAATCCACAGAAGAACTGTGGCAACTTTTTCAACACTTAAAGATAGTTGAGAATGTGTGCAAGTGTGCTTTAGAGAATTGATTTGATTGATTCTGTTCCTTGTTTTTGTTGCACTCTGTAATAATTTTTTAAACTGCTTTTACACTTTACTTTTAGTGTCTTTTGCTCTCTTTCATTGCTCCCCTGTTATTTTCTGAAATGCCATTTCTTCAGTTTTCAAGGAATAGCAGTAATAATAAAAATTACACTAATTCAAGCATGTAATACAGTCCTAAGTACAGACATATTAGAAATCAGTCGTTTGGTAACATAGTTTGAAAGTGTGGCAGATTTTCTGGTCTTTCTCTTTTAAAGCTGCACAAAATTGAACTCACTTTCATATTCCATACATATTAGAGGAGCGGACACATCACTTATTTAGAAATGACTAAATGATTAGCGGTCAGCACAAGATATCGATCACTCCTTAAGCCCCGAAAGCAATGAAGCAATGTGTTTCACTGCAGCTTGCTTACAATGGTCACTCAAATCTGCAGGTTAGAGTTTTCTTTTGCGTGATTTGCACATTTGCAAGAGAAGGCAGTAGCATGATATGTCAATTTTAAAATTGAGAAGTTTTTTATTTACAGTAGATGATAATTGTGTTGATACAACATTTCTATTCTTTTGCAGTACCATATAATGTTACTTGTAAACTTTTGCATTTTCAATCTATCACAACAGGAGCAGAAATAACAAAAAAAATAAGTTAGCATTCAAATCATTGTAAAAATCAGTAATAAGATGTACTAAACGTTCTGTTACTAAACTGCAATAGAAAATCTATCCAAATATAGCAGTGAGCAGAAATAAGGAGTCATATTTACACGGTAGCAGTAATTGAATCTACACATTTTTCAGCTACTATTGTTTTACCTCAGTTGAGTATTTGTGTTAAAGTTAGTTGTTTTAAATATTCATACCACTGACTTTGCTCTTACTTGCGTTTTTCCCTACTGGACAAGGTTCTATTGCCTGGGAAGATTCTTTCACTGTTACTTTTAAAGCCCCTGAGATTTACAACATCTCACTTATTTTTGGTGTAAGTATGTATTGACTGCCTTTGCAGTCACTAACTTTAGTCTACTAAAAAAATTTTATTTGATTATTGTGCTGAAATATGGTGACCTTAATTTATTTTATATTTTACTAATCGTATTTCTTTGCATGCACTCTCAGAAATAGAGGTACGAGAGAAGAACATTTTTGTACCTATAGGTACATTTTTTTAAAATGTTCCCTTAAAAGTACAATACTGGTCTTTAAAAGTCCAGAAATGCCCCTTTAAAGGTACAATTTGAAATAAAGTACAAATCTGTACCATTTTGACCTGTACTGCAGTGACAGGGGCAGAATGTGGTAATGGGTCAGCATGGGAAAATCTGGATGGGCCTGGTTAATTGTAAAATTCATATGAGATGTGAGTGTGCTCATAAAAGCTACATGTTATAATCAAATCTGTTGGTCCTCTCCTCTCTACATAAATTATCCTATGATGCAAAGAATATCTGTAACCTACCTTTGTGTAAGTTATGTTAAATTATATTAAAAAACACACACACACAATGACATGCAGGCACAACCAAATGATGTTAAAAAAAAACTGGTCCATTTCCATTTTAAGTTCCAGTTATAATTTTTTAATGTTTTAAATCTTTCAAAAACGTGAAATCATTTTACTGTTATGTTTGGCCATTTACTTTTTTGCTTTTACTACATCCTAGAATTGTTCATTAATTGTGAGGTTTTTATGGAATTTGCAACATCAAGTTAAACCGAGGTTCTTTGGAAGTTAAAATGTCAAGCAGATTTTTATGTTACGGTGACTACATTTTGTAAGTTACAAATATAGTTCGCCAAGACAGCATAACGGTTTCTAAACAACTGCGCATTAATACCACAATGTTGTATTTTCATGTGTCAAGTTCGCAACGCGCATTAATCCCAAAGGCCGAAAAGGCAGCAGCGATGAGTGCTCCGCCTCCGCGCTGACTAGCGTTGACGCAGAAAATGACTCTCAGGGGGTTATCCACGGAGGAGCTCCTTAAAAGGTTGATGGAAGAAGGCATTGACGTGTCAGACGACGAGGCGCAAAGATTTAGAGGTAAGTCGGGTGTGATTTTGTGTTTTTATAAAAATTACAACGTGTAATTTTACAGTAGAGTTAGCGAAAGTCCGAAGAGCTAGATTTAACATGGGCGAAAGCTAGCAGTTAGCTAAGTTTTAAACAAAGAAAGGTACAAATGTGGACTATTTAGACTGTTGGTGGAATGTTCAACGTCTGTCTGCCCGCGGTATTCGAGTGTTTTATCAATAAATAGTGACGAACCCTGTACAACAATGTAAAAAAATCAATAATTTCTCAAAACATGCTAGTATGTAAATATAGCTATTAACAAAATCGTTTTCTAAACAAAATTTATCGCATCTAACTTGTTTCCCGCTCAAAGGGATTTTAAACAATGGAAGGTACACATTTGTACCATTCCACCTACTTAGTGGGATTTTCGAATATGAGAGCTGTAAGCTCTGCGCAGGGACACTTACTTACATTTTTATATTACCAGTTAATTTATATTAACAATTAATCAAGAGAATTAATTGTAACTTCCTTTTGGGGAATATAGACAGATTCACAATGATAGCTTATTATTATTATTATTATTATTATTATTATTATTATTATTATTATTATGTATTGACCATAATGTCACTTTAAAACTAAATTTGAAAATGGTTTTATTTTTATTTCATACTGTACTTTATATTTCAGATAACGATGTAGATGGAGAGACGGTAGACTGTGGACTCACTGAGACCATGGTTGCATATCTTTTTGACAAGTCTTTCAAAAAGCAGCTGAAGTTCAGAGACTTCACAAACCGCTACAAGGAAGTCATCATCACTTTACAACCGGTCGACCCATTTGAAGGTACAGTTGAAGGTCCAGTGTCCCAAGCAAACCAGAGGTAGGTTGTGATAAATGTCTAAATTTGCATATGCATTTAAGTGCTTGCAAAATGGCTAGTTAATGCTGTTTTCCTACTGTATTGCAGTTCTATACCTTCTTGCCGTAGATTGCCTGCAGTTATTTCCATTCCAAAATTCCCACAAGATGTCCAGAGTCGCTTGGATCTCAAAGAACCAGTCCAGAAAGAACAGAAGTACCGAAACAAAATAATTGGGACTCTTTATGAAATGCTGTCACAGTACACAATGTAAGGGTTCCTTTCTGAATAATTACATTAATTTCTTAATATTAATATTGCTGTTGTAAGAGAGGCAGAGAACAAATGCTTAGCCCATCTGCCTCCCAATCTGGAGACCAGCGTTCGAGTCTGGCGTGACACACGGTTCCAATGAACTGGCAATAGTGGTAAAACCATACATCCTGTGTCTCCAGACCTTGTCTGGACTATGATATCCAAAGTGTTCATTTTCGAATTTGCTCAAGAGTAAATTAATAATTCAGGACTGCAGTCAATTAATTAATGAAGTTTGGGAGAGGTGTGGCTGTTTGTCCACGCCCATTTTTAAGAAATTAAAATCAACTTTAGCTACATTGATTTGACATTGGTCTACAACATACTATTTACGGTAATAACAATATGATTAGAAGAATTGAAGAACAGAAAAGCCCCCAGGAAAGGATAAGAGTAATCAGTGTACTGTGGGTTGTTTTTCTTATGTTTGAAACAGGTACCCAACCCACTCAGACTACATCCAGGTCATCAAAGCCCTGATTGTGAAGTATCCTTTCTTAAGAGATGTACACGGAAATGGTTATGTGAGTACCTCTCCTTTTTTGTTTCTTTTATAGATTATATTAATATAAAGTAAGCATAATTAACTACTTATATACATTTGAAACAACTAGGACACCTGGCACAGCCAACTCAAGAGAAAGTTCAAAGCAGAACGGGCTCCCCTAATCAGCAACGAAGAAGTGAACCGGGTTAAAGAAAAGTTTGTATGCACGCAGAAACATCGGACCACAGAGGAATCCAGCAGCTCCTGTCTGAAGAGACTGAAGCCCTCTCTCGTAAGTCCTCACACCCTCAGCCTCTAAGAGCTAAGGTAACATATGTAGTCTTATTATGTTCACTGTAAAGCTAAAAGTAAACATTAATTGAAAGAAACATGTTAACAGATAACATTAACATAGAAAAAGGAACTTCACAGTTGATTTAACAAAAGTCAGCTCAACTTGCAATTCCTATTCAACATTTTTGCATTTTTTTCAAAGCATTTGGTGTACAAATTACCGCATTTCGAGTAACATTAACTTATCAGATTTTACTTATGATAATACTGATATCTGCTTTGACAAAGGATTCGTGCTTTGTGGGGGAAGATGCAGCCTCCGTTGATGCTCATATCAAGGTGCTAAATGATCAGCACAAGAAGCTACATCCTGACACAGCACTGGTGAAAGACCGCATGACAAAAACCTTTGCATGGAGACGTCGAGAGGTAGCTGAAGGAATGTGTACTGTGGACCTATTAACCTTCCTGCCTTCTTGGGACCTTTTTGTGCCACTGCTATGTCTTAAATGGCTGCCATTTCCACTGTGTTCAGTGGAATATAACCAAACTTGCCACAGGATAGTTTTTACCTGTCAATGTTAATATTCCAGTGTGAATTCCTTAAATCAGCCTAAAATGGCTGAGCAGCAGAAATCCCCACACCCATCACCCTGGGGACCATTTTCTGCCCATTGACTTCCATTATAAACGCTATTTTTCAACCCCAAATTATCATCATATGATTTTATTTTTTCTTCTTTTCTTGGATGTCAATGAAGACTCAGGGCCTTGAAGTTTTAATTTTTAAATTGCAAAAAAAATGCAAAAAAAATAATGGCAGGTCAAAATGTATGTTGGTGCCAATCTTTGGTCCATCTAAAGGCCTACTTATAATGACAATCACATATTACTTCAACTGGTTTTTTGTGGAAATATTTAGTTTCGTTTTTTGGTTTTTGGGGCTTATAACACAGGGCGCTCATGTAATAACACTGGGATTTGAAGGGTTAAAACAACGAAAATATAATTAAAACTTTACATGAATATTTCAGGGAGAAGTAGTTTTACAAGGTTGGCTAATTTAAAGTGGAATAAAATATGGATATATGGTCTTTTTATGGCGTGGCTGAGAATGGTCCCTAGGGTGATGGGTGTGAGTTTTTTAAAGGATGGCAGGAGGGTTAAAGAGAGATCCATTCCTGGGGACATCTGCAGGGGTAAGAATTGTTAAGATGATTGGGGAAACAGCTAATGATTTTTTTGTCTCTAAATCTGATTATTATTTTCTGTACTAACTGATTAATCAATCTGTTCATTATCTTTAGAATTTTTGTTCAATGGTTAAAGCACTTTACATTTATCTCCAGTCTGTGTCTTTAAACATGTCAAAAGTTTAAATCCTCAATGTAAAATGTCATTCTTTTGTCTATTCTGCTCTTTTCATTTCCAGTTGTGTGATGAGGTTGATTTAATGCATCCCTGCCAAGACAACATCTGTCGCCGCTTTAGCGAAAACTTCACTGCTGTTCTTCAAATGACCAAGGATTTGCCACTGAAGAAGGTCTACATGGAGGCAAGAGAGAATGCACTGGCTGAAGACATTACAGGTGCTAATTTGACCTCATACAAATAGTAAATTTTGTGACAATTCATTTGCTCTCTCTTCCAAAGATAATTGATGTACCATAGTGCCATGTCAAGAGCATGTTAATGGGAATTTGCATGCTATCAAAATCTAATGAAGTGCATTTGCATCTGTATGACCTAGGAATTGACTTCAAGGGGGCACTTCTCTTGCCATCCATCTTCAAGGAGAAGATAGAAGATTTCATCATCCTTGGAGAGGTAAATGCATGATGCAATGCATAGCCTTTGGCCACAAGTTTCATTCTTGGTGTTTTGTTGGCATGGAGCTGAATTCAGCTGCGGTTCAGCATCACAGCTAAGCTAATGTAGGGGAAACACTGCTGTTAATCCACAGTGCTGCTGTGCTCTTGGGTTTTGTCTGGTGTTTATATAGATAGATAGACCTTTATTGTCCCCTTAGGGAAATTCTTCTTCACAGGTACTGTCACTGTCAGGGGTGATTGCTTTTGCCCTTGAATATTATGTCAAACTTTAGCAGCTTATCAAACACTACCACAACAGTCATTGGTCAAGAAGCTTTTTGTTTGGAGTAGGGGCCATGTTTACAGGTTATCAGAATAGACAGTTTTGTTTTGCAGCAAAAAAAAGAAGGTAATTTGAGGAATCTGTTGAAAATTCACTTGGCACATATTGCTTAAACATACTGTATACTAATGTTTTTCTTCCTCTTCTGCAGAATACTCCCATGAGTCCATACCCAACCATTCGAATGAAGGATAAGAGTTGGACAACTGCCCTCTCAAGACAGTGTCGCTGTGTTGTCACAGTTGAAGGAGTGGATGTTTGCTCATGCTGCTCGCTGGATGAGGCCTACATCTCAGCATTCTCCACCTTCTTCATGTTCAACATGACCTACCCTGCATACTTCAAGAAAACACTTGTCTTTCTTCAGAACTGCATTGTCAACATAGGAGACCAGGGAGACAAACCCCTGCCAGTAAGTGTCACCAGGGTACTTAACCAACTCTATTAAATATGCCCCCACTCCACAAATGTTCAAAATGTTCAAAAAGGGCATTTACTCTGAGGAAGTTGATTACACATGTTGGGTTAGTACACGCACATGAGCCTCATTTCGGCATCACTTGTGGAATAAATGACTGCCAGGCAGCTTTTTCCAAGTATCACTCTTTTCAACGCCATGTGTGATCCGTCAAAACATTGTGTTCAGGTGTTTAATGTCTTTATGTGATTGTTTACTTTTTTTAAATGAATGTATTTTTCTTGACATGTCCTATGGCAATATACGAATGTAATCAAGAATGTATTCCTGTGGTTGTTTAAATGCTTTGATGTGATTCTATTATTGAAAATAAATGGTTAAATAACCAAATATTTTGGACTATTGGGGTACATTTTTGTCTCTTTAGGTACGAAATAGGTTGTCGCTGGGGGGGTACCCTCATAGGTACCCTATTGTACCCTTTTCAAGGGAACATTTCTGTACTATAGTTTGAAGGTACATTTATGTCTTAGGAAAGTACATGATTGTACTTCAGATGGTACAACTTCATAAGGTACAAAAATGTACCAAGCCTAAAGGGTACAGAAATGTCCTTCAAAAAGGAACACCCCCAGCGACAAGCATTTGTACCCTTTTTGGTACACTTTGGCACCCCTATTTCTGAGAGTGTGTCATTGCATCTTTACTTTAATGATAACTACTGTCATTAAAAATAAAATAATACAAAATTAAATGAATTCATTTGGATCTTTCTTCCAGTTAAAATTACTTTTTTAAATGCCTGCCACATTGATTTGCTGTCAGTGAAGTGATGGGTGCTGTTGTTTTATAGGGTTGCTGATATTAGAGGCAGTTAGTGTAATTTGTCTTGCTCTCTATTCAAAATTACCCACCCTCATTATTTTGATATTGATGGTTTTGATCATGTTATTTATTGTTTCTTTACCAATTTTACACTTCTTTATACCCCTCTAAAATTTGGAACAATGTCTTAGATGTTTACAGTGATGTGTGTTTATTGCAGAATAATTATATCTTTATTTCTATTAATAACAGAATTTCATATTCACTCACTGAACACTATTGGGTACACTTTGCTACTACCATGTTGAACCGTGTCTTCTTCATGGCATCAATTCATCAAGGAAATGAAAATATTCCTTTGAGATTTTGGTCCATATTGACATTATAGCCTCACATTGTTGCTGCTGATTTATTAGCTGTATTAGGGAGATGCTCTACTGGATTGAGATCTGGCACTGTAGAGGTCATTTAAGTAAACAATTGAACTCACTGTCAGGTTCAAGAAATGAGTTGGAGATGGTTTAAGCTTTATTTGATTTTTGGTGCATTATCCTGCTGGAAGCAGCCACCAGGATATGGGTACATTGTGATTTTAAAGGGATCAACATGGTCAGCAACAACATTCAGGTACACTGTGGTGTTTAAACAATGTCCAATTGGTTCCAAGGAACCCAAAGTGTGCTAAGAAAATATCCCACACCTTTACACCACTCTGTAAACCATTGAGATGTTTGTATGGGAAAATCCCAGTAAACTAGCAGCTCGTCTGGCACCAACAACATACCCTGCTCACGATCACTTAAGTCACCATTCTTCCTCATTCTGATGCTCACTTTGACCTTCAACAGGTATTTTGACCACATATACATGTTTAGCCAACCACAGCTGCATTAACAGGTAGTTAAATAGGTATACATCACAAAGTGACTAGTGGATCTATACTAAATGCATTACTTGTTCCATTTTGTACCTGATAATACAGCATAAAGGGAATCTCAAAAGCTGACCTCTTAGGAGGTTAAATCCGTAAGAGTATAGGAACTTTGTTACCTAGCTTAACCTTAGCTTGTTCTCTGGCTGTTTTTGCATATAGTGTCCTGTGTGTATTACATTAAAGCCAAGTAATTAAGAGTGGATTAAATGGTAAATGGTCTGTATTTGTATAGCGCTTTACTTGGTCCTAAGGACCCCAAAGCGCTTTACACTATATACAATCATCCACCCATTCACACACTGGTGATGGCAAGCTACAGTGTAGCCACAGCCGCCCTGGGGCGCGCTGACAGAGGCGATTAATGGAGTATTTCCAAATGTGCACAGACCCCTGTGACTAAAATCTAATAAATAAATAAAAATGAAACTTCTCCAGATCAGTATATATAATATACACAAGTGTATCCACTGCAGCCCTCTGAACAATGCTCTCTGCCTTTTTTTTCTCTCTCTCTGTCCTACTTTTTTTTTAGCCTCTACATCCCTGAGAACCTATGGAGAAATGTTAAGAAAAACACACACAGAAGCTGTAAATAATAGAAAGGACCAATACAGTCTTTGTGGCAAGAGCTGCAAAGTAAATGCATCTCTATTGTCTTTGAATGCTGCAGTATAAAAGCTCAGAAGTGTACTTTGTTAAGCTTACTGGACTGCTTTGATTGTCTGTGATAAATCATCTGACTATAAACAAACTGTTCATCTTAAATAGTAAATGATGTATAATAGATGGACACAAATGAGTATGTCTCATCTTCATACTTCTCATCCAGGGGCAATTTTAGCCTACTTTTGGGGGTGCTTCAGCAAAATGGTTTGTTCCAGCCCACCTCTCCCCTACTCTGACTCTAGCGCCGTTGCTGCCAGAGCGATGGTGGCTGAGACGCAGCGGAGCGGAGGTGGAAGTGCCTGGCTTAAAACAGGACATATTAGCTGCATTTAACCTTCAGTTACTCTTTATATAGTTAGGTAGGAGACAGACCATGTTTCTTTTTAGCTGAAAAACATTACACTCAGGTAACCTGCAGTGTTGAAAACTTGTTTTCCGACGATGTTTGCTACCCTACAATCTGTCCTACTCTGTAGTAAAATCAGCAACATTTGACCGTCCTGTTGCTCCCATTGAAATTTATACAGCCTATTTAAAATCTAAAACTTAACATTGTCCGTAGCCTACTGTTGTTACCACTGTCCTGTTTGAAATGTAATGAGAGAAACTGGTTACTTTGTCATATGTGCATGTGCTGATATTAAACCCAAGGTACTGACTAGCTAACTGACTGGATGCCCATTAACCTTATAACTCCTGGTGTGTGTGTGTGTGTGTGTGTGTGTGTGTGTGTGTGTGTGTGTGTGTGTGTGTGTGTGTGTGTGTGTGTGTGTGCAGAGAGACAGCCAGCTTCATAATGGATATGAGGATGTTTTTTCAAAAAAAGGAGAAACATTCAGGTAAAAGTGTAAGATCAAATGATCCGTCAATAAAGGATAATGTTGGATCAGTGTTTCAATATTTATATCCTTTATTAGATATATATGTGGTTTGGTTATTTGCCTTTTGGTTGAAAGTACACTGAGAGAGGACTTTTTTATTAGTGATCTTAATAGTATTTTTTTTTTAATCTAATTGAATACAATCTATTTGTGTATGATTGTCAGTCCAAAGAGGGAGAGAGGAAAGAGGGGAACCTGAGGAGTACAAGATCAGGAAGAACCAGGTAAGAAAACAGACAGGGAGTACTAACAGGCATAACAGAAACTGTTAAACTGGCAAAGAAAAAACAAACAAACAACTAACTAATCTGAAAAACAAACTGGGTTGTCAGCCCTGGCACTGCATTAGTAATGCAGTTCAAAATGGTAATGCAGCATTACCATATTGAACTTCAGTCAGAGGAAGTCACGGTTGCCAAAAACTTTTTGAAGCTCAAGAGTGAGGCTGGTGCCATCCCAGATATGTTAACATTGTACAATCTTCAGGATAATCAGATCTTCCCCACACTGAAAACTGTTAATCTGGTTGCCCTAACAAACCCAGTTAGCAGCCGTAGCTGTGAAAGGTCTTTTAGTGTCTTGACTCAGCTCCATACCTGGCTGAGAAGGACCATGGGTCAAAGCAGACTCCAGCACCTGGCTGTGATGTCAGTTGAGAAAGAGATGCTTGAGAGACTTGACCACCAAAATGTGATAGACAGATTTGCCAACCTCAAGGTGAGGCGACATAGGTTAAAAGAAAAGCAAAGATCTGCAGAGCCATAGGAGTATCTGCAGTAAACATCTTTTCATACATTGTATACATTGTACCATAAGCCAGGGTGTCTCCATTTTTCTAATCTTTTAATAATAATTTGTACATTTCAAGGACTCTTCTATTTTTGGAGTGTATTTTTTTATGTATCTGTATTGTATTATACATACACTTTAAAAGTGAATCTCTGTCCAAAAAATGCACTTAGTTTACTTTTTACTCACTATGAGCATCATTCATTATTCTCCTGCAGTAATTAAGGTTAGGATATGGTTTTTTTAAAAAAAAAATTCCAATCCATTCTTCTTTAGCAGCATTTAAATAACCTTTATCAGATTTGATGGTTTTGTTACAGACTTAAAAAAAAGTGTTTTGCTTTTCTTTCACAAATGTGGGGATTAAGTTGTGTTAAAATGTACAAAACAGTGATGTCATGTTTTGTGACGAGGACCCAGGCACAGAGAGACTTGATGAATTTAAGAATTTTATGATATAATAAAGAAATTTGCAGACTTGCACAGAGAGGGTAAAATTATGATGACTGATAATGGAGATGAAGACAACAGACGATGAGGACAGGGAGGAACAGGGGTTTAAATGCACCAAGGAGACAGTCAGAGGGAACTCGGGACAACTGGAGACATTTAAGGATGCAGGGACTGACAGAGACAGGGAAGAAGTCTCATCGTGACGAGTAAAGTTTACCTTGCCTGGATGGGCAGCTCTCTGGGTGCTCAGCACCCCCAAAGCTCTGATCCTAGAATTGTCCCTGTTCTCATCACAAAGTGCTTGACATCTCACTCATAATTCATATGTAAAAGATGTCTCTAGTAAATCCTTGAACTACTCAGCATCATGTGATTTAATCAGGTTATGCAAATCCAAATTCATTAAACACCAAAACACATGGCTTGCAACACAGTTTTCAAATTTTTTAATTAATATATTTTAATAGCTTTATCAAAAATAATTAACAGCCTGAATAATTACAAATCTTAAACATCCAGCTGTGCTGTCAAATCCACTTTAAGATTATGATAAAAATGTTTTGTTTCCATATATTTAAAGTAACTAACTGTTGAATTACCTTGAACACAGGAATTTATCTGTTGAACAAAAGCTTAATATAATAGGGTATTTCACAGCAGCACTTTCGATAATTTGGGAACCACAAAATGTGGTTTATATACAGAGTACTTTAAAGCAAAAAAGTATAACATAACAGTGGACATGTTTAGCTACACATTAGGACGTTTACTTACTGAACATTAGTGTAAACTTTAACTGTGCTCTCGTGAAATTGTCGTAAGTGCCGACCGGATACATAGATGCATTTACTCACTTTTCAACATGGCGGCTCTTGGCGTGTAGTGTTTTGTTTTGGTGCAAAATCCCACGGATTAATGTAACATTTGGAGGACCTGGTAGCCACCTGGTAAACAAAAAGCTATCACGATACCGTCATTGTTGTTACGTCCTTTAAGCTAATCTATTCCTTCGACTATCTGGGAGATGTATCGTCGCGGAGCGGCAAAGAAAGACAGCAAGCCGGTGAAGAAGGATGTGAGTGACAGTGATAAATACGCCGATCTGTTGGTTTTCGGCTATGCCTGCAAACTCTTCCGAGACGACGAAAGGGCTCTTTACCATGATCACGGAAAGCATCTTATCCCATGGATGGGGGACAAGAGCATCATGATTGATAGGTCGGTTGAACAAACTTAGACCGAAACATTATGCTAACAATCTCTCCTGTCCGCTAGCCTGTCTCAAAATTCAAGGGACCACGTTGGAGTTGTTGCTTGTTGAAGCTTGGAAACACCTGCAACTCGCGACGATTGTTTTATTTCTTGCCTCCTAACGTGTCTTGTTGGATGTCCTGAACTAAAAAAGAAAGAAAATTGGGGGGAAAAGAAAAACACCTGGTATCTAAAGTTTCTTCGGTAACATGCTAACTTGCAAATGCCTGTCAGTCTTTGCTAATGTTAGCCATGACTGACCTATTTATGCTTTTTGCTGTCAAGTTATTATACACTCCAGCTTACATTATAAGAGAACATTGGACAAATGGATTGAATAAAGTTTATTTGAGACTGGTTTAAGACCACATAGGCCTGCATAGTTCGCGCTAAATGTACCTCTTAAATTGGCAATTGCAGTAAATATATAAAAATACTCAAGTTATCTGTGAAATCGGCTTTGCATCTTGGCATGTTATGAGAATTTCCTCTAGAAGCTTTTTTCATGCTTTACACATGAATAATATGTCTAAGCTATAACATGTCTTTTTCCTGTTCTTTTCAAACGGACGTTTTCTAATATAAAGTGGTGAAGTCCCTACAAAACTTGGTATTTTACTATGCTTTTGTTTGCCAGAGCAAATTCTAGCAAAGACAAAAGTTACTGTCATTAAGGTGATTCAGTGTATCATTTTGACTAATTTTTTCCACCTTTTACATAGAAATTGTCCTTGTTGCAAAGTCATTGTAAACCTCCTTGAGTCTTGTATTTCTTTAAACATATTAAATCAATTGAATCACCTTAGTGTTCAGACCCAACTTATGTTTCATTTGTACAGCCTTTGTTTGTGTGTCTTTATTACATAACCCAGTTTTTCCACAGCAAGGTAGGCTAAGGGGTCCTTCCAAACCCCGAATGCCAACCTCAGCTCCAGATTTCTTTGTCTTCATGAAGAAACTGCAAGTGAGAGATGGCGTAGAGGGACGAACCTTGGAAAATGTCGTCCATTTGGGTTCTTACGGATAGGTATTTATGTGCTCGGGTTTGTGTGAATGTAACTTTCTTTGCAGATTTAGAAGTAATGATGAGTGTTACAGGGGATTATTGAACCCTGTAAGGTAAGAAGCGAGTTGCTTTGTTTGTCTTTTTTTTTCTTTTTCATTTCTAATGTTGTTGGCCTGTAAAAACAGGAAGAAAATACAGACAGAAAACTTGCTAGGTATATCAGAGCTCTATCCAAAATAATTCCCAAAGACTTAATTAGTATCATTATTGTGATGTATCCATTTTGAGAAAACATTCATGGAGGACTTACAGAGGTAGACCAGTTTTATATCTTTTATATTGTGGGTTTTAGGTTTTACAACCTTGGTAAGTAGGCCCATGTTCTGTATGAAAAGTTTTGTCTACTTCCTTTTCTCTAATCCTTTTTATCATCCAACAGATATGATGGACGTGGTCACTTACATGACCTTTCAGAGTATGACAGTGGGTCATGGAATACATCCTACCAGCTGTCAGAGGAAGAGGCCAGGATTGAGGCGCTCTGCGATGAGGAGAGGTACCTGGCACTGCACACTGACCTGCTGGAAGAGGAAGCTAGACAAGGTGAGCAGGATGCTCGTTTAAACATTTAGCAGTAATAGTTAAAAAAAAAAAAAAAAGAGTGATATTAAAGGCAAGGAAAAATAATTTCAAAACATCTTATATACCTTAAATCTGCTGGAGCTCTTAAATAGGATATCATGACCTTACTTTCGTAATCTGTTTTCAAAAGCTGATTTTGTGTCAGTAGCTCAAACTTGTTTTCCGTTTGTAGTCAGGCCTTTTTAATAAAGATGTAGTTGCATGGGCTCATATGTCAGGGGATGCTCACTTAACAGCATTTTTGCTGTCTTCATCTTTTGCTCCAGTAGAAATTTTAAGGTAATGTCTACTGCTTCTTAGGATTTCCCATTTGTGATGAACACACTGACATTTACTTATTGCTAATGCTGGGCAGACACTGTGCGATTTTTTTTTTTTTTTTTTTTTTTCCAGTCGCACGATTCAGTTCCTGCTCAAACTCAAATTGGCCCATTTTGAGCCGATTTCTGAGTCCTACGACCGTTTTGGCGATCGGCCCGATTTTGGCCTTCATCGTGCGTCGTGCATCGTGTAGTATACGTGGGGTAACGAGAAGCGATTAACACCTCACGACCAGCTCCCGATCATCAATCGCTTGGTCGTGAGGATTTCAAACCTGTTTGAAATCCTCGCGACCGTCGTGAGGGTGTCACCGCAGTTTCTCACACTGCGCACAGCAGTGCAGCATGTGATCTGGACACAAGCGATGGAGGCACAAATTGTAGAACTTTGGAAAGCTCATCCGAGCCTTTTCAATGTGGCCTCACAAAATTATCACGACCACAACAACCGTGAAAATAGTTGGATTTACACTGCTGCTCAATCACAGCTGCCTGATCAATGTTTTTCATTAGCAATTTAGCAAAGTTGATGGTGGTGGTGTGTCTGTGTGAGTGAAAGACAGAGAGGGAGAGCGAGCGACAGAATTTCTGTTATAACCTTCATTTTATGGACGCACAGTGTGAGCACTCAGGTCGCATCAGAGCATCGGACCGTATAGTGTGAGACCCTGCATCGTGACCTATGAACTTCTAACCCCTGCGAGTCAATCGTGCCGTTTGAGCAGGAGCTGAATCGCGCCACTGAAAAAATCGCACAGTGTCTGCCAAGCATTAGTTACAGCTTGTTGTCAATACGCTGGGGGCAGAAATTAAGTGATCCTCTGCTGAATTTGTAAATTTGTTTGCTTCCAAAAAAATGAACAGTCAGGTAAACGGGTAGCTTGATTTTAATGGAAATAAACATAATATCATCCAAAACTCCAGGGAAAAAAGTTATAAATTAAATTGCATATCACTGAGTGAAGTAAATATTTGATCCCGAAGCTAAATATGACTTGTTTGAAATACCTTGTTGGTAAGCACAACGGTAAGATGTTTTTTGTTTTTTTTTGTAGTTATTCACCACATGTGCACACGTTTCAGGAGGGATTCTTTGTTGAAACGCTTAAGTCCTTTGGCTTTAGAGTTGGTGTTTGTCAACCCAAACCTTCAGCTCCCTCCACAGATTCTGTAGGACTCACGAATGGCTGGTCCTATCCATGACCTTAATGTGCTTCTTCTTCGGCCACTCCTTTTTTGCCTTGATCGGATGTTTATGGGTCATCGTCATGCTGGGAGATCTATCCATGACCCATCTTCAGTGTTCCGGCTAAAGAAAGGAAGTTCTCATCCAAGATCTTATCATACAGGGCCCCGCCCATTAGCCCCTCAATGTGGTGAAGTCGTCCTGTACCTTTAGTAGAAAAACAGCCCCAAAGCATAATGCTACCACCTCTGTGCTTGGCTGTGGGGATGGTGTTCTTTGGGTCATAATCAGCATTTCTCTTTCCCCAAACGCTGCACTTTGGGTTGACCACGGCACTTTCTCCCAAGCCTTGGAGATGTTCACTGGCAAGCTTAAGATGGACCATCGCACGTGCCTTCTTTAGCAGGGGGACTTTGTGGGCTTTGCAAGAATAATTGATGCTCATTTGATTTCTTTCGAGAGTTATCAACTTCTCATCAAACAGTTTGCTCATTCCAGCCTTATGCAGGTCTATGATCTTGTCCCTGGTGGAAAAGTAGGAATGAAACAAATTGAGTATCTTCTGTGTGCTACATGGACACAGTCTGTGGAAGCCAGAATTCTTGCTGGGAAGGAGTTTAAGTCTCTGGCTAGAACTGAACCAATGATCTTGATGTCCTTATTTCTACTGTGACACTTGGATGGTTGAATCAGAAATTGGTGTAAACATCATGAAAGCTTGGATCCATTACTTTTGTATCAGCAGTTCAGGCTGGCGGCACTGATGTATTGGTGTGATATATTTTCTCGCCACACTTTGGGTTCGTTGTTACCAACTTTAAACAGCAGAGCCGACCTGAGTGTTGTTGCTGACCATGTCCATCCTTTTATTACCCATCTTCTGATGGCTTTCCAGCATGATGACGCATGTGTGTCACAAAGCTCAGATCACCTAAATCTTATTTCATTAGCATGACAGTGAGTTCTTTGCACTCAAATAGCCTCCACACTCACCAGATGTCAATCCATTAGAGCACCTTAGGGATGTGGTGAAACGGAAGGTTTGCATTATGAAAAACTACTACAAACTTAGTAGGTTAATGTTTATTGCTGCTTCTGTCATGCCTGTCATATTACACTAATTCAATTTATCAGGTCCTCTTTTGAACTCGTGTCATGCCTGTCTTGCTTTTTCACAGTTTAGAAATCTTCACTCTCTTCAAAGGCAGTCTGTGACAGTGTTTTAATTACTATCCAGTGCGTTTTAATTTCAGGCATGCATCATCTTATGAGACTTCTTCTGCAGACTGCCACTGCACATAAAACTTGGATTTTATCCCAACAAAAATTGACAAGTCACATTTGCTAAAAAGTTTAATCTATGCTTCTTAACAAAATCCCTGGATTTTTTTTTCCCAGGCCAAATCTTCAGAGTAGAGTGACGCCCCCTTTCTAAGGCCTTTTCAGCTTTTAGACTCTTAAAAAGGGCTGGCTTTAACTCTTGAGTTGAAGAGCTGCAATTTCTATGGAAATCACATTTGACTCATCTAGGATACTTGCATCTCACTCATTTTACATAATATAATGAAGCTGGCTGTTTTGATGACAAAGCATCCTTCCAAAAGACAGATGTAATGACTGTAATTGAATTTAATAAGCCACAGTTTTAAGTGAAATATGGTCTCTTTTGCTCAAACTGACAGGTCAGAAGGAATCAGCTAATGGTTTGTGTAAAACACACACACACTGCAGAAGGTGGATCTTGCAGTCCGGTTTGCCCTTGAATTTGGAGATCTGACCCCATTTTGCTGAGGCGATTACCCATCTGTCCACTTAAGGGGCAGTGGGAAGCATAAGAAATATTTATAGAGTTCAATGAATTTCAGTAGAAAAGGGTTGGCTACAGGGTCCAACATGCATACTTCCTGTCCCCTTTTATATATTACATTGGTAGCATTATAACTATTTGTATATCATAATGATCATGAGTTATTTGAGATTAGAGCAGGGCGATATGGCCAAAAATATTTATCACGATATATATTTGAAAATTTGCGATAACGATATAACTGACGATATAATTGATGCGAGACAAAATACAACTCCACAACATTACTAGCGCAAAAAGACAACCTTTCATTTATTTTCACTTAATAAACAAGAAGCTGGTTTTTATGTACATTAAAACTTTATAAAAATGTAACAGTGCAAATGCAAATTCCTTGCTGAAAGTTTAACCAAAAGGCATTTCCAGTAGAAATGGGCTGACATATCCTGAGCATAACCATGTATAATATCCACTGAAGTTAAAAAGAGGTGCTTTGCAACATTAAACTGCAGTGTGCAGTACGCATTTTTCGGACCATAAGGTGCACGGGATTATAAGGCACATTAAGCGAAACAAAGCAGTCAGATAAATCAAACTTTATTAAACTCATTCTTCTTGCTTCCTCCACTTCTGTACCATTGATTCATTAATGTTGAATTCTCTGGCAGCTGCTCTATTCCCATGTTGTTGCAGTATATTAATGACTAACCTTGTATTGTGGATGGATTATCTCAGTTGTTCTCCTGACTGAAGTTTGGTCCGTTTACAGCATCCTGCCATGCGACTGCATTTGTCTCTAACTATCAGGAACCTTAACGTTAACTTTTATAAGTGGAAAAGTGTTAGTGTTCGTCCTCCAGCTTCACTGTTTATGTTATGCTAACATAGCTGTGTCGCTAGCGATCACGTAGCACATCATTATATACCAGCTAGCCCAACTTCAGTAACCTTACAAACGTCATTGCTGTTTAGTTTCCTGTCTTCATTTATGTTGGAAGTGATAGCAGAGCTGTACGTTTGATTTTTTTCAGAAATCTCTCAGTCAGAACATGCAATATCATGCTAAGGTAACTAGCGAAACTAGCGAGCTAACTTCCGCTAGCTTCCTGCTAACTTCTAACTCCGTTAAATGTAATAAATTTTGTTTTCATGGATGCCTGGAAGTTAAACTTCATAGTTACACCTGGTAAAGCAGCAATGCTGATCGTTTTATTAAAGATGAAAGAATTTAGACAGTTTTTAACTCTCAGTGATGCTGCAGTGTTGTTTGACCTGAACGATACGGAGTTTAGGACCCAGATTACTCCCAGATTTAAGAGCATCTTAGTCCGACAATAACGGCGGCCGCTTGCATGTTCTGCAAAAAAATGTGCTTTGTCGTGTATCTGAAGGACAAACACCAAACCAGTTCCACATCACTGAAGTTGCACCATTTTTACAAACCAATTCTGGTTCATCTGTTTCACTCAACAATCAGCCATGTGCGTATGAAAACAAAGGCACTGCGCATGCGCGTTTTACTCATATTCTATCGCGATATTTCATTTTCCTATCGTTGCCTAACATTATACCGGTATTACCGTGAACGGTATAATATGGCCCAGCCCTATTTGAGATTATATATATATATATATATATATATATATATATATATATTTTCATACGAGATATAAGATGTGACAATATCGTTTATATCGATATAGTCTATGTTACGTTATAATTATACTTGTGGAGCCGCAGGTTTGCCTCTCTTTCGTCCACTTTTGTCTCTACGCAACGTTACTCGGCCTCGCCTCTCCTGCACTGAACACAACTCCCCCATAGCTTCACCTGCAGGCAATGACAAGATGAAAGCGGAAAATCTCCGTTAGCGAGTTACCGTGCGTGGGGCTGGATGGCGTCAACGTGTTAGCGAGCTAACCGCGCTAACGACATGCAGCCCAGAGGGGCTGCACGGCCTAAAATCCTTTCCTTTTCTCAAAAATCGACAGTGCGCCTTATGTATGAATTCTGGTTGTGCTTACTGACCGCGAACCGATTTTATGTGGTACACAGCGCTCAGCAATCTGTCAAAAAATGTTTTAATATGACTTTGCTAAGCTACGGAGCTGCACCGCTTGATGGATTGTCGGAGAATTACGGCTACAGAGGAGGAGCCTCGCGGAGTGATACGTACTGTGTGTGTATAAGGATGGCACCTGTTCAGAGACGTGGTGCAGCTGTGAAATCTGTCTCTTTGTTATTATGCTCAGCGTCTATTAGTTTACATTTTGACTGCACAATTGTGAGCTTTTTGTTATGCACAAAAACAACATTGTTTTCTTTTATTTATGGACCATGATTATTTAATATATGCTGATAATTTATTTTTGAGTAATATCTACGCTGTATGTAAATAAAAGTGCCCGTGTGACATCTGGGACACAGTGTGACTAAGAACTCTCTTTTTGTTCTTAACTTATGGCTTAAAAAAAAAAAAATCGAGATATATATCTTATATCGCCATCCAGCTAAAAAATATCGAGATATGAATTTTGGGTCATATCGCCCAGCCCTAATATATATATATATATATATATATATATATATATATATATAAATAAAATACAGAGGCTACTGAGACACACTTAAGTACAGTCCTTCAACAAGCCATTTGTGCACTGCTTGCCAGCTGTATGTATGTATAGGTTGTTGCTTTCATCTCGGAGTGGAGTAAACGTTCTTCAGTGGCTTTTAAAATGCAATTTAGTTCATATATTTATTTTCTGGGTGAAAAGCAACCAAACTAAGGGAAGATATGTTAAGTTTTCAAACCAGAATAAATAAACATTAGGCTTTAAAGGACAATTGTAAGAAGAATTTTGTGAGCCTGTTAAAGTTTTCTATATATCTGCACGAGTATGTCCTAAAAGTACACAAAAACAATTAACAACAGTATCGTACAACCTTACGAAAAATATTAGCTCGTTTTGAATTTGATGGCAGAAAGGCATCTCAAAAACGCTGGGAGAGAGGACACAAAAAGCTGGAGAAGTAAGTGGTACTAAAAAAAAACAGCTGGAGGAACATTTTGCAACTAATTAGGTTAACTGGTAACAGATCTGTAGCATCGTTGGTTAGAGAAAGAACATCTTAGAGAGGCAGGATTTCTCAGAAGTAAAGATGGACAGACATTCACCAATCGGCTGAAAAACTCTCTACAAATTGTGGAACAGTAATGTTGCAATGATGTCTCTTAACATAAAATCATAAAAGACTTTTAAAATCTTATTATATACGGTAGATAATATCATTATGAGAATCAGAAGAAATCTCTGTGCGCAAGGGACAATGCCAGATATAAATAATGGATGCCTGTGATCTTTGGACCCTCAGGTGCCCCTGCATTAAAAATAGACATGATGTTAACGTGATCCGGAAATGCTGCCATCTCCCCTGAGCCTAAATTCAGTTCAAATGGACTGCCAGCATTCAGTCCAAAAGCCTGTATCTCTGAAGGGGGCGGCTGAGTTGACATGTTGCACATCTGAAAGGCACCACCAGTCTTGGAAGTTATATACAGGTTTTAAAGCAAGATACGCTCCCATCCAGAAGATTTATATTTCACCAAGACATTCCTATAGCGCAGACTGCATCTATTACAATAGCATCGATTTGTAGTAGATGAGTCTAAGCGCTGAAATGCTCTGTTTGCAGTCCAGATGTTTCACCAACTGAAACATTTAACGTGTCATGAAATGGAAAAAATACAACAAAGATGATCCAGGACTGTTGAGTTTTTAGAATCCTCTATCAGACAGGAATGAGACAACATTCCTCTCAGAAGTCCGACGGTCTGCTCAGTTCCCAGTTGTTTACGGGCTGCGTTAAAAGAAGAGGGGATGCTGCACAGTGATAAACACAGCCTGACCCTAGCTTTTCTGATATACGTCATTTCCATCGAATTCAAAGTGACCTTGTTTTATTCTTAGGCAAGGCAAGGCAAGGCAAGTTTATTTGTATAGCACAATTCAACAACAAGGTGATTCAAAGTGCTTTACAGAGACATTAGAAACAAGAACAAATAAAAAGCATGATTTAAAATTGAATAAAACAAGCAAATAAACTAACTAATTAACAAACAAACAAACAAACAAACAAACAAACAACAGTATATAAAATCAAAACAGATAAAATCAGAACAGTAGATAAAATCAGTAGTTAAATGTAAGTTTTGAAATTTAAGCTTAAAGTGTGGATTTGGTGCTTTATTCAAATGCAGCTGAGAATAGGTGAGTCTTCAACCTGGATTTAAATAAACTGAGTGTTTCAGCTGATCTGAGGCTTTCTGGGAGTTTGTTCCAGATATAAGGAGCATAAAAGCTGAATGCAGCTTCTCCGTGTCTGGTTCTGACTCTGGGAACTGATAAAAGACCGGATCCAGATGACCTGAGGGATCTGGATGGTTCATACTGGGTCAGGAGGTCATTGATGTATTTTGGTCCTAAACCATTCAGAGCTTTATAGGCCAGCATCAGAACTTTAAAGTCTATCCTCTGACGGACAGGCAGCCAGTGTAAGGACCTCAGAGCTGGACTGATGTGGTCCACTTTTTTGGTCTTAGTGAGGACTCGAGCAGCAGAGTTCTGAATGAGCTGTAGTTGTCTGACTGATTTTTTAGGTAGACCTGTAAAGATGCTGTTACAGTAATCAAGCCTACTAAAGATGAATGCATGGACTAGTTTTTCCAGGTCCTGTTGAGACATCAGATCTTTTATCCTTGATATATTCTTGAGGTGATAGTAAGCTGACTTTGTTATTGTCTTAATGTGTTTTTCTAAGTTTAGGTCTGCATCCATCACTACACCCAAATTTCTCGCCTGGTTTGTGGTTTTTAGATGTATAGATTGAAGTTCTCTGGTGACCTGTAATCGTTTTTCTTTGGCGCCAAAGACTATTACCTCAGTTTTGTTTTTGTTTAGCTGGAGAAAATTGTGGCACAACCAGTCATTGATTTCCTCAATGCATTTACCAAGAGCCTGTACAGGGCCTCGGTCTCCTGGTGACATTGTGATATATATTTGTGTGTCATCTGCATAGCTGTGATAGTTTATTTTGTTGTTGTTTATAATCTGTGCCAGTGGGAGCATGTAGATGTTAAACAGAAGGGGTCCCAAGATGGAACCTTGGGGAACTCCACATGTGATACTTGTCTGCTCAGATGTGAAGTTACCTATTGATACAAAGTAAAATGTAATATTTTCTCAGTTAAAACATCTGATACTTTTTTATATTCTATTATTAATGAAATATGTGTTTATGGAAATTACAAGCTATTGTGTTCTGTTTTTATTTATATTTTATATAACATCCCAATTTTGGAGGGCAGTTGGGGTTGTACTCACTCCAATTCATCTTTTACCTTTCTTTGTACAATTGATTTGTGTGCAAAAGGTACCTTTCTTTGTGCATGACCAACTCTCTCATGAGATTCAGCTCAGACAAGCATCCTGACATTTTCTTTTAGTGTTCCTTGGTGTTATTCAGAATTCCCTTTTCTTTTCTATTAATGATGGTCTGTTGTTTTGGCCCAAGCGTGACACACAAAGATCCATACGATGACACTTCTAACCCCCTCTGTGTTTCAAAGATGGGAAGCAGGAGGTTCTACCTTACCTTACTACCTATGCAGTAAATAATGCAAACGAATGCTTCTCATTTAAACCACAAAGTTTTATTTTGGTCTCATCAACACACAAGACAGGACTTCGTCATTGTTTTGTTTAATTTTTCATCCACTACACGTCTGTATACTGTATATCTAATTAAAACTGACACAGTATCAACTTAAAAAGAGTAACATTCGTTATCTTCACAGATAGATGTCCTTCATCAAAATCAAAAGTCATCATCAGTTTGTGCAGACTGGTTTAAAGTGTTCTTCAACATTGCAGTCTCTTTTTTTTCCCTGATTATGTGTGTTTCCTAATCCTTCACAGAGGAGGAGTATAAACGTCTGAGTGAGGCTCTGGCTGATGAAGGCTCTTACAACGCCGTGGCTTTTAAATACAGCGCTGACTACTATGACCCCTCTCAGCCCACTGAGGAGGAGGATGCTAACAAGGAATCAGGTGAGAACTCGTCACAACTTCCCAGAGTAATGTAGTTACCGTGGGCTCTGTGTCACGTCTAGAATTGTAGTTGATTGTGTGTGCTGCAGTCAGCTGTGAAGAACACAGCAGCTCTTTCTGATATATAACATTTACAAAAACCAACTTTTTTTAATCCAAACAGCCATCTGCCCATTCATACACTTGAGGCGTTTGCTGAAGTTTATTTTTTGCCCAAAAAAAAGCTCATGACAAATGTGCAAAAAATTCAGTATTGCACTAGAATATCACCTCATGTAATCACCTCGCACCATCTGTGTTACTTTTAGTCCTCTATCTGTTTGTGACTTCTTGTTATGACCCATTTTGTGAGGAGCCTTCATGGATTCCCTGCTCCCTTGTGCAAACCTTAACCTCCTAAGACCCGAACTCTTCCACGGCATGCATTTTTGATTTCTCTTTGATATTTGGGCTGATTGGGACCCAATGAATGTAAAAACAAAGAATGACCAGATTTTTTTTTTTTTTTTACCTGATTTTTGTTTCTAAGAAAAATGAGAGCCACATATGAGGATATTTGTTTAAAATTTTGATAGAAGAGTAGCAGCATAATGTCCTCGTAAGTGGATCTCAGGCCCTTGTAGAGCAAAATTGAGTATTTTGGTCTAAATAACCCAAAATGTGATGTCCACATATGTGGACGCCAGGTCCTAGGAGGTTAAACTAACAGTCTTTTTCCCAAATGTCATCTAAACAGACCCTTTGCCCTCCAACACACCCTTGTCATGTCTGGAATGACTTCCCAAACATCCTCATGCTCAAGAAAAAAAAAAAAAAGACTGCTTCCTAAAAGATAGACACTGACCCTGACACAGTTACTTCTGCTTTAAATATCTGATATACACACAGACTAGTTAAGCAGACTAGATGCCTCTCTGTGTCTCTGGTGAATTTGTAGAGCTGACCCCATGGTATTCAAACATCTGCTAAAGATTCAGATGCCTGCAGAGGGTGACTTCGTGGAAAAAGTCAGAAAGGTCTCACATTTGATCTAGTTTGAGTCGAGCTCTATTTAAACTCTGAAACATTAATAAAAAAGTGGTCAAGAACTTCCCTCTTACCAAAGAGAGCATTAGCGCTTAAGGAAATATATCACAGTAATATACCAAGTTCAGTCATTCAGGTAAGGAAATCCCAAACAGTTGATTGTGTTTGTGTTGATTGTGTTTCAATGTGAGAAACATTTCGTCACTCATCCAAGTGAGTTCTTCAGTCTCAGCTGACTGCAGGTTTCCCAACCTTATAAACCGTACAGTTCCATAATGACTGAAACCAGCCCACTGACAAACAATGGGCTGTGAGGTCAGTTTCATGACCATTGATTAACAGCCACCGATCAAAGACCATTGATCAATGACAAATGGCCATGATTACCACAAAGAGTTGGCTGATCAGTGGTTTCACCTGCAGTCAGCTGAGACTGAAGAAGTCTCTTGGATGAGTGACGAAACATTTCTCCTTCTGAAAACGCTACGTCCACATGAACAGAATCAATTTTTTGGATTTATATTTCAATTATTTGGTTCTGATTGATAGCCAAACCAGAAGGTTAAATTCAGTACAGTTTATTACGTGTTCTGTCAAAACATGATAAATGCGTCTTATTGTTAGCCTCTCTGTTAAACCCCACACCAATCATTAGCCAGTCATTTCACAATATACCAATTAGTTTAACATCCTGTCAAAATAAGGAAGCTAATTTGAATAAGCAGTATCTCTTTGCTGAGGTTATTTAAATAATTCACTCTGTCTTCACTGAGTAGCTACTCTGTAGTGTGGCTTTAAATAAAGACAATGCTGGACTTCCCATTAAAAATGATCCGTTTCAATGGTTTTTATTTTAATGTGTAATTACCAATGAGATTTACTTTATATAAGATTTAAGAACAAGCTATATTATAAAGTTGCAAGTAGTTTAACCCTGATAACAGTGCTATTATATAACTATATTGAACAGTATTGCTTTTTTATTGCTTTTACTGTATAGCCCTTTATAAGCCTGTCGATTACATATTGTTGCCATGGCACACCTTCCACATGCACCCAAGTGGAATCCATAAGCATTGCTTTTTTTCTTTTTTAATTGCTTCAGAGATGCCTTTTGTTAATATAAAGGACCCCTTATTGGAGCAAACTCCCTACAGTACCTGGTTAAATATTTAAGCTCGTTTCCACCTGACCTGTATGTTGTCATCAAGATGAAGGTAAAGGCTAGAGTGCTGTTTTGCTTTGATGTATTTGTGTAGTGGGGAGGTTGGTAGAGGGCATGAGTTTCATCCATTTTTAAAATGTTTTAGGAGTTCAGAAATAATCTTAATGTTATTGCTGAACTGGGTAGATATAAAGTGGGGTTTGTTCGTTTTTTGTTGCCGATGATTGTCAAAAGTTAATCTGTTTATCGGTATATTTATTTTCCATTCTCATGTCCCTTCATTTGTGTAGAGGAGGCAGAGCCTGAAGAGAGTGAAGAACCATTCGTTGCTCCCGCAGGGCTTTCTATCCCTCCTGATGTGGAGTTGGTGAGTGTTAGATATTCTGCTTCGTTTCTTGAAACTCTGACTTTTTCTGTCTTTTTAGGTGGATCTTTAAATGAGTTCAGTTCATGCTTTTCTTTTTCTCATTCTCATTTTCTCACAGACCAAAAAACCATTTTCAAAATCCTATTATCACAATATTTAAAAAAACAAAAATACTGTACACACTTAACAAATGCTCGCTACTTTCACAATAAGTAGTGAGCTCACAGATGATGGCGTGTCAGAGTGAAAACCAAGCTGGGGTTAGGTTACTTTGCTTTAGAAAACAAAACAAAATCAGAATACTAGCTAATGTGATGAGCTGGAAATGTAATTCATGTGCCGATTTGCAACCTTGTCAGACATGCTGATCATTCGCTTTTGTAGATGATTGAGTGGTGGTCACTTTGAATTGTATCTCCTTTTCCTTCATGAAGAATAGGCTGGTGC